>NC_136812.1:57984701-58298791 GCF_951216825.1 Electrona antarctica | reverse complement strand
CCCACAAGAAAAGTCACGCTGTGATTAACCAGTAGTCACTTGAGTGTCAGCGAGAGACATGGAGGAGTCGCATGAGTGACGTCACTTGGGCAGTATAGTCTCGCGTTATCAGACTGTTGCCTCTCGCAATTTCCAAAAGCTTTCATCATACAGTCTGGAGCAACGGAAGAGCTGTCATGAGTAAACTATAAAGCGGAAGTGGAGCCTCCTCGCCACTTCCGTTTTGTCTTTACAGTCGCGCACATTTATCCTAATATAAATAGAAATCATCTAAGCATATAGCTTGTTGCTTAGAAAATAAAATAAAAAATAAGCTCTAAAGATATTTTAAAATATATTTTCGTGAACGGAAATGGCAGCTTCCTTACTCGGATTTTGGGAGCTGTAGTTCCAGACTCTATATCATTCGGAGATTGTGGAATAGTTGTCTGGCCGAGACGCAGCGTGCCTTCTGTAAATGCCTTCAGCACTTCCGCTTGACTTCCTGCCTTCAATGGAGACACGTTGCTCCAATGAACTGCATCTATTTTTTTTTATATGTTATATGTGTGAAATGGTGGTGAACACACTGTAACTCAATCCTTCCTGTCTCTCTCCTCATGGTGTCCTGTTTCCTGTGCTTTCCTGTGGACGCAGCAACCAGGACAGGTTAGTACTTCCTGCATGAAACCCTGTATCTTCATTTCAGCATTGGTCTTTGTTTTTGTTTTTTTTAGATGGAATGCCATGATACCCCCTCCCCTAAAACATGATCAACAGTCCATCACCATCACTATGATTATACTAGGAGTCACTAATGTGGTGTATTTCGATTGGGCCTTTTGACTCAATTAAAGGCTTTCAGCTTTCAGGAAGAAACCAAAAATTCACAGGGAAGACATATTTAATATTATAACCACACCTGGGGGTCTATTAGAGCAATGTTAACTCCATAGACACATCTACAAGCACGTGCCACATCTTGTGACGCAGGTATTTCTTTTCTGTGTGCGTGAGTATTGTGTGTGTGCTTGCGTGCATGCATGCGTGTGTGTGTGTGTGTGCGCGAGAGAGAGTGTGCATGCGTGGGTGCGTGTACGTGCGTATGTGTACAGTATGGATCCGGTATGGTTTCTGTCTTGTGGATGTGTCCTCATTGCATGTCATGCCGTCTCCAGGAAGCGAGCGTCTCCGTCAGCTACAGACCAACACTGTGTTGTCTTATGTCTCCAGGAAGCGAGCGTCTCCGTCAGCTAAAGACCAACACTGTGTTGTCTTATGTCTCCAGGAAGCGAGCGTCTCCGTCAGCTAAAGACCAACACTGTGTTGTCTTATGTCTCCAGGAAGCGAGCGTCTCCGTCAGCTAAAGACCAACACTGTGTTGTCTTATGTCTCCAGGAAGCGAGCGTCTCCGTTAGCTAAAGACCAACAACACTGTGTTGTCTTATGTCTCCAGGAAGCGAGCGTCTCCGTCAGCTACAGACCAACACTGTGTTGTCTTATGTCTCCAGGAAGCGAGCGTCTCCGTCAGCTACAGACCAACACACTGTGTTGTCTTATGTCTCCAGGAAGCGAGCGTCTCCGTCAGCTACAGACCAACACTGTGTTGTCTTATGTCTCCAGGAAGCGAGCGTCTCCGTTAGCTAAATACCAACAACACTGTGTTGTCTTATGTCTCCAGGAAGCGAGCGTCTCCGTCAGCTAAAGACCAACAACACTGTGTTGTCTTATGTCTCCAGGAAGCGAGCGTCTCCTTCAGCTAAAGACCAACAACACAGTGTTGTCTTATGTCTCCAGGAAGCGAGCGTCTCCGTCAGCTAAAGACCAACAACACAGTGTTGTCTTATGTCTCCAGGAAGCGAGCGTCTCCGTCAGCTACACAGACCAACACTGTGTTGTCTTATGTCTCCAGGAAGCGAGCGTCTCCGTCGGCTAAAGACCAACAGTGCTCGTCCGGCATGAAGGAAGCTCTGCTGGAGCATGCCTCTGACCCTGTGGAGCTGAGACGCATCCACTACCACACACAAGGTATGCGCGCACGCACGCACAAAGGCACGCATGCACGCACGAAGGCACACACACACCGTTTTTTTTGCATCGTGACTATGACGAGCTGTGCGACCGCAATTTTTTCTTTTTATTCCTATTCTTTTTTGTCTCCCGTGGTCAGCACCTCGCCACTATTGGTGTGCGCTCCTACCCTTTTCTTTGCTTCTTTGCGCAAATCAACAAGGAGTAGGCTACTGTACAAGTGTACATTGCAGAACAAAAAACAAAATAATCGTTTTTTTATCAATAAAAAAATACCAAAGGACACCTACTGTATACACGTCCTTAGCACCCCATACGTCCTTAGCAAAAATGGTGTTAACCCATTTAGACCTGACGTCGAAATAAAATAAAAAACGTCTTCTAAATCCTGACAGTTTTCTGAAATATATCAGAAATATATATATATATGACAGTTTCTATATCAGTGGTTCGCAATATTTCATGTCGAGGACCCCCAGAATTATCTGTATTTGGCCGCCGACCCCCATCTGAAAATATGTTATTCCAGGAACCCCTCAAAGATTTGAGTTAAAAACGTTAAAAAGTTAAAAAGTTAAAAAAGAATATATATTCAAAGATTTGCACTACATTTTCTTCTATCAGCTTGTAGATCTGCTATTTTCCTTCTGACCTGAACCTGAACCTGTTGGTGGGACAGATAGAGAACGTTGATCTTCTCCTGATTTGTCTCTCTCTCAAAAAGCCATTTTAGTGTCAGAGCGTTAGGACAATTGTTTGGCTAAAGAATCGTACCCAAGGCAGGGTTCATAATGTTCACTGGGAATGAACACCTAATTCCAATTTAACCCATTCTAGAAGGGAACCCCTTTTGGTGTTTAAAGCATTATGTTATACTTTAGCTATTGGAAAAAGAGCAGATCTACAAGCTCATAGCGAGGCACCGAGTGCCGCGCTACGAGCTTGTAGATCTGCTATTTTTTTTTAACTGTGAAACGATGGCGCAAATCTTTTAATATATTTTCTTTCAAAGCAAACGTTTTTAACTCAAAGCCTTGCTTCTGGGGGGTCATACTGGAAAAACATATTTTCAGATAGTGGCCAAATACATTGGGGGTCTTGACATACAAATGTTTGAGAACCACTGACGTAGAAAGATGTTTTTGTTTTTTTTAAACTGTCAGGATTTAGAAGACATTTGTAGAATCGTCCTCAGGTCTAAATGGGTTTCCGGTCTCCTAAAGAGTTGCAGCCATGCACCTACATCACGCAGACACATATAGGGGAAGTAGACCGGAGAGATGGCGTGTCTCGCTCTCCCATTTGTTTCGGGTTTTAGAGATACAAACAGATTGCATATGGGTAAAGTTTACTTTAGTGCACTGTGGCCAAAGGTTGAATGCAGAAATCAGAGATACCGATAATTGTACTGTGGGACTGTTTCATTGCACATCAAGGTAATTATCCTCAGCTCAAGTGGAGAGCAACATGAGAGCTCTTTTCATCTCTCCCTCTCTCTCTCTCTCTCTCTCTCTCTCTCTCTCTCTCTCTCTCTCTCTCTCTCTCTCTCTCTCTCTCTCTCTCTCTCTCTCTCTCTCTCTCTCTTCTCTCTCTCTCTCTCTCTAGGCCTATTCATAGTCCACAAACCAAACTGGCACTGTCCCATATACGTACAGCATATGAGCCTATAGCCTATACTTAGAGATAACTTGGCTCAATTTGGTACAGTTATAGAATTGGCCTCCTCAGTGGTCGATTGTTCAACCCTGGTTGAACAATCGACAATCGAACAATCGAACAATCAGGCAGGCCGGCAGGCAGGCAGGCAGGCAGGCAGGCAGACAGACAGACAGACAGACAGACAGACCATCCCCCCTTCATTTTATGTATTTACGTTCTCCGTCTATAATTGCATTTCTTCATCCGTGTGTTTGCTGTATGTCTCTCTATCGCTCTGTGATTTCTCTCTCTCTCTCTCTCTCTCTCTCCATCTGCTATGTCTTTCATCTTTCCACACTCTCCCTTAATGAGAGCTTTCATCTCCCCTCACACTCACCTTTATCTCTGGGATAGAAAGTTGAGGGGAAAATAACACCACACATGTCATGTTATTGAATTATCTAATAGGTAGTTATAAAGTTATAACTTTATAAAGTTATAACTATAAACCTTATAAAGTTATTCGGTCCACAGTCAATAAGACAGAGCTAAGCAAAGCTGAGACATGTATTAAGCTACAAGTAATATCTGTATTAACCCATTTAGACCTCCCACCTTATAGCTTTTAACCACTTTAGCCCTATTTTTAGTTTTTAATCGTGAAAATGTGTGCAAATCTTTGAATATATATTCTTTCACGGCGAACGTTTTAAGTCATATGTGACCGGGTCTAGCATTGCTTCTGGGAGGTCCCTGGAACAACATATTTTCAGATGGGGGTCGGCAGCCAGTTATTATTTTGGGGTCCTTGACATGAAATAGCGTTTAGGCATAGTTTACTGAGGTTAAGTTTAGGATAGTCTTAGGTTTTGGTACCACTTTACTGAGATTAAGGATAGGAATACGTTTAGGTATAACCGCTAAGGCATAGTTTACTGAGGTTAAGGTTAGGAATAAAGTTAACTTTAACCATTTAGGCATAGTTTACTGAGGTAAAGGTTAGGAATAAAGTTAACTTTAAAGGACCACTTCACCACTTTTCAACCCATCTTCACGTAATAGGTCCTCACTAATAATCATGATAAAATGGCAAAAAAAAATTCTACTCTGTCTGTGTCTCATAGGAGGGCTGTGGGCAGTTCGGAAACCCGCCCACCAGTGACATCATCGTTAGGCAGATTTTTTTTAAACAATATGTTTTTTACTAAAATGTTTTTTATCATCGTGAGGACGATGGCTTCCTTTTTCGCATTGCAACTTTTCAAGACTAGAAAGCCTGCAGTTTCTATTAGCTTGGATTCCCCATTGATGATGTCACTGGGTTTGTAAACTGCCCACAGCCCTCCTATGAGACACAGACAGAGTAGAAAAAAATTGTGCCATTTTATCATGATTATTAGTGAGGACCTATTATATGAAGATACAGTTAAGTGCCATTCGTCTCGTCCCATTTTAAAAAAAGTGAAAAGTGGTGAAGTGGTCCTTTAACCTTATAGGGTTAGGGTTATTAGGCTTATTTTGTTGCTTTTAGGAATAGACTGAGACCATTCTGGTATAAAATCTAAACGTTATGTTGCTCAAAATTGAGCAACTAAACTAAACGAAACTGAAACCAAACTAAACTAAACTAAAACATAGCACTCGGGATTGTAGCCTAACATGTAGGCATAATAGGCTCAGCGATTGTTGTAAATGACAGCCCATTATCTCTCCCCTCCCACAGGTTCCAGTCACCCCAGTTGTCCCACCAGTCCAAGTTAGTTGTCTCTTTTTGTTGCCGTCTTTCACCTACCGCCCCCTCGCCCACCCCCATCTTTGAATATATTATTTCAGAGCGAACATTTTTAACTCAAATCTTTGCTTCTGGGGGGTCCATGGAACCACATATTTTCAAATGGAGGAAGGCGGCCAATTACATATATTTTTGAGGGTCCTTGACATGAAAATGCTTGAGAACCACTGACACAGAAACATAGGTTTTTCAGAAAACTGTCAGAATTTAGAAGGTCAAAATGGGTTAATCCAACTGCTGTTGTTCCAAATCGTTGTTCGTCCGACAGTGTGCTTCATAGCTAACCTTTTGAGTCATTCTTTGCTTATTTTTAAGAAAAGAACAATTATCACTGCGTGAAAAGAGGAGTTAACAGGCAATTATGGGCACTAGATTTGCCCGTAAACCTCAAGTTTAGCAGGCGTATGCAGTAATATACGGTAATATACAGGTGTGATGGTACAATTCGAGAGTTTGTTGGAAAGTTTAACGGGAGTTTCCTGTAATATACACATCCGTATTCCATGCTTTTTGCGCAGTGTATGGAGTGCCTTTTCGCTTTTGATATTAACACATTGCTGTAGCTATGTTGTATGGTTTAGAGACAGTCGCACTGAGGAAAAGACAGCTAGGAAGCAGAGCTGGACGTAGCAGAGACTAAAATGCTGAAGGTTCTCTCTGGGAGTAACAAGGATGGATAGGATCAGGAACAAGTACATCAGAGGAACGACTCATGTCGGATGTTTTGGAGATATAGCCAGAGAGGCCAGACTGAGATGGTTTGGACATGTACAGAGGAGGGATAGTGAGATGGTTTGGACACGTACAGAGGCGGGATAGTGAGATGGTTTGGACACGTACAGAGGAGGGATAGTGAGATGGTTTGGACACGTACAGAGGAGGGATAGTGAGATGGTTTGGACATGTACAGAGGAGGGATAGTGAGATGGTTTGGACACGTACAGAGGAGGGATAGTGAGATGGTTTGGACACGTACAGAGGAGGGATAGTGTGATGGTTTGGACACGTACAGAGGAGGGATAGTGAGATGGTTTGGACACGTACAGAGGAGGGATAGTGAGATGGTTTGGACACGTACAGAGGAGGGATAGTGAGATGGTTTGGACATGTACAGAGGAGTGATAGTGAGGTTAGAACTGTCAGGCAGGAGGCCTAGAGAAGATTTATGGATGTAGTGAAAGAGGATTTGAAGTTAGTTGGCGTGAGATAAGAGGAGGCAGAGGACAGGGTGAGATGGAGGCAGATGATTTGCTGTGGCGACCCCTGAAGGGAAAAGACCCCTGAAGGGAAAAGCCAAAAAGGAAAAGAAGAAGCTAATTCCCTCTAAAAGGGTTACAATATTTACCAGTGAGTGTCGCAATGCGACATGTTCTGTAGATCTAATAGTTTGACTAGATTTGAAATATACAGCAGCAAATTGTGATTTAGGCCTACTTCTCCCCTCCCTGGAAATGTAGTGGAGTGAAAAGTACAATATTTGTCTTCGAAATGGAGTGGGGTGAAAGTCATGAATATCCAAAAATGATCAAATTAAGAACAGATTGATTGATTGATTGAAAAATGTATCAACAGTTTGCAGAATTACAGTACATTTCAAGCACAAACTCAATACAAAGGCTGTTAACTGTGAGTGGACGACCCAATTAAGCATTACACTTGTTTACAACAGGGTCCACCATGTTCAATTCATCACAACATTTAGAGACGTACAAATAGACACTTCTATATAGACAAAGAACAGAACATCATAGATACGTGTGATTGTGTGCGTGCGTGTACGTGCATGTGCACTGACCACTGTGTGTGTGTGTGTGTGTGTGTGTGTGTGTGTGTGTGTGTGTGTGTGTGTGGGTGTGGGTGTGTGTGTGTGTGTCTCTGTGTGTGTGTCTCTGTGTGCGTGCAGGCATGAGAGAGCATCCTCCCGTCGCCATATGTGACCTGGCGGAGCATGTGGAGCGCCTCAAAGCCAACGACGGACTGGCCTTCTCCCAGGAGTATGAGGTAAAACACATATATACTTCTCCCAGGAGTATGAGGTCAAAATGTCTCATTCACTGATGCTCATTTAAAGAGTAAGACCACTTTGGTAGAGGTTTGGGTTGCCATGATG
This sequence comes from Electrona antarctica, assembly GCF_951216825.1. NCBI lineage: Eukaryota > Metazoa > Chordata > Actinopteri > Myctophiformes > Myctophidae > Electrona > Electrona antarctica. The sequence continues at coordinate 58,291,241 of NC_136812.1, read as the reverse complement.
TAACTCCAAATGTGGCCAAGAAATCAAAAACAATTGCTCCTGTGATTAGAAATTATGCTCCTCGTTGACTTACATTGTATGCTGAAACAGCTCTCAAAGTCACTCTTTTAGTCCGTAAACAAACACAAACAACAGTTGATTCAGACAATATAATACATCACCAAAACGCGTAGTTTTATTCTTTTTCTAAAAGAATATCCAGCCCGGGTTTTCTTCCTAATAAAAATGGGAAAAATCAACAGGAAGTTAACATTAAAAAAAAATAAAGTTCCCAAAATGGGAATTGTAGTCCAGGAAGGAAGTCACCTTTTAGTCACCTGGAAAGCTTTAGTGTTAGTCTAGTTTTAGTCAACTAAATGTCATACGATTTTAGTAGACTAAATCTACAGTTGATTTAGTCGACTAAAATGTATTTTGGCGGGCCTTGATGCTGTCGTAATGACTTGATGATGAAAATAGCCGATCTACAAGCTCACAACGTGTCGCGCTGTGACGCGTTGTGAGCTTGTAGATCTGCTATTTTCAGCATGCAACCAAGTGTGAAAATCACTTATACTGGATCTCTTGTCCACTAGTCCCTTCTTAACATTTTAGTTTAGTTTTTATTTATTGACGAAATTGTCAATATATATATTTAGTCTTAGTGTTAATCATCATAGCTTAGTTTTCATTTAGTTAGTTTTCGTCAGTGAAAACAAACATTTTTCGTCATAGTATTAGTCGACGAAATCAACACTGATTCTGAGCTACCTTATACTTGTACTGTAAGAGGCAGTGAGGGCTTGTAAGGCTGGTGGATGTCTTACAAAGAGCAGGTCATTTACATTTAACGTGCAGCATGCTGGAACAGATAGAGGACGACAGATGGCCCGGACTGTTTATTCGCAGCACTGTGTGTGTGTGTGTGTGTGTGTGTGTGTGTGTGTGTGTGTGTGTGTGTGTGTGTGTGCGTGTGCGTGTGCGTGTGCGCGCGTACGTGCATGTAAAACAGCAAGTATATCATATTTTTATGAAAACATGCATCTCCCGCCCACCCGTCTGTCCGTCCGTCCGTCCGTCCGTTAGTTAGTCACCCACACTCCATATATGGTCACGCATCGTGACATCACGTCTCCATATATGGTTATGCCTCGTGACATCTCGTGACATCATGTGACATCATGGAGAACCAGAGATCTCCATATCTGCATATATGGAGCCGGCCAGCAATTCTACATCTGACCTCAAACCTCAAATGCTTAGATCTCCATATATGGCGCTGACCTGTTCTGACATTGCATAATTATGTTGATCCTACCCCACCTGTCCTTCCTGTTCTGACATTCCGTATGTTGATCATCAAACCATTTACAAAGACACGCTCCATATATGGCCGGTACAGAATTAATTCCATATGTTGATCCGACCCCCCCATGCCAAAGCGCCAGCGCTCGCCCAGCAGTCTGCCGTCACCCAGGCGGATGTGTGCACGTGACCTCGGGTGGTATTGTGCGTCGCCCAGTCACGATATTATGGCCTGTTGCAGTGGTGGAAAAAAAAGTAAAAAATGTCTTCTAAATCTAAGTTTTCTGAAAATGTCAGTGTTGCTCAACCTTTTTCACGTCAAGGACCCCCAGAATTATCTGAATTTGGCTGCGGACCTCCAGCTGAAAATATGTTGTTCCAGGGACTCCCCAGAAGCAAAGATATGAGTTAAAAACGTTTGCTCTGAAAGAATATATATTCAAAGATTTGCGCCACATTTTCAGGATTTTTCAAAAATATCAGATCTACAAGCTCGTAGCACGGCACTCAGTGCCGCACTATGAGCTTGAAGATCTGCTATTTTTCAACAGCTAAAGTATAACATAATGCTTAAAACACCAAAAGGGGTTCCCGTCCAAAATGGGTAAAAGTATCAATCCTGTAAATTATAGAACTACTCCGTTATACAAGTAAAAGTTCCAGAATTAAAAATGTACTTGAGTAAAAGTAGAAAAGTATTGACATAAAAGTGTACTTAAAGACAAAGTGGTCATTGTGCAGAATGTATGTATAAACATCTTTTGAAAATAGCAGATCTAGAAGCTCGCAATGTGAGTGTGTAGGAGAAGTAGAAGAAAAAATATTTGAGGTTGGGAAATACTCAAGTAAAGTAGAAATACATCAAAATTGTACTTTAAGTAAGGTACTTAAGTAAATGTACTTTGTTACTTTCCATCGCGTTGCATATCGGCTGGTGTTGTGTGTCGCTCAAGTCAGGCCTGTTTGCCTATCCTGTGGCGCTGCGCTGCGCTGCACTGCGCTGCGCTGCGCTGCGCTGCGCTGCGCTACGCACGCACGCACGCACGCACGCACGCACGCACGCACGCACGCACACTCTCTCTCTCCCCGTTTGACCTCCAGGCATAAATAACAACAGATGCTTACAGAGAGGCAGCAGGATCCGATGCCCAGAGAACGCACACACGCACGCACGCACGCACGCACGCACGCATGCATGCACGCACACACGCACAGCCACGTCTTCGAATTGCTATACTTGCGATGATCTCAATGGCATTGAACATAGGCTGAAAGTATAGCGGATTTACTACTGTAGCTCCCAACGCTTCACAGCTCATCGAGATGTGAGCTTTGAGAACTGCTACAGTTATAAAGTATAAAATAGTAACAATTATTCTAAACACTACTCTAAATGTCTATAACCCTAAACTTATCCCTGACCTCATTCTTTTCCTAATTGAAAGACTGACTCTAAAAGACATTCTTTACCATAATAAATAAATGAATGATAACAATAAAATAAATCTTGTGAGGACCAGAAAAATTGTGCTCACAAAGTCCTTTTAGTGAATTCTCTTATAGTTGTGGTGAGGCACTTGGCCCTCACAAGTAATGCATATCCACGCACGCACACATGCACGCACGCACGTACTGTACATACATACAGGCACACACACACACACACACACACACACACACACACACACACACACACACACACACACACACACACACACACACACACACACACACACACACACACACCTGTGATGTATCATTTACATATCCAGCAGATGGGGTGAACACATGCACCTGACTAATTCCTGATTTATAGTACATCTAGAAAGCTTGCAGGTCGGCTGTGTGTGTGTGTGTGTGTGTGTGTGTGTGTGTGTGTGTGTGTGTGTGTGTGTGTGTGTGTGTGTGTGTGTGTGTGTGTGTGTGTGTGTGTGTGTGTGTGTGTGTGTGTGTGTGTGTGTGTGTGTGTGTGTGTGTGTGTGTGTGTGTGTGTGTGTGTGTGTGTGTGTGTGTGTGTGTGTGTGTGTGTGTGTGTGTGTGTGTCTGTGTCTGTGTGCGTGTGTGTACGGTTGTAATGCACGTAACTCGAGGTTCGTTTGCCCCACCGACTTCAAATGTGTGTGTGTGTGTGTGTGTGCGTGTGAGCAGGCGGGCGGCTGAGTTTTGAACGTATTGGAGTTTGAGATGGATGCGTGTGGAGGTTGTGACAAGGGAGCCGTCGATGTTGAGTGAGAAGTCCTGGGTGGAGCGGGTGAGGGAGTCAGGGACCGATGATGATTATTTCGGACTAGACCTGTACGTGCCCGTCGGCCACCGGCCTACTTGACAACGATGCAACTTGGGAACCTCATAATACCCGTTCAACTATCTTATCTGTGTCCCTTTTGTGCCCATGCTGTATATGGATATCTCTGTATCGGTCTGTCTGCCTGAAGAGTGCAAACTGACTGTGAAAAGTGGACTGGTTAAGTGGGACTTGGGCTCATTAGGCCCTGCGCTGGCAGAGCCTGACCAGAGCCTTTTGTGGTGTTTCTGGACAACGGTGTATGTCACAGACTCGAGGCAGGGCACTGCACACCCTGTGGGGGTGTGGAACGCGTGTGTCAAATTTGAAGTCGGTGGGGCAAACGAACCTCGAGTTACGTGCATTACAACCGTACGCACACAGACTGAGAGGCAGGTGGTGGAGGGTGGAGTGGGTGGATGCGGTGATGGTCGTGGTGGGGAGGTATAATTGTGTGTCGTGTCATCTGCGTAGCAATGGAATTGAAGGCCGTGGTGGGCAGTGTTGATTTCGTCGACTAAAACTAAGACGAACAATCAACTACCTTTTTTTCACTGACGAAAACTAAATGGAAACTAAATGAAAACTAAGCTATGATGACTAAAACTAAATATATTCATAATTTCGTCAACAAATAAAAACTAAACTAAAATGTTGACTAGTGGACAAGAGATCCAGTATCCAGTATCAAAGTCATTTTACACTTGGTTGCACGCTGAAAATAGCTACAAGCTCACAATGCGTCGCACTGTGACGCGTTGTGAGCTTGTAGATAGGCTATAATAAGTGTCATTACGACGACATCAAAATATCAAAATACAGCGGACTGACCTCATGCTTCCTTCTATGCATGAGGAGTCCAAGCTGCTTCTTTTCACCTGACAGGGGGGAGTTTCCCTAGTAGCGCGTGGAAGGAACACGTTATTCCGACCAGTTCCTTTCCCCTCCATCAGGCAGTTTAGAGACCAGGATTACTGCATGTTTTTTTGTGAGGGTACCTACCCTAGGGGACACGGGGAGAACATGCAAACTCCACACAGAAAGGCCCTTTCGCCAACCCCGCCTTGGGTATGGGCACTGATACGGGCACGTATCGGCACGCCGAGGTGGGAACACGCTGCACGCGCCCACAGCGTCCCCAGCGGGAATCGAACCCTATCCGACGACAAGAAAAGCTTGTGGGTTCTGAGAGGCTGAATCAAATGGTGGTCTTTGTGGCTCAAATGCCGACTAAAATAATGGACCTTGAAATGAAAAGGGTTGAAAACTAGAGGGTTTAGGTGGTTAAGTACAGTACTTAAACGTATACTTAAACGTACTGAATTACTTTCCACTGCAATCCAAGTGTTGAAGATATGGTAGTTGAGTATTATGGGATGTGATAATGTGTGATTGCAGAGCTCTGTCAGTGATCAACGCGTTAAAGCAGGCAGGCATGGCATGCAGTAATGTGTGTCATTTGTCAGTGTGGTGCGATGGGAGCCTTTAACACACTGCTAAATAAGATGTGTGCACAACCCAGCTCTCCATTGTCATTATGATCGCACGCACGCACGCACGCACGCACGCACGCACGGCCACCAGCATGTCGAGAGAAAACCAGCAGGATATGTCAGCCTAAAGCATCTGTAGCTATTACTGCGTACGTGCGTTACCTGCCTGCGTGTTTTGTGGGCTTGTAGATCAGATACTTTATGTGTACCAGTGCTCAATGATCTTAGCAAATGTAAGTGTTTTTTCTCCACAAAACATCAAAAGATACACAGTTCACTGTCTGTCTCTGTCTCTGTCTCTGTCTCTGTCTCTGTCTCTCTCTCTCTCTCTCTCTCTCTCTCTCTCTCTCTCTCTCTCTCTCTCTCTCTATCTGTGTCTCTCTCTCTCTCTCTCTCTCTGGCAGAGCATAGACCCGGGCCAGCAGTTCACGTGGGAACAGTCCAACATGGACGTGAACAAGCCAAAGAACCGCTACGCCAACGTCATCGCCTACGACCACTCCAGAGTCGTCCTGGCTGCGCTGGACGGTGAGGCGGGGCCAAATGATAGCCATTGTGCCGGTGGGGCCGCGGCACCAGGGGCCCTTTGCTCTTAGGGGCGGCTGTGGCTCAGGAGGTAGAGCAGGTCGTCCAATGATCCGTAGGTCGGCGGTTCGAATCCCGGCTCCTCCTGTCCGCATGTCGAAGTGTCCTTGGGCAAGACACTGAACCCCACCTTGCCTCCAGTGGTTGCCACCATTGGTGTGTGGATGTGGGAAGTGAGGACGCTGCAGGCGTTGACTGTTCGCCGCTTCACCTCCCAATGTATGTATGAATGAATGGACCATTGTAAAGCGCTTTGAGTAGGCACGTAGTGCATGGAAAAGCGCTATAAAAATGCAATCCATTATTAGGGGGCCCTTTGGAGAAACTGGACCGCGCGGTATTGGGTTTGAGGCCCTGACAAGAGCTCCTGTGGCCTTTTATTGGCCGTTGATTGTGTTAAATAAAGATCAAAAAATGGAAAAAACTGAAAATCTCACGTGCACGGGCGCTATAGAGCGTCACCTTTCATGACGACGACAGGCCCGGAAAATAATTTCCCATGCATGTTTCCCCTAGATGTTTCAAAAAGTATGTATAACCTGCAAGCCTCGGACAAAGCCAACTCGGATTGTGACATATCATGACGACAAACACAATTGTTTGGGCCGAACAATTAATTAGATCTTAGGGGGGAAAAAAGGGCACATAATATATTGTTGCTGTCAGGTTGTTGTAGGGTGGCCCGCGGGCCATTTGCGGTCCGCAAGGACTGTAGTGACAGTTACAGGTATTGTGGTGTGATATGAAATCTGAGCTTACCACCAGTAAGACGCCCTGAGGGGGCACACACACAGCAGTCATGATTAGGATTATGTTTTCAATTTTTATCTCTACTTTTATTTTCTACCCTATAGAGAATGGAAGGCTAATATGTAACTATGAGGTATATAATTATATGCTTTTTGGTTTTTGTTTCTCTTCCAAGAAAATGGGGAATCAGAAAGTGGATGAGGAAATTGTTGCCAAATATTTTTATTTTATTTAATTTATATATCATTGTCCTGTAATGTCATTCATGTCGAATGTCATGTCTCTAAACTCGCTACATTTTCATGATTTTTCAAAAACATTATATCTGATATTTTTTGAGCGGGGTGCCCGCACTCGGCATGTATTGCTGCCGCAACACAAGCTTGTAGATCTGCTATTTTTCAACAGCTGAAGTTTAAAATAAGGGTTAAAGTTGGTTAAACGCCAAAGCGTCACACCTGTCCGTAAATAGGTTTTAATAAATTGTTTCCTTGCCAGGTGGCGGTGGCAGCTTCCTTGCTTGTCGTGGAGGTGGCTCAGGGGTAGAGTGGCCGGATGGCAACCGCAAGGTTGCCAGTTCGAACCCTCCCCCAGAGTTAGTGTCGAAGTGTCCTTGAGCAAGACTGAACCCCTAATTGCTCCCGATGTGCTGGTTGGTGCCTTGCATGGTTTCCGCCGCCATTGGTGTATGAATGTGTGTGTGAATGGGTGAATGTAATGCACAATCTATGTAAAGCGCCATCCAAGGCGCTAAATAAATGCACCGTTTACCATTTACCAGGTGTGCCAGGCAGTGACTACATCAACGCCAACTACATAGACGGCTACAGGAAGCAGAATGCCTACATCGCCACCCAGGGTCCTCTGCCCGAGACCTTCAGCGACTTCTGGAGGATGGTGTGGGAACAGAGGACCAGCACCGTCGTCATGATGACGCGCCTGGAGGAGAAACTGCGGGTAACCATTGATTGATTGATTGATTCATGCAAGATGCATTACAATGCAATTACATACAATGCATTAATCAATCGATGCACTCACCAGGCCAGCACATGACATCATACACACCTCATACTGCAATGGGACATATTTGTATGTCATGAAAGACTGATGATATGTATGATAGTTATAGACATAAATAGTTAGACAGTACACCACACAAATTATGGAAAGAGAATGAAGGTTTAGAGTTGTCCCAATTTTATACTACATAAAAAAGGGCTGACCTACAAGCTGTTAGATCTGCTATATTGCGGGCTATTTTCAGTGGTGTCCCGAAATGTTGACGTCCTCACAAGTACACAGAACGTGTGCGTGCGTGTTAGTGGTGAGTTATATGAAGTCGGGCCTGGCTGACATAGGGCTGAACAGAGTTATTAGTTATGACAGCGACCAGAAGGTTGTTGTCACAGTCTGTATGTCATGCATGGCCATGTCCCGCTGAGTCACACTGGACCACAACGTCCTCACCTCTGTCAGTGACCCCATGCTGTCGGCAGTATAGGGGAAAGTATAACCAAATACATTTATTTACTTAAGTGCTGCATGTATTCCTGAATGAAGTGTCTGGTGCTGGGAGTATGGTGCAACGCACAGGGGCTGGACCTGGTGAGAGCAGGAGCGGACCTGGTGAGACGTAGGAGGGGCCCGGACAGGAGTCAACCCACAGAGCCTAGTCCTTCCACGCGCCAGAAGCATACCTCCCAGCCCTGGCAGAGTAGTTCAGGAGGAACGGATTGTGTGGCCCTGGTTCTTCCCAAATAGGTCGAGGGTAGCTACTGGGACGTAAGTCGGGACTTGATCACCCCGGCTGGGTCACCTGAGTGAGGGGTATATGATGTTGGGAGACCCAAAACCCTGATGACCTCGGGATACATCACTGAGGATACGTCCCGCAGGTGCATCCATGCGAAGTATTTTTGTTTTGTACATAAGTACAATATTGGATAATTTGTCCTTTACTTGAGTATTTCCGATTTCCAATAATTTTACTTCTACTCCAATACATTTATTTGAGAACTTTATTACTAGTTAGTTACTTTTACGTTTTTACATTTTGATCATTATTACAAAACATACATTAACCACTTCAGCCCTATATGCATTTCGGCCATTTAAAAATAGCCGATCTACAAGCTCACGTGTGCAGCGGTGTGACATGGTGTTAGTTCAGACTAGTCATTGGTCCGACAAACGACAACCTACCTCAAACCCTAACCTAACCATAACCGCAAGCACGGGAGCAGCATCCCGCATGTCGAACTAACACTCCGTCGGAATTACGTGCGGTCCCCCATTACACTTGTTTACAATAGGGTACACCATGTACACCATCATAACATTTAGAGACGTACAAATATACACTTCTATATAGCCAAAAACAGGAAATCATCATAGAGAATGTAGAAAGGGAAATAAAAAAAATCGTAAGGACGGAAGTCTATGATCACAGAGGAGCAGTGTGTGTGCGAGGCTGCGAGCAGCAGAGCAGAGTACAGTAGACAGTAGAGTAGAAGTACTTTCTCGCATACACCGCTCTGAGAAGTACTTTCTCGAATGCACCGCTCTGAGAAGTACTTTCTCGCATGCACCGCTCTGAGAAATCCATTTTAGCTGGCATTTGAGCGACAAAGGGAATTACATATTTTGTATCTGAATAGCCCCGGGCCCCCCCCAGTGAATGAGTTAGTGAAAAGCATAAATGCGCGTTTGTCTGTCTCTTGTCATGATATCCCCCAGTCCCCCTGTCGCCGACGGGTTGATCAACAGCAGATCATAATAAGAATAATTAATGTTCTACTGTACATCTAAAATGATAGCTACCCTGTACTGAGTTTTTATTAACTTAATTCGACCTATGCCGAATTATTTAGGGACCAACTCCTCCGCCGGCTCCGTGTGTCTGTGTGGAAATGTAAATCCTGTCGCGAGGTAAGCTGAAGCGTGCGTGCGTGCGTGCGTGTGAGCGAGCACGCAAGCGACAGACAGAGTTCCACTGAGGTGTGTGATTCATTTATGGTGTAGTCTGTTTTATTATCAAATGGTAAATGGTGCATTTATATAGCGCCTTTATCCAAGGCGCTTTACATAGATTGTGCATTACATTCACACACACATTCATACACCGATGGCAGCGGAAACCATGCAAGGCACCAACCAGCACACCAGGAGCAATTAGGGGGTCTGACTTTTATGTAAATCAATATGGATATTGAATAGGAAACATAGGCACACATATGGAGAAGGTGCAGCAATAGGAGAGTCGCCTGGTGCAACTCTTTCACTCATTTTGTTAAATGCTAATATTAAAAATGTGGGTTATCGTTCAGCAATAGGAGAGTCACCTGGTGCAACTCTTTCACTCATTTTGTTAAATGCTAATATTAAAAATGTGGGTTATCGTTCAGGTCTAATGCATTTGAAATAGGGGTGTTTGTTTTCCCACTCCCCACACGGAAAGGAAATATATAGCCTACAGTATAAATGTTTGTAAACAAATCACAAATGTTTGGAAACAAATCCCAAATGTTTGTAAACAAACCTTGAAATGTTTGTAAACAAATCCCAAATGTTTGTAAACAAATCCCAGATGTTTGTAAACAAACCCCAAATGTTTGTAAACAAATCCCATATGTTTGTAAACAAACCTCGAAATGTTTGTAAACAAATCCCATATGTTTGTAAACAAATCCCAAATATTTGTAAGCAAGCCTTGCAATGTTTGTAAACAAATCGTGAATGTTTGTAAACAAATCCCAAATGTTTGTAAACAAACCTCGACATGTTTCTAAACAAACCTCGACATGTTTGCAAACAAACCTCGACATGTTTGCAAACAAATCCCAAATGTTTGTAAACAAATCCCAAATGTTTGTAAACAAACCTTGAAATGTTTGTAAACAAACCTTGAAATGTTTGTAAACAAACCTTGAAATGTTTGTAAACAAATCCCAGATGTTTGTAAACAAATCCCAAATGTTTGTAAACAAACCTCAAAATGTTTGTAAGCAAATCCCAAATGTTTGTAAACAAACCACGAAATGTTTGGAAACAAATCCCAAATGTTTGTAAACAAACCGTGAAATGTTTGTAAACAAATCCCAAATGTTTGTAAACAAACCGTGAAATGTTTGTAAACAAATCCCAAATGTTTGTAAACAAATCCCAGATGTTTGCAAACAAACCCCAAATGTTTGTAAACAAACCTCGAAATGTTTGTAAACAAATCCCAAATGTTTGTAAACAAACCTCGAAATGTTTGTAAACAAATCCCATGTTTGTAAACAAATCCCACATATTTGTAAACAAGCCTTGCAATGTTTGTAAACAAATCGTGAATGTTTGTAAACAAATCCCAAATGTTTGTAAACAAACATCGACATGTTTGCAAACAAACCTCGACATGTTTGCAAACAAATCCCAAATGTTTGTAAACAAATCCCAAATGTTTGTAAACAAACCTTGAAATGTTTGTAAACAAACCTTGAAATGTTTGTAAACAAACCTTAATGTTTGTAAACAAATCCCAGATGTTTGTAAACAAATCCCAAATGTTTGTAAACAAACCTCGAAATGTTTGTAAGCAAATCCCAAATGTTTGTAAACAAACCACGAAATGGTTGTAAACAAATCCCAAATGTTTGTAAACAAACCGTGAAATGTTTGTAAACAAACCGTGAAATGTTTGTAAACAAATCCCAAATGTTTGTAAACAAATCCCAGATGTTTGTAAACAAACCCCGAATGTTTGTAAACAAACCTCGAAATGTTTGTAAACAAATCCCAAATGTTTGTAAACAAATCCCATATGTTTGTAAACAAATCCCAAATATTTGTAAACAAGCCTTGAAATGTTTGTAAACAAATCGTGAATGTTTGTAAACAAATCCCAAATGTTTGTAAACAAACCTCGACATGTTTCTAAACAAACCTCGACATGTTTGCAAACAAACCTCGACATGTTTGCAAACAAATCCCAAATGTTTGCAAACAAATCCCAAATGTTTGTAAACAAACCTTGAAATGTTTGTAAACAAACCTTGAAATGTTTGTAAGCAAATCCCAAATGTTTGTAAACAAATCCCAGATGTTTGTAAACAAACCATGAAATGGTTATAAACAAATCCCAACTGTTTGTAAACAAACCTCGAAATGTTTGTAACCAAACCTCGATATGTTTGTAAACAAATCCCAAATGTTTGTAAACAAATCCCAAATGTTTGTAAACGAACCTCGAAATGTTTGTAAACAAACTCGAAATGCCTGTAAACAAATCTCAAATGTTTGTAAACGAACCCCGAAACGCTTGTAAACAAATCCAAAATGTTTGTAAACACATCCCAAATGTTTGTAAACAAATCCACAATGTAGGTAAACAAATCACACATGTTTGTAGACAAACCCTGCAATGTTTTGTAAACACATCCTTGAACATTGGTGGGATGTATAATAACACGTCCAGGACAGGCCTCAGACTTCTCCTCAGGAGACCTGGGTCAGATCTGAAGCCATTTGATGTTGTGACAGCATGCCCTTGCTGACGTCCACGGTATCTGAAGATATTTAAGGCCCTATTTTGAAGAAAAAAAACCATTTTTTGAATAGTTCAACTAGCCGATCTACAAGCTCACAACGTGTCGATGTAGATCGGCCAGTTGAACAATTTTAATGTATTTCAAAACAGTAAAAAGAAAAGGGATTTTTTTTTTAGGAATAAGGGGTTTAGCATAGACGAACAGCGCACCCATGTTGTGAGCTTGTATAGATCTGCTATTTTGCCGGCTATTTTTTTGTCAGTTATTTTACACTGACTATCCTGTATGTTGTGTGCGTGCGTGCGTGCGTGCGTGCGTGCGTGCGTGCGTGCGTGTGTGTACAGGTGAAGTGTGACCAGTACTGGCCCTCTCGCGGTACAGAGACCTATGGGATGATCCAGGTGATCATGCTGGACACAGTGGAGCTGGCCACGTACAGCATACGCACCTTCAACCTACATAAGGTACAGTATAGGAACCTTATACATAAACATTCTAATAAGGGTCTTTTTCTGCCTTTTTTAGTTTCCAAGATGGCCGCAGCACCGGGATTTTTTTTTTTGTCAATTAAAACAGATTTAGTCAACTTGCCAGCCCATAGAGCCCCATTGTGAACCCGGACATGTTGAGTACGACAAGGTTTTATGTTAGAAATGTTGAGTATGGGTCCCCAGCATGTAGAAACTGCCGGATGCTATTTTGCATATGTTGAGCAATTTTCATAATTGCGATATATATACCCATTACACACACACACACACACGCACACGCACGTGCGCGCACGCACGCACACACACACACACACACACACACACACACACACACACACACACACACACACACACACACACACACACACACACACACACACACACACACACACACACACAAGCCCATAAAAGCAGCACAGTTGCACTGTGCTCGCCCACATATGACGTAAATTCTCCATTCATTGTCAATGGCATTTTATGTTTGTGTTGACAAAATAGACGATTTGCTCGTCCACATATGACGTGAATTCTCCTGTCATTGTCAATGGCAAATGTGACACATGTGACACGAGTTAAGGACAAAAAGTGAGGGCAGAAAAGTGAAGACGCCGGAATGACATTTGTGAGGATTTCATTGGCTGAGCATGGGATATGATGTATGATGATGTGTGATGCCCCTCACTTCACACAAGTGTGATCCCCCCCCCTTTTTGAGGGGCACTGGCCCCTACTATATACATCTTTTGACCACACACGTCTTAATATTTGCCATTGACAATTTGATGACGAAAGGAGAAATTAGGTCAAATGTCTGCCAAATATGACAAAAACCGGCAACAGGCATTCTGATTGGCCAGTATGAGATGATGCATGATGATGTACGATGATAAGAGCGCCCCTCACTTCACACAGGTGTGATTTTGAAGGGGCGCTAGCCCCTTCTATGAACATCTTTTGTCCCCACACGTCTCAAGATTTGCCATTGACGATGAACTGAGAAATTACGTCAGAATTTTGCTAAATATGACAAAAATTAAACATAAAAATAACGCCATTGACATTGAAGGGAAAATGTACGTCATGTGTAAATGAGAAAATCAACTAACCAATCACAGGCAACAGGCATTCTGATTGGCCAGTATGAGATGATCCATGATGATGTATGATGATAAGAGCTGATAATTCCGCTAAATATGACGTCAATTAAACATCAAAACATTAACCCATTTTGGGCAGGAACCCCTTTTGGTGTTAGCATTATGTTATGCTTTAGCTATTGAAAAATAGTAGATCTACAAGCTCATAGCGCGCCACCGAGTGGCGTGCTACGAGCTTGTAGGTCTGCTATTTTTGAAAAATAGAAGAACCACTGACATAGAAACATAGCTTTTTCAGAAAACTGTCAGGATGTAGAAGACATTTTTAGAATCTGATCTCAGGTCAAAAAGGGTTAAACGCCATTGACATTGAAGGGAAAACGTATAACATAAATTGATGTACGATGACAAGAGCAGGTGTGATTTTCGAGGGGCGCTAGCCCCTCCTATATACAGGTTTAATGTTTGTTTCTAGATGAATATTTGTTTTAAAAACACCATTGACAATGACAACATTTACGTCATATTGTCCCTCATTACGTCATATTGTCTCTTTATTGTTAATGGCGTTTAATGTTTGTGTTGGCACCGTTTGTTTTACATCACCGTTACATCACCTAATCAACATGAGTTAGACTTTAATATATTAGCGCCCTTCACTTCACACGGGTGTGATTTTTTATTTACAAGCTGTTTTCACAATTTGTGTCTCTTTCTACAATTTGGCCAATGTTTGACCAGTTTTTTTGTGCAATCAGACCTCTCTATCTTGTGGGTGATTGGCCCTCAAGCAGCAAATGAATGAATTAATGAATGAATTAATTAACGAACGAACAAATGCACTTCCAATCCTCTGTTATACCTTATGCCTTCATCTTATACCGTCTATATACCTTCCTCCTGCCTGCCATACCAGAACGGCTCCAGTGAGAAGAGAGAGGTGAGGCAGTTCCAGTTCATGGCGTGGCCGGACCACGGGGTTCCCGAGTACGCCACCCCCACCCTGGCCTTCCTGAGGAGGGTGAAGGCCTGCAACCCGCCCGACGCAGGGCCCATGGTGGTCCACTGCAGGTATACAAACATACAACCCGCCCGAAAAAGGGCCCATGGTGGTCCACTGCAGGTATACAAACATACAACCCGCCCGGAAAAGGGCCCATGGTGGTCCACTGCAGGTATACAAACATACAACCCGCCCGACGCAGGGCCCATGGTGGTCCACTGCAGGTACAACACATTTTGCTTGCTTGCAGTGTTGATTTCGTCGACTAATACTAAAGACGAAAAATGTTCGCCGACTACCTTCTTTCACGTAGAAACTTCTCTTCAACTTGGATTCCAGATAATGGTCCATAGATTGTGTGTGGAAAATGTCCCGCAAATTGCTCAAAAAATCGCAGGAGAAAATCAGGTTTAAGCGTGTTTCTAAGGGCGGAGGTGTCACTGGTCAAAGTGACAGATGTGTTCCCATGAGTGAAACATGACACGTGTGAAAACAAGTGCCATGGCTTTTTGCCAAACGAGGCATGAGTTATGCCTGTTCAAAGGTTTAATTTTTAAGTTATTGCTAAAACTGTCATTACGGCGGCATCAAGGCCCGCCAAAATACATTTTAGTTGACTAAATCAACTGTAGATTTAGTCGCCTAAAATCGTATGATATTTAGTCGACTAAAACTAGACTCACTAAAACATTCCAGGTGATTAAATAAAAACAACACTGTTTGCTTGTTTGTTTGTTTGTTTGTTTGTTTGACCGCACACGGCCGCCACGTGTGGACACACGGATACGCACGCATATCAGCATGCTCATATATGGCCATATATACTGATTAGCCTACATCATGGATCTCTCTACAGTATATACAGTATATGGGCATAAAAGGACTGACAAGTACCAGAAAATGACTGACTTTTGAATTACGGACTTGTATAATATTGCAATATTGATCCTTTTACTTTTAAGTAAAACGTGTGAGTATACGTCTTCCATGTGCGTGCGTGCGTGCATGCGTGCGTGCCTGCGTGCGTGCCTGCGTGCGTGCCTGCGTGCGTGCGTGCGTGCGTGCGTGCCAGTGTTGTTTTTGGCAGCACATTTCTATTTTAGTTTAGTCAAAGTCTTTGGACTGAAACTTCATTTAGTTTTAGTCATAAAAAGATTTAGTCATAAAAAGTCATATTTAGTCATATTTTAGTCACCTGGAATGTTTTAGTGTTAGTCTAGTTTTAGTCGATTAAATGTCATACGATTTTAGTCGACTAAATCTACAGTTCATTTAGTCGACTAAAATGTATTTTGGCGGGCCTTGATGCCGTCGTAATGGCTCATTTTACACTTGTTGAAAATAGCCTATCTACAAGCTCACAACGCTTGTAGATCTGCTATTTTCAGCATGCAACCAAGTGTAAAATGACTTATACTGGATCTCTTGTCCACTAGTCCCTTCCTGACATTTTAGTCTAGTTTTAATCTGTTGATGAAATTGTCAATACATTTAGCATAGTTTTAGTCACAATAGCTTCGTTTTCATTTAGTTTCCATTTAGTTTTCTTCAGTGGAAAAACGACGAACATTTTTCGTCTTACTTTTAGTCGACAAAAACAACACTGCGTTCCTATGTTTAACAGCGCGGGCGTGGGGCGCACCGGCTGCCTGGTGGTCATCGAGGCCATGCTGGAGCGCATGCGCCACGAGAAGTCTGTGGACGTGTATGGCCACGTGACGTGCATGCGCGCGCAGCGCAACTACATGGTGCAGACGGAGGAGCAGTACGCCTTCGTGCACGCCGCGCTGCTGGAGGCGGCGGCGTGCGGACACACGGAGGTGCCGGCCCGCGGCCTCTACGCGCACATCCAGACGCTGGGCGTGGTGCCGCCCACCGAGAGCCTGTCCGCCATGGAGCTGGAGTTCAAGGT
This sequence comes from Electrona antarctica, assembly GCF_951216825.1. Classification (NCBI taxonomy): domain Eukaryota; kingdom Metazoa; phylum Chordata; class Actinopteri; order Myctophiformes; family Myctophidae; genus Electrona; species Electrona antarctica. Next base: position 58,274,808 of record NC_136812.1, on the reverse strand, counting down.
ATTATTATTATTATTACAACCATTAACCCATTTATAGGACTAAGACCAGATTTTACAAATGTGACCAGATATGACTGAGATCCTGCCATCGCGCAAATTCCAGTTTTTCACCAGTGGAGAAAAACCTTTTTTTTCCAAAATGAGTTAATAGCACAGGCAGACTCTTCACATACTACTTACTTAGTATACACTAAGTAACTATACACTTATTTCAGCATATCTGAAATAAATGCTTAAACATGTAGCTAGGTGTAACGTTAGAGACCACAGAAGTGAAGTTTTCTCAACTCGCTGTTTTCTGCAAGACATTCCTCTATAACTCATTGTTCCAGGGACCCCCTGAGAAGCAAGGATTTGAGTTAAAAACGTTCGCTCTGAAAGAATATATATTAAAGGATTTGTGCCACATTTTCACAATTTTTCAAAAATAGCAGATTTGTAGCGTGGCACTCGCTATGAGCTTGTAGATCTGCTATTTTTCAATAGCTAAAGTATAACATAATCCTTAAAACACCAAATGGGGTTCCCGCACCGCCAACGACGCCTTTAACGTGTTAATGAGCGTTCTGTTTAATGATAAAACTTGTATATTAAAAATACAAGAAGCGACAAAGTTACCTCCTCCTCATATCAGCATTTAAGGCCTGAATAGATACAGGCACAAAGGACATTTTATATCGGTTACTAGTGGCCCCTGGGACCTTTAGGCCGAGGCCAGAAGGGAGCAGCTGAGGGGATGCGAGTTGTCCATACGAATGCACTTGGCTTTCTTAACCCATTTTGACCTGAGATCAGATTCTAAAAATATCTTCTACATCCTGACTGTTTTCTGAAAAAGCTATGTTTCTATGTCAGTCGTTCTTCGATTTTCAAAAATAGCAGACCTGGTGGTGCGCTATGAGCTGGTAGATCTGCTATTTTTCAATAGCTAAAGCATAACATAATGCTAACACCAAAAGGGGTTCCCGCCCCAAAATGGGTTAAGAAAGTCAAGGATCCAGCCTTACAAGACAGAATAAATGAATACGTTTGTCCGCCAGAACATGAGGCGGTATTGTATTAAAAGCTGATGGAAAAATCAACAAAGAGCAGCCTGGCGTGCTTCTTACTGCCTTCTAAATGTTATAGAAGGTTCAGTAAGGTCGATGAGGCGTCTTGCACGCCTCTCCTGGTTCTGTAGGCAAACTGAAAGGGGTCTAACATACGTTCAGTTTTGACCAGGAGCTCTGTTTTAACCAGTTTTTCAAGTTGTTTCATAACCAGAGAGGTCAGGGCAACAGGTCGGAAGTCGTTCAGTTCCATAGGGTGCTTTATTTTGGCAACGGGCACCACTATGGACTGTTTCCAAAGAGAAGGCACCTTCTGCAGGGAGAGGGACAAATTAAAAATATAATAAAAAATGGGGCCTATATGGTCAGCACATGTTTTTAGCAGGCGCCCACTGAGTTTATCAGGGCCAGGACTTTTCCTGGGTTTACACCTCTTGAAACACTTGGTTATTCATAGGAGGGGCCGACGTGAGACTGTTCCTAATTTCATCGTGCTTGACCTTATAATCGTGAGCAGGCCGGCTCTGCGAGGATATCCACAACGAGTAACCACACGCATGCACGCACGCACGCACGCACGCACGCACGCACGCACGCACGCACGCACGCACGCACGCACGCACACACACACACACACACACACACACACACACACACACACACACACACACACACACACACACACACACACACACACACACACACACACACACACACACACACACACACACACACACTGCCGCAAACCAATGTATTCTTCTAGTATTACTGAAACTGACACTTTGCTTTTTGCCAATGTGGAGGAATCATATTGCGTAGCTGTCAGCGGAGTGCGGAGGAGGATAATAATACATTTTTAAAAAGAGGCATTTGGGAGGTGTTGACGCTGTAGATTTCACTGACATGCCATACTGTGTGGTTCTTTATTGGTGTTGTTGGTTGGAGGGGGGTGTCTTTAGTGACTATTATGTCTGCATTGCATTCTTAGGATGGGTTTTTTTTTTACACAGGGAGACGTTGTGCTTGTATTTCGAGCGTGAGAACAAAGGGGTACGACGTGCTTCTGAAATGCCAGTAGTTTCGTGTGAGGTTAGGGTTATAGGCTTAGTAATAATCCTGGATTAGCCCCCATTTTGTAATGACTCCCTACTAGGCCCTAGGGGTAAGCAAAGCAAATGCACACATCATAAAGTATGAAAGGTGGAGAGAGAAAGGCCTGTTGTATAGCGTACAACACAGGGAACCATCCAGGGACGGATTATGTGCAGAGAATGTTAGAGAGGCAGGGGCTGAAATACTGTTGGCCCAAAATTGAGAAAAATAATTCATGGTCTGGAGAGGGTAGATTTTTTTTACAGACAGGTTAAAGGGCAGGGGCGCGAGCACCCTTTGATGTCTATGGGTGCACGTGCTCAAACTGCTCATGGAACAATCACAGGAGCGAACGACACTTTAGAATGAGTCGTCGGACCAATGCAGTGGCATCATGAAAGTGCATAATGAGCAGTTGAGACGGATAACCATACTAATTATCCATAATGTAGGCTATAAATCATTGATAAGGGGTCAGGACTCAGGACACATAGGCCTTTTCGGGGAGGGGTCAGAATAAAGGATGGTCTTATTATAGATAGTTCTTGGTCTGAACTGCTCTTGTCTTTATAAGGATAATACTAGCCTGGTCTGCCCTCTGACTGCATGGTTCACAACCAGTTGAACAGTTGAATTTGCACTTTAGCCCATTCAAAACGGGAACCCCTTTTGGTGTTTTAAGACTTTAGCTATTGAAAAATAGCAGATCTACAAGATCGAGCTTGTACATCTGCTATTTTTGAAAAAAATCGTGAAAATGTGGCGCAAATCTTTGAATATTATATTCTTTCACTGTGAAATTTTTTAACTCAAATCTCACATTTTCCGATGGGGGTCGGCGACCATATACAGATAATTCTGTGGGTCCTTGACATGAAAAATGTTGAGCACCAGTGGCATAGAAAACTGTAGAAGCCTATTTTTTAGAATCGGCCTCAGGTCGAAATGGGTTAAAAGGCTTTTTGTGAAGAGATCGGCGGAGATAAATTCAAGACGTGCCTGCGATTTACATCCTCAGAAACTGGCCAACACTAAAGCACATACCTCAAGATTCATCAGTGCCAACCTGCCGTGCAACAAGTTCAAGAACCGCCTGGTCAACATCATGCCTTTCGAGTCCAGCCGCGTTTGCCTGCAGCCAATCAGAGGCGTGGAGGGCTCCGACTACATCAACGCCAGCTTCATTGATGGATACAGGTGAGAATTCTACTACGGCAATGACAATACCAGAGTTAGAATAGGATACAGGTGAGAATTCTACTACGGCAATGACAATACCAGAGTTAGAATAGGATACAGGTGAGAATTCTACTACGGCAATGACAACACCGGAGTTAGAATAGGATACAGGTGAGAATTCTACTACGGCAATGACAACACCAGAGTTAGAATAGGATACAGGTGAGAATTCTACTACGGCAATGACAACACCAGAGTTAGAATAGGATACAGGTGAGAATTCTACTACGGCAATGACAACACCAGAGTTAGAATAGGATACAGGTGAGAATTCTACTACGGCAATGACAACACCAGAGTTAGAATAGGATACAGGTGAGAATTCTACTACGGCAATGACAACACCAGAGTTAGAATAGGATACAGGTGAGAATTCTACTACGGCAATGACAACACCAGAGTTAGAATAGGATACAGGTGAGAATTCTACTACGGCAATGACAACACCAGAGTTAGAATAGGATACAGGTGAGAATTCTACTACGGCAATGACAACACCAGAGTTAGAATAGGATACAGGTGAGAATTCTACTACGGCAATGACAACACCAGAGTTAGAACAGGATACAGGTGAGAATTCTACTACGGCAATGACAACACCAGATATAGAATAGGATACAGGTGAGAATTCTACTACGGCAATGACAACACCAGAGTTAGAACAGGATACAGGTGAGAATTCTACTACGGCAATGACAACACCAGAGTTAGAACAGGATACAGGTGAGAATTCTACTACGGCAATGACAACACCAGAGTTAGAACAGGATACAGGTGAGAATTCTACTACGGCAATGACAACACCAGAGTTAGAACAGGATACAGGTGAGAATTCTACTACGGCAATGACAACACCAGAGTTAGAACAGGATACAGGTGAGAATTCTACTACGGCAATGACAACACCAGATATAGAATAGGATACAGGTGAGAATTCGACTACGGCAATGACAACACCAGAGATAGAATAGGTTCTATGCACAGCAGCCTCAAAGTGTGGTCCAGGCACCCTCATGGGTACTTGGAGGGGTTCCAAATGGTCCCTTATGGGTGTGTAACTCTGAAAATGGAACCATTTGTACATTTGTAGGTTTGAGAACCACTGTGTTACACTAAATGGAACAGAGCCTTCATTGGAGAGCCTTCACTACCGTGGTTAAAAAAATCAGACTCATCTGAAGTGGTACTGTACTGTACTGTAAACGTTTTTTTGTCTGTCTTTTTTAAGTTTTCTACTGTGTGTGTGTGTGTGTGTGTGTGTGTGTGTGTGTGTGTGTGTGTGTGTGTGTGTGTGTGTGTGCGTGCACGTGTGTGCGTGCGTGTGTGTGTGTGTGTGTGTGTGTGTGTGTGTGTGTGTGTGTGCATGTGTTTTTTGTGTGTGATACAGCTGCGCCCTCTGGTGGCAGGCGGGTGGTGTCACAGCGTGACAGACAGACAGACAGACAGACAGACAGACAGACAGACATGTTCTGCCTGGGTTACACTGCATTCGCAACAAGCCCTCCTCCCTGGCCTGTGTGTGTCTGTGTTATAGGCTGTGCAACAGTGACACTTGGTGGTGAACAAACGCTATTTTCGTGCTCGGACACAGGGACACAGCCACACACATAGCTGTCTATAGGAGTGGTTGCACCACTCAAAAATAAGTTAAAAAAAAAGACAAGGGAAAACCTGTGAAGGACGTAAGGAAGACAGATTCCAAACAGGGGGGGGTGTTTCTACTGTCTGAACAAATTGGTCGTATTGTCAGAGCTGCTGTAACAACACATTGCTGACACATGAAGTATATGGAGTGAAATAACAAGTGTGTTTTTGTGAGAATGCATGTCACACACACAAGAAGAAAAGGAGCACTTTGCCTGATATTCACCCAGCCGGGCATCCTTTATTTCTAAGAAAAATCACACCTGTGTGAAGTGAGGGGCACTCTTTTCATCGAGGGCCGATCTTATCATCGTACATCATCATGGCGTAAAATAGACACTATGCCGATTTGCTCAGACACTATGACGTAAAATTGTCCATTCATTGTCAATGGGAATTGATCAATTTAATGTTTGTGTAGGACCAAGTTTGTGAACATACATTAAAAGCTGGACGTGTGTGTGTGTGTGTGTGTGTGTGTGCGTGCGTGCGTGCGTGCGTGCGTGCGTGCGTGCGTGCGTGCGTGCGTGCGTGCGTGCGTGCGTGCGTGCGTGCGTGCGTGCGTGCGCGCGCGCGCGTGCGTGTTATATTAACATTCTACACATAGTTGTGTGCAGGTATTAATAGGTATTAATAATACCTGATGCATGGTGAAACAGTTCCCTCTAGTGGCTGTGTTGTGTGAAAGGACATCTGTTAACAATGTCAACAATATAGGGAGCTTCCAAAGCCCACGTCTGGCTAGATTGATTGGTTTCAGTTTGAGATCAACTCAAGGGTGTTGTAATTGACACGAATGATTAAGCCCAGACCACACCAATGGGTTGCCATGTGACTCCTTGTTGCAACTGAACGTTTGCGAGTAGATGCATGGCGAGTTTTGGCAACCCATTGGTGTGGTTTGAGCCATTGAATTGAACCAGGTTGACTTGGGTCGACTTGGGCCAACGTTCGTCGACTTGAGTGCCGCTTGTAGATCTGCTATTTTTTAAACAAAATAAAAAATGTGGCGCAAACCTTTGAATATATATTCTTTCAGAGCAAACAGTCAAATCTTTGCTTCTGGGGGGGGGTTAAAGAGCTGTATAGTCCAGAACATATTTTAATGAATGTACTACATGAATACTACAAATGTGTGCTCCATGTTGTCTCTGCCAGGCAGGGTAGCATAGCCCAGTGGTTCCCAAACCTTTCAGCCCGTGACCCAAAACAGGAATTAGATATTCGCCCCGGGACCCAAACTAGTGAAAATAGACGTTCTATACAAGCTCACAACTTGTCGCTTTCATGCCACGTTGTGAGCTTGTAGATCGGCTATTTTCACTTTTCTTCATGTGTTTTTATGGAATTTCTTAGATTTTTCATTACGGACTCGAACAAAAACAATCATTGGATTTTGATTTTGTTCATGAAAGATTTTGCTTTTTTGCAGAATGTTTTTTGAAAATGTTTTGAAATAATAATTGCGAACAAAGTGATTGCGAACGAAGTGAGCACTAACTATAGAAGCTGGCCTAAACTGTCTGTGGGTCAGTGACGTGACACCCCTAAAAAAGTGTTTTTTAAAAACCTTTAAATAACAGGAATAAAAATCATTTACTTTTGTTCTACTCACTCTCATCTTTATGGAAACATATTTTGTTTTTAGATATTTTATTGGAATCAGAATTTATTCAGCATTTTGTTGTACTTGTGCCTAAAATCATCATATGGTGTGACATGACAATAATTGTTTATAAAATGAAAATGGAGTACACCTTTCTTAAGTTACTCACTTTATCAAAGTCCTTTATCATAACTAACCTGTAATCCACTATAGTTTTGTGAAAATTTCTTAAATCTGTATATTATTTTCGTAATCAACACTCAATGTGAGGCCCATGTTGTCGGTCTTTCAACATATTTTGTATTTATTGTGACACAACTTTCTCTAAAATTACACAAATATTTGTGACTCTTCCTGATACTATTTGCTATGTAATCCATGAACATTAATGGTTTCATCATTAATAAAGGTATGATTTTTTTCACTATTTGGAACGTCACACCAAATGATTTAGTGTCACACCGTATGATCATATCTTCATTTCTCAAAGCAAACTGTGTTTTAACCTACCTATTAGTGAGTACTGAACTTTACAGATTGATTAAACAATTACTCAGGAAAAACAGCAACAGGAAAATTGCTTTAACATTGAATAACATGCAAATGACTTAATAAAACAAAATTAAACACATTTTATTGTGGATAGTTGCAGATTTTAGGTGAAGCTGTTTAAAACAAATGTTTAAATGGACAAAAGAAACATGGGTCTTTGTTATTTATTGTTATATCTGTAGGAAAATACAGTTTGCATCATATGGTGTGACAAAAAAGTCATATGGCGTGACAGGCAGACAGTCACACCATTATGATATAGTGTCACACCATATTATGTTTTCTGCACTTAACATAACCTTGAGGCTACTAGCTACACATTAGCATGCTAACAACATGCTAGCTATAACAAAGCAACATAGATTTACATGTAATTATGACCAAAAAATCTAATAACTTTAGCTTTTTTAATGAAAAAGGTGTCACACCCACAGACACTCGGATGAGTCGCATTGGTCAGCGTTCCAACAAGATCGTATTTCATGGAAATGTTAAAATGATAATTCACCACAGACACCTGTCATGCTATTGTAATGCAAGTGCTGAGCAGCCTTACTGAAGAAGGACCTCTCTATCCCAATGGGTGTCCAAACAATTGCCTGTTGAAATTTCCCAAAATGGTGTCACACAATATGATTTTGATTTGGGGGACAAAATCTTTTTGATCAGAAATTACTGAAAACATTATGCTTGGACTTTGAAAAGATCAGGCTCACAAATAAACATCTATATTATATTTATGGAATTTTTAAAAGAATTTTAGCATTTTTTCCCCTTAGTTTTATTCAAGTTCCTACTTTGAGAAACAGGGCCAGGACAGTCAAACCATATGAGTTTTGCTATGTTTGGTTGAAAATTCTGAAGAAATGAGGAATGAAATGTTTTAATCTTGAGTATGTTCACATGAAGCATAATGTCCTGCACAATATTCAGAAGGTTTTTGACAAATATATCTTTTATTTATACGCGTTTGACACTGAGGACAGCAAAGGACAGCATGTCACGTCACCCACCCACGTCTGTGTGTGTGTCTGTGTGTGTGTCACGCTGTAACACCACCCGCCCGCCACCAGAGGGCAACTGAAATTGGAACGATACAGAGGTATCTCTGTCTCTGTGTGTGTGTGTGTGTGTGTGTGTGTGTGTGTGTGTGTGTGTGTGTGTGTGTGTGTCAGACTGCCACAACAGCTCCGTTCGCTTCCCGTGTTTACGCGTCTTACTTGTAATTAAAAACCAAATGTAGGAAACAAAAAACTAAGGGGACCCACAAATGGGTCCCGACCTAGGGGTGTAAAGAAACATTTGAACAGCGATACGATGCGTCTCACGATATACATGGTTGACGATACGATACGATACATGGACGATATTGGTTCATTATGGCGATACGATACGATACGATTCAATCAGTCAGCCATGCCCAAATATGGAATGTTGTGAGGTCAGAACAGGCCAGCTCAATATATGGACCCTGGGCAGGGGCCCTGTCCAGAGCCCGGGCAGAGGCCTTTATGGGGCGGTTATGGACAACCGTGGGTCCGACCGACTCGACACCGGGCACTGCACTCCCTGTTGGGGTGTGGAACACGTGTGTAGATTTTGAACGGTTCTCGAGTTACGTGGATTACAGACGTACAGACGTACACACAGAGACCTGGTGCATTTATAGTTAGATAAAGTAAACACAGTGATTCTCTGGCAAATACAATACAATATTTTGTGCAAAATCTCTGCCTATGATGATGCAGCGTTGATTTTGTTGAAAAATGTTCGCCGACTACCTTTATTCACTGACAAAAACAAAAACAAAAAAAAGTAAATACCCAAGCAACGATGACTAAAACTAAGACTAAATACATTGACAATTTCGTGAACAAATAAAAACTAGACCAATATAGAGAGACTAGTGGAGAAGAGATCCAGTAGAACTCCAGTAGAACATGACTGCGGGGCTGCGTGTGTTGTAGATCTGCTATTTTCAAGCATGCAGCCAAGTCTAAAATCAGCCCCCATCAAGGCTTGCCAAAATACATTTTAGTCGACTAAATCTACAGTTTATGTACCAGTCGACTAAAACTAGACTAACACTAAAACATTTCAGTCGATTAAGATGTGACTAAAACTAAATCAAAATGTATTCCAAAGACTTTGACTAAAACTAAATCAAAATTAGCTGTCAAAATCGAAACAGAAATTTGCTGTCAAAATCGAAGAGGTCAGAGAGGTCATGTTTGAAAGTGATTCATGACAAGCGTTGTTGTTTTCATTGCTTTTCCCCCAGGCAGCAGAAAGCCTACCTGGCGAGCCAGGGTCCACTGGCAGAGACCACGGAGGACTTCTGGAGAATGCTGTGGGAGCACAACTCTACCATAGTGGTGATGCTGACCAAACTACGAGAGATGGGCCGGGTTAGTGAAACAAACACAAATACACGCACGCACGCACAAGGGTGCACACGCTTTTCCGACATACCAATAGTCCGACAACCTATAGTCCAACATTAGTCGGACAATAGTCAGAAATACCCGCTTTTTACCTCAACAGTATGACTTGGGGTACAGGTTTTAGTTTAGACATAACTAGTCTTTTAGTCTTTTAGCCTGGGGTCCTCCTATGCTTTCTATGGCATAGGCAGCTCCCGGCAGGATCCGCCGGGAGACTCTAGACGCAGCTGCCGTTAGTCCGACATCCCATTAGTCCGACAAACGTCCCATTAGTCTGACAAACGTCCCGTCCCGTTAGTCCGACGTCCCATTAGTCCGACATCCCGTTAGTCCAACGTCCCATTAGTCCGACATCCCGTTAGTCCAACGTCCCATTAGTCCTACATCCCGTTAGTCCGACGTCCCATTAGTCCTACATCCTGTTAGTCCGACGTCCCATTAGTCCGACGTCCCATTAGTCCATACATCCCATTAATCCGACATCCTATTAGTCCGACAAACGTCCCGTTAGTCCGACACCCCTTTAGTCCGACGTCCCATTAGTCCTACAATCCCGTTAGTCCGACGTCCCATTAGTCCGACGTCCCGTTAGTCTGACGTCCCATTAGTCCGACGTCCCGTTAGTCTGACGTCCCATTAGTCCGACGTCCCGTTAGTCTGACGTCCCATTAGTCCGACGTCCCGTTAGTCTGACGTCCCATTAGTCCGACGTCCCGTTAGTCTGACGTCCCATTAGTCCGACGTCCCATTAGTCCGACGTCCCGTTAGTCTGACGTCCCGTTAGTCCGACGTCCCATTTGTCTGACGTCCCATTAGTCCATACATCCCATTAATCCGACGTCCCATTAGTCCGACAAACGTCCCGTTAGTCTGGTAAATGCCTAAATTGTAAGACTAATCCGTGGCTTCCACTTGCGGAAGCCACAAAGGCTATAGGGTTAGTAATTGGGATGTCGGACTAATCCGCAATGCACAAACGCACGCACGCACACACGCACCGGTTTATTTGTGAGGATTGACATTTTGGGGCATTTAACCATAAACCTGTAAAGCCTGTACAATAGCAGATCTACAAGCCATGGTGCTTGGTTGAGGTTGAGAACCGCTGTGCAATGTAATACTATGATTGATGTTTTATTTTGTGGGTTGTTGTTTTTTTTGTTTTGCATTTTGCAGGAGAAGTGTCATCAGTACTGGCCCGCGGAGCGCTCTGCGCGCTACCAGTACTTTGTGGTGGATCCCATGGCTGAATACAACATGCCTCAGTACATCCTGAGAGAGTTCAAGGTCACCGACGCCAGGGTACGTCTCATCGTTTTCATTATTTTACCACACTACTAAATCAAGTTCGTGTTCATTTAGGCCTGTCAAAATTTAAAAAAAAAAAGTCTTCTGAATCCTGACAGTTTTCTGAAATACCTATGATTCGATATCAGTGGTTCTCAATATTTCATGTCAAGGACCACACAAATTATACGTAATTGGCTGCCGACCCCATCTGAAAATATGACCAGTAAATGACTCAAATGGCCACATTGGGCTCATGCGGCCATTCGAACAGATGGATGACCTAATTGATCCCGACAGGTGGGGTTCATCATCTTGTAAGAACCCTTTTGTGGATCCCACGTTAGTAGAACTTTACGAGTGGCTCTGTGAACGAGACCCATTGTTGCTGTTTCCCTTTGTGGATCCCACGTTAGTAGAACTTTACGAGTGGCTCTGTGAACGAGACCCATTGTTGCTGTTTCCCTTTGTGGATCCCACGTTAGTAGAACTTTACGAGTGGCTCTGTGAACGAGACCCATTGTTGCTGTTTCCCTTTGTGGATCCCACGTTAGTAGAACTTTGCGAGCGCGCTCTGTGAATGAGACCCATTGTTGTTTCCCTTTGCGCCCCTCAGGATGGGCAGTCCAGAACAATCCGACAGTTCCAGTTCACTGACTGGCCTGAGCAGGGCGTCCCCAAGACGGGGGAGGGCTTCATCGACTTCATCGGACAAGTTCATAAAACAAAGGAACAGTTTGGCCAAGATGGACCTATCACTGTGCACTGCAGGTAACTGCATGCGTGCGTGCGTGCGTGCGTGCGTGCGTGCGTGCGTGCGTGCGTGCGTGCGTGCGTGCGTGCATACATATCTACATAGTATCTTAACATCCTCACAAGGATAGTTAAAACCTGACAAACTTGATCTTAGGGGAACATCTTTAGGTCCCCATAAGAGAAAGGTCTGTCATGGCATTGAAAGGTATTGGCATTGTAACTATGGTTACAATTCATAAAACAGTCACGTTGGGGCTAGGATTACGCCTCTAATAGTTTGATGTTCATGTTTAGGATTACAATTGACAATTGAGTTTGCTCTTTAGATAATTGAGTTTAGTGTTAGGATTATAAAAGTATTGGTTTAAGGGTTAAAAATGGCAAAATGCTAAAAGATTGCTTACAATTAATTTAATTGAATGTAGAATTTAGGCATTTAGCAGACGCTCAGTCTTATTTGCATACGACTGCTGTAAGGTCGTCGAGGCTAGGGAAAGTGTTACGGCAAAAATAGCTTTTGATGTAACCACGGACGGTGTGTGTGTGTGTGTGTGTGTGTGTGTGTGTGCGTGCGTGCGTGCGTGCGTGCGTGCGTGCGTGCCATTCCCCCAGTGCTGGTGTGGGGAGGACAGGTGTGTTCATCACATTGAGCATCGTGTTGGAGAGGATGCGCTACGAGGGCGTGGTGGATCTCTTCCAGACCGTCAAAATGCTGCGAACCCAGAGACCTGCCATGGTGCAGACAGAGGTACTGTACCATCATGCAGCACCATCTCACGTGTCACGAGGAATCAAATAGTTATGCTCTAGTTATACGCAGTGACCCAAAAGAAAACTATGATGTTTCCCTGGGGCACCCAAACTAGTGAAAATAGCTGATCTACAAGCTCACAACGCAGCGCTTTGCGCCACGTTCTGAGCTTGTAGATCGGCTATTTTCACTACTTCTTAAGCATTTGCCTTTTAATTCATGGATTTGCTTTGATTTGTCTTTGATTTCTTCATGATTTTCTTCATTACTGAAAGAAATCATAAAAAAAAAAGTTTTAACTCAAACTCATTAAATAACAATGAAAAACAAAATGTAGGAAACAAAAGGTATAGGGACCCAAAATAATTTAGTATAACCATCGTCTAGTCTAGATAGTGATTTGTTTCGTGAGTCCAAAATTCCAACACGCTTAGTGATTAAGCAACACTATTTTTAGATTTTATTTTGAATTATTATCTCCGCAACTAAAAGGCCCCAAGTCGTATGAAGGAGACATCGACAATAGTGTGTGAATAGTCAATAGTGTGATGCAAACTGTTCGCCGACACATTTTCAGATTGTTTGATCGTCACGTGTGTGAAGACCTTGAGACTGAGATGTGTTCATTGAAGTATTAAAATAACATTATATGTTGGGGTGTTAACCAGCTGATAATCTACAGATCTACTAGCTCAAAACGTGTCACATCCACGACACATTGTAATGTTCAATGTGCAATACCGTTGTGCGTCAAAGTATAAAACAAGCTTATTGAAAAGCACCACAACTTGCTGAGTTCCCCACCAATGTACATGCAGTTTGGTTTGTATGATACAGGATAAATAATAAAGAATGCAGTGTCTGTCGTTGTTGCAGTGAATGGATATGGATCATAATTAACAGTTTAAGGGCCCCAGACGGAGATCACCGTCAAGTTCAAGTTCATGGTCAGTTGCCCAGGACGGAGATTGATAAAAGGGATGGAGATTAATGATATCAAAACCGGTCGCATCGCTCCACAGCCTAGGAGCGCTGGTTGCCCAATCCTCGGTGTTGCACAACAGTGACACGTCATCGAAAATGTTCCCTGCCTGTTTAGCGGACGACAACGAAAATCTTAAAACGTTCATAACTCGCGATAATAAATCATCCCGTCTAATTATGAAAAAAGATCCTGTGTTAGACGGTCCAGTCGCTAGTCACGATAGATTTATTCTTACCTCCCGTTGTTGTCGATCGACTCTAGAGTGGTGTGGCTATTGTTAGCTGCTACACAGAAATTCAGAACAACTTCCGGTCCCCCGGTAAAAGTGGTCCGGGCGCTATAAATGATGGGCACATTTTATTAATGGATTAAATAGGTCCGGGCCCTCAAGGTGTTAATACAGGGCATGTGCATGCATAAAGTGAATGGAAAATCGAGTGGCAAAGTGAGTTCAACATTATTTAACGTAATTTAATGCAATCAGAAAGTCTGAGTATGATGATGATGTCCCGTGCATACCCTCTATACAGCACCATGTCATTATTAACCAAAAGTCAATTCCACAAATGCATTACTACTAGGCCATGGCCTAAGTACAAATTAAAGCTATTTCATTCATCAAAATAAACTAGTGTGATGACATGGCACATTTTGGCTTATCTTTGGGTGAAAATACACCAGTCGCCACTGGTATTTGTACTAATATCACACTAATATCACAGCTCGCTGCACGCCCTCACGTGGTGGAAAATAACAAAGTACAATTACTTTGTTACTGTACTTAAGTACACGTTTTGAGAATTTGTACTTTTATTTACCATTTTTCTTTTTCTGTACTTTTACTTTTACTTCGTTACATACATACATGTGTGTGTGCGTGTGTGTGTGTGTGTGTGTGTGTGTCTGACGCACGCTGCTGGTTATTGCAGTTTTCGTCACATACACAGCTTAACGCCAGGAACGTTACACGACTCACCCATCCAGGTGACTGCAATAATAATCACTGTAGGCCTAGTCTTACCGTGCATTGCATATAAACGTCTGTCGAACGAGATGGTCGTTAAAGTTGATATCGGTTTTAACTTTCTCCCCCAATAATGTAATCCACATTTGTTCATAGGCCTATAGCCTACTGTAGACTTTTTTGACTAGATTTAGAAGACATTTTCAAGCTCTTGCTACTGAAATGATCGATTATTTTTATGGAGAAATCATTTAACATATCTCAATGGGAGACAGTTTGCCCTCGCAGCTAGTGGGTGGGGCTTAATTAGTGAAGGGCCAATTATAATGCGTGAATTCACACAATTATAATGTCTGTTTTGCAAATTGCAATGGCTCTCCCCATTCTCCCCTAAATTGTCACGGTACCAAGAACTGGCGGACCCAAACGCAGACACAGACAAAAGTTCGAAAGTTCAAGGGTGTTTATTTAAACAAACTGGTAGGCAGGCAGAGCAGGGCAAGATGCAAACAGGCATGGGCTGGCAGGCAGGCAGGCAGGAGGCAGGCAGGTGTGGTCTGAGGAGGAGGAGAGGAGAGCGGTGAGTACAGGCAGAATGCAAACTAAAGCACTAGAAAACACGAGGTTCTGAAGTTCACTGGGAACAAACACTGAGATACTGGCTAGAAGTGTCTACTACCACTGTGGTTGATTCAACAATCTGGCGATCTGTAGAGTGGGAAGGCCGGGGCTTTATAGGCTGGAGGTGATGAGCTGATGGCAGGCAGGAGCGTAGATTGGGACTGGAAACAGGTGAGCCAAGTGGTAAATTGGAGCCAAGCCTACGCCCACGCACACACCCACACATAGCACAGACACTGACAAGACAGACAGACAAGAAAAACACAGTCCTGCCTGGGACTGTGACATAAATGACTGTGGACCCCCATCTGAAATATATTTGTGTGTGAGCTTGCTTGCAACCTGAGGGTGCGTAAACACAAACATTGTCCTAACACAAACATTATAATGAATGGCCAGTTTCTAGTGTTTATCCTAACACAAACATTAAATGCCATTGATAATGAATGGCCAGTTTCTAGTGTTTATCCCAACACAAACATTAAATGCCATTGATAATGAATGGCCAGTTTCTAGTGTTTATCCTAACACAAACATTAAATGCCATTGATAATGAATGGCCAGTTTCTAGTGTTTATCCCAACACAAACATTAAATGCCATTGATAATGAATGGCCAGTTTCGAGACGAGTGTTGAAATAAAGCCACTTTTGGACTTCTTTGTAGGCATTTTGAAAAGCATGTTGTACTTTGTACTTTTTACTTTTATACTTAAGTACATTTTACACCGGGTACTTTCACTGCGCAAAAAGCTTGGAATACGGATGTGTATATTACAGGAAACTCCCGGTAAACTTTCCAACAAACTCCCGTAAACTCCCGAATTGTACCATCACACTCGTATATTACCGTATATTACATGTATATGCCCGCTAAACTTGAGGTTTACAGGCAAAATACCGGTCCCGTAATTACCCGTTAACTCCTCACATTTCATTTGAGGTACTTTTATACTTTTACTTAAGTAACTTTCTTAATGGGTACTTTGTACTTTTACTTAAGTAATTTTCAAGTAGAGAATCAGTACTTCTACTTAAGTAACATATTTTTGTACTTTTTCCACCACTAACGTGCAGCGAGGGCAGTATTTATGTCAGCCAGATGGCGTCTTACGTTGCCCAAAACAAACATTAAAGTCCATAGACTGGGCTGGCGACCGGTTATTTATAATTATGCTATAAATACTTGCTGCCATATTTATTGTTCACATGTGATTATTATTTTTTTTTTCCCAGTTTGTTCCAGTGTTTATGAGGTGACCGAACTTCATTAGACCCCTTGGTGTGGTTGTTATGTGCAATGATGTCTTCCCTTTGTATTTAGGGTTTCTTCCAGAAGGCTGCAGAAACCTTGACAGTCAAACGTGCCAATGAAAAAACAAAAAAACAGTGATATAGTGACGTCACAATATCATCCCCTCCCCTTTATCATACAACAACAGCTGTGGGTGTGGCTTCAGGTCAGGTGGATCACCACCCATCACCAGCCACCAGGCAAACCAGGCATACTTAACCAATTAACTGCTCGTGCCGGAACGTTCCGCCAATTAGAATCCAACCGGCAACTGCTTATGATGGAGCGCTATACCAGATAAGCTTTTTTATTGATATCAAACCGGATCGCTGATTATTATTATATATATATTTTTTGGCTTGGCCTTTCCTTCTTTAGTGATCCTAGACGGGTTCGCGCATCCGCAGTGCCGTTCACTTCTTGTATACAGGCGGACTAAAAAGCTGAATGGTTTGGATAAAACGCGCAATGTTCGGAGGACTTTGCTGATTATCCAGTGATCCCGATTGGAACATTGCCTCTTTCTAGAGCAAGGATGGCTTCATTTCAGCTCGCTAGCATTGACGCAATTTATTTAGCATCTACGATGGCCGCCCAAACAGGATGTGAATCCAGCGTGGGTCACATTACAACCGGCTCGGCCGTCTGAGGTTGGCTCTGCGTCCACCAGGTGGCAGTCAACTTGTTAATGAACTGGTGGGCGTGTCCACATTACAACGACATTTTAACAAATTCTGTACACTTTTTGGATGTTTTAGAGTGGGAAAAAAATCACGGCGCTCCATCTTTAAACTCTCTCTTTTCTTTTTACAGGACCAGTACCAGCTATGCTACAGGGCAGCACTGGAGTACCTGGGAAGCTTTGACCACTATGCAACATAACCCATCCCAGTAGAAGCCAGGCCAAAGACCAGAGTCTCAGCCATAATCCACCACGCCAAGTCCCAGAAAGAAGCCAGGCCAAAGACCAGAGTCTCAGCCATAATCCACCACGCCAAGTCCCAGAAAGAAGCCAAACCAGGCCAAAGACCAGATTCTCAGCCATAATCCACCACGTCAAGTCCCAGCGAGAAGCCAAGCCAGGCCAAGGACCAGAGTCTCAGCCATAGTCCACCACACCAAGTTCACGTCCCAAGACTGATGGAGGGAGCTAGCTCTGTTCCATAGCATTAGCGAGTTCTCTCTAATGCTATGCCAAGGGACTATGCACTGTTTCCTCAGTGAGCAGGTTTACAATGTTTACACATGGTCTTCTATACTTTAGTAAAAACTAAAGGATATACTTTATGCTACTGACCGAAAGAAGGTTTTTGTAACATATCTTGTAATAATAAAACAGACTATTAACTTAATACTGCCACCTACATATCGGGTCAATGCCATTTTCCCAGAAGGAAACAGTAGATTTGGTCAACGACCAACAACCATATTTTTAATTTGTATTTAAAATATTCTGGTTAGTAAGTGTGTTTCCACTCAGTCTAAGGGAAAGTAACACCCTGTTTACCTTTAAAACACAACCAAAACAATGTCCCAGACACGATAAACGATCCGTTTCTTTTAAATTATGCATTAGATATTGTGTTTCTATTTAAGGTGGTAGACTTTCTAGTATAGGTAGTCAG
The DNA here is from genome assembly GCF_951216825.1 of Electrona antarctica. Lineage (NCBI taxonomy): Eukaryota > Metazoa > Chordata > Actinopteri > Myctophiformes > Myctophidae > Electrona > Electrona antarctica. The sequence continues at coordinate 58,256,900 of NC_136812.1, read as the reverse complement.
GCTTTACTAGCTATCCTTTTTTTAGGTAGCTAAAGCCACCATGTTCACATGAGAGCAAGTAAAGTAGCAGAAGAATAGTCTTTAAATTGTGACTCACCTTTACAAACAGTAAGTCATTGGATTCTTTTTAACCCTTTGTTCATGTCATATGAAAGCAGGGAATCATAGCTTCAGATTGGCATATTTGGTTGTTCAGTTTGATCCACCAGTTTTGGAGATATATGGCAGTATATAAAGTGTAATGTCTTGCAGAGAAACAACACGTTGAGAAAACAAGCCTGAAAGGTTAATTCACTTCTGTGGACACTAACATTACACCTAGCTACATGTTTAAGCATTTATTTCATATTTACATGTCGATTTCAGCTCTGGCATTTATCTCAGACATGCTCTAGTATGTAAAGAGTGTGCCTGTGCTATTATTAACTCATTTTGGAATCGGATTAAAAAAGAAATGCAGTTTTTCTCCTCTGGTGAAAAGCTAGAGGCTGCACAATGGCAGCCCCTCAGTCAAATCCGTTCCCATTATGCCGTCAGAGAGGAACAACATATAGTCCCTGGCGTTATTAGAGAGCAATCTCTAACACTGTGGAGCGGAGCTAGAGGGAGTCTATGGAGAGGGAAGAGTGGATGGTCAAAGCACAATTGGGACTTGATGGCCTTCGGCCAAGCGCTTCTGGACTTTAAAATGAACCTTATTCTGCACAGAACCTTCAAACCTGCCAGTATGCTTGGACTGAATCCTTTGTGACTGAACTCCTGAACCAGCACACGCTGAAATCCTCAGTGCTATAATATTGAACCTTTGGTTACATTTGTACTCTCTCCGAGATACAGATATGGCAAGGGTCCGTCGTATATTGGGCATATATACTTTCGCGTAGGCCTATGTGCAAATATACAGTGACAAAAGAAAACTTGCCAAGGAGTGGCCAATATTACTAATATAATTGAATGGATAGCAGTGGCGACCATTTTGTGCTGCCACAGATATACTATACAACCCAATCTTTTCCCTGGATGGGAACCAAGCCCTCCAGGCTCCTGGTGAATCATGAAAATATATACTCTCTCCGAGGCCCAAATAGAGCACCAAAGTCTGACGTCGCTAGAGGGCACTATTCCACGGGTTTGTGTATTTTTTAAAATTTGTATAATAATCCCCATAGGGGGATCTTAGATCCAGTGGCGTGCACAGACATTTAGAGGGGCAGGTGCTCAAGTTAAAAAAGGGCACCTTGTGCAGCGCGTGGAACCGGCCGGTTGCCTTAATCTATTTTGGGCGGGAACCCCTTTTGGTGTTAGTATTATGTTATGCTTTAGCTATTGAAAAATAGCAGATCTACAAGCTCATAGCGCGCCACCGAGTGGCGCGCTACGAGCTTGTAGGTCTGCTATTTTTGAAAAAAAAAAAAAAAAAAGTCTTTTTTTTTTTTTTTCCCCAAAAGGGCACATTGCCAAAAGGGCAGGGGGTGCTCTAGCACCCCCTAGTGTCTATCTGTGCACGCCACTGCTTAGATCGCCTCATATAATAACTGTCATCATCCCGGGCCGTTTCACTCATATGGGTATAAAGAATCAACTGACTGTGAGAAAACACTAAGGTTACTGCTGCAGAATTAGTTACATTTTCGCTAGAAACAGACTGTATTCAAATATGAGGGACTGACTGTCATAAACGATACAGAGACACCTCCCCGACAATATCGCAGAGACAGTTTTGTTCATGTTTGGACCACAATTGTTATATTATGAGACGATTTTATGATGACTCATTGTTATCCTCCATAGAGAAAACCTTCCGCAAACCCCTTGGAACCAGGGGATGAGCGAGTGACACCAGGACTTTGGCACTCTATATGGACAAATGGACACTGAGGATTTTACTGTGCACGCACACGCGCACACACACACACACACACACACACACACACACACACACACACACACACACACACACTGTCTTCCCTGCTGTTTTCGATTCATTATCACCGTGTTATCACAAATATTTTGAAGTTTGTTTTGCTATCGTCTATCGTTCATGTTGTAATCTAATAATCCAGGTTTCTCGGTTAATAGCACGGCGGGCGTGTATTTTTCCACATGTTCAAAGTGATGATCCAGGCTGCCTAGAGAGAGTCCATTGTTCAGAGCTGCTAATGACTTTATTATGTTGTATGATAGATGTTATATTCCTACTGTATGTATACATGTGTTCTCATTTACTCTGTTAGCACGGTTGAGTGGGAAGAAAAGGGGTTCATTGTATCGGCAAACAGGCACAATATGTAGACCGTTTGTTAGAGCTGCAGTCTGGAACTTACATTAAAGGGCTATATTTCACATTAAAACACATTTTAAAGGACCACTTTTCAATTTATCTTCATATAATTGGTCCTCACTAATGTTCATGATAAAATACCACCATGTTTTTCTGCTCAGTCTGCAGGCTATATCTTGCGCCACCCCTTAACCCTTATCCATAAACATATTTGCCATTTTTTTACTATTTTAAAAAACCTTTTAAAATAGTTCAAATATCTGATCTACAAGATCACAACGTGTAGATGTAGATTGGCTAGTTTAACTATTTTAAAATTATTTTCAAAATAGTAAAAAAAAATGGCAAATACATTTAGGGATAAGGGTCTGCGTCTAATAGAAGGGCTGTGGGCAGTTCAGAAACCCGTCCACCAGTGACATCAGCGTTAGGCAGATTTTTTTTTTAAACAAGATTAAAAAATATATATATTTAGATTTTTATGATCATGAGAACGATGGCTTCCATTATCGCATTGCAACTTTTCAGGAATTGAAAGCCTGCCGTTTCTATTAGCTTCGATTTCCTATCGATGATGTCACTGGTGGACGGATGTCTGCATTTCCCAACAGCCCTCCTATGAGACACAAAAATGTCATTTTCTCATGAACAATTATATGAAGTGGTCCTTTTACGTCTACTCAGGCTTCCATGTGCACCTATCCTGTATAAGACACCATATAATAGTACAATATTTAGACATGTGATATTGGTTTTATCAGACATGCCACCTTCCTATATCATCCCATTGAACTTCAAACTCCATATTATTAACCATATCCCACTATACCAGAATCAGAATAGAGGGTATGCGCGTGACATCATCATCAAACCCAGACATACTGCAGGAACGCCTGCTGAGTGGCAAAAAAACTACTTTCTGGCCTTGACAGCCCATACATCCAGACAGAAAAGTCACTTTGCCACTCGATTTGACATTCACTTTATGCATGCGCATACCCTCTATAGGGCCAAGCTTACCAACACTACATTTGCCTCCACACTTCCACAGGTGAGACATAAGTACTGCCTTGGGACTGTCTAGGCGTATTATCCCGCCCCAAATTTTTACATATGTGTATATTGTACAGTTAATATCAAACACAATATTCAGGCATATTTCAGCCACCCTCTTTGCCCATTCTTTGCTCACTCTGTGCAACGTCATCAAACAGCGCACCTATGGTAATCATTTACAGGTTTCTTGTGACTAATATTGTCCTTTTTTGTGCGTGAGGGGGGCATTTTCTTCTCCCCCTAAACAAAGAAAGGAGAATGAATGAATGAATGCATTAATGAGAAAGGTAAATATTAGTCACTAGAACCATGTGTGTTATCAATGAGTTTAACATATAGTTAAAATTGATTTAAAATGGGTTTATTATAGGAGGGGGACATGTCTAATAAAATGAATACCAAAAATGTGTAAAAGAATATTGAGTCAAGCAACTTTAAAACTGTCTGGGGTGTACTGTAGCAGTAGTAGCTGGCCTGTGCCTGATGACCAAAAGCCTAATATCTCCCCTGGCCAAGGGGGAATTCGACTTTAGGATAGTGGTTAAAGGGGCATTCCACTCATTTTCAACATTTTACTATGTCATTAATATACCGTAGAGCTGTCGTGTAGAAATAATGAAAAAGTCCCCCTATTCTGTGTTTCCTAGAACTGGAGGTCTGAAAAAAATCATTAACATGGTGAATCACATCTTGATGATGTCATCAAGATGTGATTCACCATGTTAATGATTTTTTTTGTCAATGATTTTTCTAGGAAACACAGAATGGGGGGGACTTTTTTATTGTTTCCACACAACACCTCTAAGGTATATTAATGACATGGTAAAATGTTGAAAATGAGTGGTATTCCCCTTTAAGATGTTGGCTTTCCACGTGGGAGACCTGGGTTTGAATCAAGGGCGTTACACACATGCGCACACACACACATACAAAAAAGGACTGCGGCGTTCAAATTAAAGTGTTTTAAAATGAAGTATCCCTTTAATTTAAAAGGCAATGTGATTTTTCTTCTTCTGTTTTGTGTATTGTGATAGGGCGGACAGAGATACATTATCTTTGTGTAGTTCTGTTTCTGATTCAGTTTTCCTGGCAAAATTGGTATCTTGATCTGATTTTATTTCAAATATATTAGAACTGAGAAGTTACAGATTGCAACTTTGACTACAAATCCTGGGTGGATATACTGTACCTTATTAGAAATAGAAAATAATCCATGTATTTTTTTTCCTTTTCAGTCTAATCCAGAGGGTTGATAATGTAAATAAAAATGCACCCATAAAGGTCCATATTTAACTCTACATATTCAGAATTAAACCCTCCTGATTTTACAGTGTGGGCTATGCACAGATTTTGAGTTCCTTCCGTACCTGAATTTTCCTTTAATGCCTGCATATTAATCCAGAGATCATGAACCTTTTCAAGTACACACTGCGGGATCCTCAGTGTTATTAGCTTAGTAGAGTGTACAGATGGAAACAAATAGACCCATGCATACACTGGCCATTTGGCTCCATAATTTACTTTCTTTCCAGAGTTACGGGTGCATTTCGCTCCATCTGCACTCAGAGTTACGGGTGCATCTGGTTGCATTTGCAGTCTTCAGCGATGAACAATGTGGTGTGTGTGTGTGTGTGTGTGTGTCTAATGGACACACACACACACACACACACACACACACACACACACACACACACACACACACACACACACACACACAATACAGCCAATAAAGATGGTGTGAGTTGTGCCCGCTCAACCCATAAGACAGTATCCCACGACACCACCCTGGTGCACTATAGGTGATCTATATGTATGTCTGACTGTAGGCTATACTGCTGATCGGATCAACTGCACCTTTCCACTGGCAAGCCAAATGAGTTGCGTGTGCTTTATGGTCTTCCACTGTGTCCCTTTTTGGTGTAGAGAAGTCAAAAATAAGTCGATCGGCAAACTATCAGCGAGCCGCGAGTGACGCATCGCGCTGGTTAGCTTGTCGATCGTCTGTTTACGTACAATTGGGTTGTGCGACGAGGTATGAAATACACCTCGACTGGTTGACATCCACGCGTGTTTGAAGTGTCCTCTCAAAGGGAGGTGAATTGGGACGAGAAATTAATATCATTTCCCTTTGTGAATGGTTGTGCTGTAAGGGGTTCAATCTGTTTTCTATTTGTTAATAAATAAACAAATGTCTCTAAACCTTGATGTTTATGAAGTTGTATAATTGTTTGGGGGTTTATTGTAATGAAAATGGGTGGTTCTCGTTACATTTTCTTTTGCTTTTGAAGCGTAATGTCCAATCTCTGTTGAGGAGAACACTGGTAGCTATAGTTTAGTAGCATTTAGTTGTACAATCACTGAGGCTGCACTCACTGAAGACACCTGTACGTGTCTGGTTTCTTGTGTTTAACACTTGGTCTTTCTGACTCATTTTGAGATTTTGAAGTTGATCATCTTTCCCCGTGAAGCTCTCAGAACCTTCCCCTTCCATGACTTTTCCTAAATATTCGATTCAAATCATGTCTGTTTGGGCACGGTGGCACAGTTGGTAGTGCTGTCGCCTCACAGCTAGAAGGTCCTGGGTTCGATTCCCGCTCGGGACGCTGTGGGTGCTGGTGGCGTGTTTCCTCCTCCGTGTCATCAGTGGCCATTCCCGAGGCGGGGTTGGCGAAAGGGCCTTTCTGTGTGGAGTTTGCATGTTCTCCCCGTGTCCCCTAGGGTAGGTACCCTCACAAAAAACATGCAGTAATCCTGGTCTCTAAACTGCCTCCCCCTGGCCAGCCGGGGCGCCTGATGGAGGGGAAAGGAACTGGTTGGAATAACGTGTTCCTTCCACGCGCTACGTCCAACCAGGGAAACTCCCCCCTGTCAGGTGTAAAGGAGCAACTTGGACACTCAGGCATGAAGGAAGCATGAGTTCAAGTCCGTTGCCAGGTTGACGGAGGGTGTGTAGATCCCAGGATCACATTAGATAATTGACACAGGGGTGAAAAATGGGTTACAAAATCGTGGGATAAAAATTTATATTTTAAAATCATGTCTGTTTTTTGTTTTTTTCATCTGAAACATTTTCTAAATCTGAATGTAGGCATACTTATACCATCTCTGCCTATTAGTTTTTGGTCAAAATGACCCCTGCCACCCAAGACAATGGCTCTACCGACATACGCTGAGCGGCACCTTGTGCCCTATTCTGAAAAGTGTCACACATTTGAGAAATTATTCCACTCTCTCCTGGCTCAGCCTGGCTGAGAAGGAGAAGAGAATTCAGCGTGTTGCCTATGTAACACGCTGGGTAGGCATCATCGCGCTCTTCGCATAATTTATAGTAAAACCCAGGGCGGATAGTTAATCCGCCACGAGTTTTGTGCGAAACAGCGCCTCTGCTGGTGAACTTGTGCACAGCAGGAGATCGTCTATGTAGGATACAATGCGGGCCCCTTGGTGACACAGGGGAGCTAGTGCCGCCTGAGTGCATTTCACGAATACCCTGGGGGATAGTGACATCCCGAACGGGAGAACCATATATTCGTATATCCTCCGTTTGAATCCAAAGCGCAGGAATTTCCTGTGTGGTGGATAGATCGGGATATGGAAATAAGCGTCTTTGAGATCGATACTGGTGTACTAGTCGCCCTGGCGCAGCGAGCGTAGTAGGGTTGCTGCTGTCAGCATTTTGAATTTGAAAATTCTGAGGTATTTGTTGAGAGGTCTGAGTTCTAGGATCGGGCGTAGCCCCCTCCTAGAACCCCCCCCCCCCCCCCCCCCCTCTTTTTGACCAGAAAATAGCGGCTGTAGAAACCGGGTTCATGTGTTTGGTCCGACGGAGCATTGGTACGAACGACAACCTCAAACCCTCACCCTAACCCTAACCTCCCCCGGGGCAGCACACCTAAACCTAACCCCAACCCTCTCCCGACACCCAGCGCACCTCGGACCAATACTCATTCGAAGCAATGCTCTGTCGGATCATAGTATGCCTCCCGTAGAAACCGTCTTGTTGTTGGTCTAAAGGAACCTCTCTGACAGCTTTTTTGGCTAGTAATTTGAGGATCTCGGCCCGAAGTACTTCCGCTGCCTGCCCCCCCACTTGGGAGAGAATTATCTTCCCGAACTTGGGTGGCGGCTGTGCAAATTGCAGTTTGTAACCCGTCGTCACTGTGCGTAATACCCAGGGGGATGCACCACATAGTCTCCACTGTTGAAAACACCGTCCCAGAGGGTTCTCTAGCGTGGGTTTCATCATCAGTGGAGTGGCAGCACTCCCTAGTGGCCTGGGGATGTAACGGTCGAGGTGCTCCTGCATTAGGAGCCTCTCTTCGCCTAATCAGGCTGGCGAAGAGAGTTTGCGGCCGTGACGTCTCCAGCCTGCGGCGAGCTTTGTGCTCGCTACAGGGCCGAAGCGCCGTCGAGAGGCATAGCGCCTCTTTCTGCGGTGGGCTCATTATGCCCATGTGGGTTCGATGTTGTTGTTTTATTGTGTTTTGTTTTAATTTCTGAGGCATTGATGCAATCAAGTGCTTTATTAAACATTTTTGTACAGCGGTAGAACATTTGTAAACATTTCTGTACACAGCAGCATTTTGCGACACAACAACAACTTTTTTCAGGGGAATGTTCACAGTCCTTTCCTTGCTCTCTGCAGGCGGCAGTAACAACTTCCTCCTCTTCACCGCTGGTTCCAAGGTGGGGCCCGTGGCCTCTACACTTGAAACCGGGTTCGAACCTACGGGCATGGGGGGAGCCTGAGCGCGAGCCTGTCCATGTTCCACGGGGAACCTCCATTGCACCCTGGCGTGGCCTGTCAGCCGGCGGACGGGCCGCGGCCGCCGCTGGCGGACGATGCGGGGGGGCAGTGGGTCTAGCTGGTTCCTGCAGATGACGCAGACCCACCGCATTCCTCCTGCTGTGCTCACCGGCAGCGATGAGTTCCGCCAGTGCGCCTTGGAATAGATCCGTGGGCGCAGCGCCGGTCTCTGTGGTGACTGGCCGGTCCAGGAGAGTGACACGGAGCATTCCGGTCACCGGGAAAATGTCCGCCCACATGATCCGCTCCTGCATAAAGCACAGTGTCATTGCCCGGCCCAGGGACTCAGTCGCTGACCTCATCAACAGCTTGGCTTCGTCATTCAGACGCTTCACCTTCCGCTCGTTGTGCTGCCGTAGGAGCATCTCCTGCCGTTTCCAGGATAACTGTGAGGGAGCCCTGCAGGAGGGCTTCGGCATTCAAGGCTCTTGCTACGGCTACGAGGTGACCGTAGATTCTCTTGAGTGAGGCTGAAGCCGCCCTGTTTTTCGGATCTGGGAAAACGGGAGTCTTTCCTATTGGTCCGTATTGGGGTCGTGTCGGTTTCACCAAGTACCCTGCCAGCAGTCGATCGACATTCGGGAAGCCTGCTAGCCCCGCCGCCTCGGGCGTTGCTGTGTCGAGTGAGAAGGCACCCCTGCCGCGGGGTGGATCAGCGGCATTTGGATGGGCCCATGTCAGTGTGAGAAACTCCATGACACCCTCCGCCAGGGGTAGGATGTGTCTATCTGGGGTTCTAGCGTGCTGGGTTAGCTGGCGCTGGCTGGTGACCGCACCTGAGTGCCGCCGTCATATAGATGGCGAGTAGCTCCGACTCGTCCCGGGGAAGCAGAGCGGGTGGGGCGGCGGCTACAGGGGGTATCGCCGGTGGGACATCAGAAGGAAGCCCCCCCCCCCCCTTTCCCCTCACTGTATATGTTTCTTTTCCCTTTTTACCTCCATTATGATGAATTCCTGTACTGTTCTTTGTCTATATAGAAGTGTCTATTTGTACGTCTCTAAATGTTTTGATGAATTGAACATGGTGGACCCTGTTGTAAACAAGTGTAATGCTTAATTGGGTCGTCCACTCACAGTTAACAGCCTTTGTATTGAGTTTGTGCTTGAAATGTACTGTAATTCTGCAAACTGTTAATAACATTTTCAATCAATCAATCAATCAATACAAGGAAGCAGTGAGGGCTCTTTGTAGGCCAACCACGGTCCAATCTGAAATGAGAGTTGGAACTGGATTGGAGCAACGCGGAGAGGCAATGGTGGTGAGTACCGGTACCGGCGGCAGCGGGTTCGGCGGCGACGGGTTCGGCGGCGGCAACGATGAATAGAGCCTCGTCGTCCGAGGCATGAACGTTAAGCAGGGAAGCCAGTCTGAGGCTGATATTCACACTGCTGAGACTGAGAGCAATACGAAGAAGTAATACAATTAATATTAATTCTCTTAGACGTTGTGTTGCGCTATGTTTAATGGAAACTAGCACGCTGACATTTTTTAAACAAGCGTTTAAATACCCCCGGTGATCGGTGATGTAGGAGTGGTCGGCCTGGTTGGAGGTGGGTGAGTGGTTGGCACGGGTGGCACAGGGTGGAGTTGACAGTGGCGGGTGGGTGGTGCTTGGTTGTGTTTTGCTTGGTCAAACCTCCCGAACATCAGTTGTTCCAACTCCATTCAAACCTATTTAGGTTCATCTTATGGTGGACTGAAAAGGAATCTTTGAAATGTTTCATAGTTTTATAGAAATATAGTGCTTTCAAATTTGAGAAATGTACAATGGGGCTCAATGGCAGCTATAGAGTGTCGCAGTCCCGCCCCCTTTCATGACGACGCCAGGCCCAGGAAATGAATCACAATGCATTTTTCCCATAGACATTTCGAAAAGTATAAAGACAAATCATGACAACACACACAATACTTTGGACCAAACAAATAATTACATAGAAGACAAACAACAAAAAAAGTGTTGTAACCTGCCGTTTTTTTCTACTTTCTAATTCTTTGTTTGGCCCGAAAAATTGTGTTTGTTGTCATGATTTGTCACGACAAGAGTTGGCTTTGTCCGCGGCGTAAACGTCTTTAAATAAATACTTTCTGAAATGTCTATGAGGAAAATGAACCGAGAATCATTTCCTGGGCCCTGGTAGGGGGTGGGACTGCGACGCTCTATTGGCACGTCAAAAAAATCACTTTCACCTACAAACTCCATTCACACTTTTTATAATTCAGCTTACTGTGGAGACACATGCTGGAACTTTTTAAGATAAAATTTACAATGGGGCTCAATTAATGGCCGCTCCAATTCAGTTCCAATTTCTACCTGCAAAGTGTTGCAAACAATTGACTTGTTATGAGGTACTTCCTGTCAAGAAATTCCTTGTAGGTTAGTTATTTTTTCTAAGTATTGGAGTTTGGAAGCAATTTACAATTTACAATTTAGGCATTTAGCAGACGCTCTTAATCCAGAGCGATTTACATTTAAGCAAGGCATACATCACATAAAAGTAGTTATCATGAAACATGCGTAAGCTAAGAATGTATTTCTATGTAATGAAACTATATATAAACTATACATACTATACTATATTATACTATACGTACTATAAAGTGCTATGACTACATCAAATGCAATTCTAGTGCTGTCTACGTAACATGCTATAAGTCTGTATAAATTGCTATCTAAGTCTACATGAAGTGCTATCTAAGGGGATAGGGCAAGTGCTACGTGCCATGATGGAGTCTGAAAAGGTGCATTCCATAGTTTTGGAGCCAGAAGGGAGAAGAGTTTGGGACATGTGGAGCGTTGTCCCGGGGTTTTTAGTGAAGGTACTTCCAGCTTCCCTGCGTTGGCTGATCTGAGGAAAGTTTGTAGGGTTCAATCATACTTGTAAGATATGGGGGAGCCATGCCTTTGGTTGCTTTGAATGCCAGCATCAGAGTTTTGTATTCTGTGCGGGCAGCGACTGGGAGCCAATGGAGGGAGCGGAGAAGGGGGGAGACGTGTGAGAATTGTGGCCGGTTAAAGACCAAGCGAGCTGCGGCATTTTGGATCAGTTGGAGAGGCTTAAGTGCACATGCCGGTAGGCCAGTGAGGAGGGAGTTGCAATAGTCAAGTTTTGACAAGACTGTTGACTGTTGTGTGTCATCGTCGTATGTTAAAGCTGGGGAACACTAGACTGTAAGAGGGGGGGAAGAAGAAAAATGGAGGGGGAAGAAGGGGGGAGAAAGAAAAGAGAAGAAAGAAGAGAAAAGGAGAGAAAACTTGAGAAAATGGAAGGGAATGGATGCAATTCTAACTCAGCTTCATGTACAATCCTGCTGCAAGCGATAATGTATGCGAATATTTTCAAAAAGCACTGAAATGTTAAAACTAGCGTTTCTAGGAAGGGGAAGTACGGATCCCAGTGTCACCAGTTCAAGCCCCGCTTTAAGCAAACTGTATGAGTAGACTTTACAGCAAACGTTCAGTGTCCCCGGTTCAAGCCCCGCTTTAAACAAAACTGTATTGAGTAGACTTATGACAGCAGTGAATGGCAAACGTTTAGCATTGGATTCAGAGTGATTTCACGTAACTGCTACAGTCAACCAAATTATTTTTCTCTGCAGGGAGTCAAGTATGCGTTTACTGAACGTCATCATTCATCAGCATGCTCACATATAGTTATATATCTGCTGTCTTTGCATAAACACCTTGGTTCCTGCTTTAAGGAACTGACAAGCCCTTCCAGCACATAATGTTTGATCATTTCTTCAGTTTTTTTAAGTCCCATTTTGTAAAACCCAAGTTTAAAGCATACAATTGTGTATTGTGTAGGCCATTCTGTAGCTCATTATTAAATGTGACAATTGTTATTGAGTCATAACAAATCTTTCAAATATCACTTAATCAAATTAAAGTAGCCTACCACCATTATGACTTACACTAAAATACAGTAGCATACACATACCCTATCCCATCCTATTCACACAGGAGGCAAATCAATTCTAATTACTATATAAAATATATGAACCATGTTAGGTTATTATTAATACAAGTAAACATTATATGGACAGGGTTTGAGCGACTGCAATTTCCTGACATTTGGACATTTAAACATCACCCTCTAGTCTAGTCCTAGAGTGTCCTAGGAGGAGGTGAAGACATGGTGGAAGACCATCTAGAGGTCATTTGTTGTCTATTCTGACACCTGCCACACAGCCTCTTTGGACACAGTTTTCAACAGCTTCAGTGAAATTGTTCATTTGTTTAATGGACAGTGTGACAATGAATTTAGACAGACAGCAGCGCAGGGATGTGACCCTGATTCTAGCTATGTAGAATGTACCAACTGCCACTGCTTGTTTTCTGACATAATCCGTACTTCATGTCAATACAGCAAATATTAAAATAGGGTAGAGTAATTACAATTTACAATTTACAATTTAGGCATTTAGCAGACGCTCTTAATCCAGAGCGATTTACATTAAGCAAGAACAAAAAGCATGGGAATACATCACATATGTAAAATGCATTTATCGCGAAACATGCGTAAGCTAAGAACGTGACTAGAACATATCTATATAATGACACTATACATATAAACTATAACTAGAACATATCTATATAATGACACTATACATATAAACTATACATATATGCTATACTATGCTGTACATATATACTATGAAGTGCTATGACTACATACAATGCACTTATTGTGCTGTCTACATGACATGCTATAAGTCTGTTTCAAATGCTATATAAGTCTAAGAAGTGCTGTCTAAGGGGGGTAGGGTAAGTGCTATGGGCCATGATGGAGTCTGAAAAGGTGGGTTTTCAGACTACGGCGGAAGATCGGGAGTGATGCTGCAGTTCTGATTGCAACGGGAAGTGCATTCCACAGTTTTGGGGCCAGAAGGGAGAAGAGTTTGGGACGTGTGGAGCGTTGTCCCGGCGTTTTTAGTGAGGGTACTTCCAGCTTCCCTGCGTTGGCTGATCTGAGTGCGCGGGAGGGTTTGTAGGGTTCAATCATGCTGGCAAGATATGGGGGAGCCATACCTTTGGTTGCTTTAAATGCCAACATCAGAGTTTTGTATTCTGTGCGGGCAGCGACCGGGAGCCAGTGCAGGGAGCGGAGCAGGGGGGAGACATGTGAGAATTTTGGCTGGTTGAAGACCAAGCGAGCTGCGGCATTTTGGATCAGTTGGAGAGGCTTCAGTGCACATGCCGGTAGGCCAGTTAGGAGAGAGTTACAATAGTCAAGTTTTGACAGGACTGTTGTCTGGATTAGGAGCTGGGATGATTCCTGGGTGAGGAACGGTCTAATTCGTCGTATGTTATAGAGTGTGAACCTACAGGATCGAGTGACAGCTGTGATGTGAGTTTTGAACGAGAGCTGACTGTCCAGGACAACACCAAGGTTCCTGGCTGTTGGGACAGACGTTACCAGGGTGTTGTCTACGGAAATAGTTAGCTCCCGCATCGGGCAGGACTTAGCTGGGAAGAAGAGAAGCTCAGTCTTGTCTGGGTTCAGCTTGAGGTGGTTGGAGGACATCCACTGTGAGATGTCAGCCAGGCAAGCAGTGATGCGCTCTTCCACCTGGGTGGCAGAGGGGGGGAAGGATAGAAACAGTTGTGTGTCATCGGCATAACAGTGATAGGATATATTGTGAGCAGAGATGATAGTGCCAAGGGATTTAGTGTACAGTGAGAAAAGGAGGGGACCAAGTACAGATCCCTGTGGGACCCCAGTTTGGAGGGTTCGGGGGGATGATAACAGACCTTTCCAGGAGACCTGGTAGGTCCGGTCGGTGAGGTAAGAGGAGAACCACTTTAGTGCCGTCCCGCCAATGCCTAGATCCGCTAGGGCAGGGGTGCCCACACTTTTTTGCCAGCTCAAGGTGATCTACCAACCAAAAGATAATTATCCCTTTGCTTAAAATACTCAAAATATGTACCTATATGGCGAATAAATAAATAACATTAAGGCATTAGGACTTTCAAAATCTAGGTTTCAAAATCAATTCTATTTATTTATCTTTTCAGTTTCCCCGCATTGCAAAGAAGAGACTTAATTTCTGACTTTTTCGGATTTTCTGACTTGATCTGGCCTGTTAACATTTTCATAGACCTGGTTGCTTGTTTCTCTCTCAGTCACGAAATGTGGCAACCGTCAAAGCTAGTCCTAGTTTGTTTTGGTTGTGATCTATGGTTGTGAATTGTGATGCATGGATCATGATGCTACCGCACAGACCACACAGAGACTACCGTGGAGGCGCGGACCCCCACGCAGACTATCGCGGACCCCCACGCAGACTATCGCGGACCTCCGCGGGGGTCCGCGCCGACCTCCGTGGGGGTCCGCGTCGACCTCCGCGGGGGTCCGTGCCGGTTTTTTTTATCACGCCGATAACGGCCCAGCATTAATAATCATCTTCCCACTCTCCATGGAAGTGATATGTTTTAGGCTTCTTTGCCGCGCGCATCTTGCTATATGAACAATGATGGATAGATATCCTTTTAATTTGTTTGTTTAACAACAGAACAGACCCGACGTTCTCCTTCAAAGCCACCGGCGCGCCACCGCCTGCCCGAGGCAAGGATTGTTTTTCTTTTTTTCCTTTTTCATGGCAAGGCCAAGCGGTCTACCTGCGCAGCGCTTGCGATCGACTGGTCGACCGCGATCGACGTAATGGGCACCCCTGCGCTAGGGTGTCTAGGAGCAGCTGGTGGTTCACTGTGTCAAATGCTGCTGATAGGTCTAGGAGAATCAGGACTGCAGAGTGGGAAGCAGCCTGGGCAGCATGTAGTGCTTCTGTGACTGCCAGCAGGGCAGTTTCTGTGGAGTGGGCCTTTTTGAATCCGGACTGGTTGGGATCCAGCAGGTTGTTATGTGAGAGATGGAGAGAGAGCTGGTTGGAGACAACACGTTCAATGCTTTTTGATAGAAATGAAAGGAGTGATACCGGTCTGTAGTTCTTGACATCTGAGGGGTCAAGGGTTGGTTTCTTGAGGAGTGGTGTTACTCTGGCTGACTTGAGGGCAGATGGGACGCAGCCTGAGGTTACTGAGGTGTTGATGATGGAGGTGATGAAGGGGAGCAGATCAGGTGCGATGGTCTGGAAGATTGGAGACGGGACAGGGTCGAGAGGACAGGTGGTAGGTCTAGTGGAAGTCACTAGTTGTAGGACCTCGTCTGGGGAAAGAGGAGAGAAGGAGGACATGCATGGTATGTTGGGGTTAGTGTTGGTTGAGTCAGATGCCACTTTATGGGGGAGGGGGGGGAAGGAGCTGCTGATATCGTCAACCTTCTTCTCGAAGTAGTTGACAAAAACATCAGCAGTGAGGGATGAAGGTTGAGTGGGGGGAGGGGGCTTAAGGAGGGAGGAGAAAGTGGAGAAGAGCTTCCTTGGGTTAGAAGTACAGGATTGGATTTTGGTGTGGTAGAAAGAGGTTTTAGCAGTGGTTAGTGAGAGGGAGAAGGCAGAGAGGAGTGAGTGAAAGTGGGATATTATTGTGATATTATTGTGGTTCATTAAATAATGAACCACAATACTATAAAATCCTAACTAAGAGTATACAAATGGAACCAAATTGATCTGCCCTATCTTCTACAGAGCATAGGAGCAATACATAAATAAATCAGGTACAGTAAACATATCTGCAATGCATATTGTCTAAAATCATCAATCACTCATTTGATTTCTAACTGTTGTAGCATTTGGCCTATATACAGCATCAAACTCATTTTTACCCATTATAAAATGTTGCCTAGTTTGCCATTATCTATAGGTGAATTTCCCATGCACCTGTCATTAATGGCTATGAGTCATTGAAAATATTGATTGGGGTCAGGGGACCCCCAGGGGTCCTTAAGTCAGTTCCAAGTGGTCCCCAACATACATATACAAATTATATATACATCAGAGCTATGTGAAAATAACCGATCTACAAGCTCACAGTGTTGGGTGAACTATTACAGTCAGGGTGGAACAAAAAAAACGTGTTAGACAAAATCTGCTATGTGAAAATAGCCAATCTACAAGCTTCTAGATTTGATTATTATAGGCTATTTGTCTAGCATGGACAATCTGTTAGATAGCACACAACTTATAGCCCATTATAAAATCCCAGGTTGATATAATACACAATCCTCTGTGATCACCAACTCACCAGAACATCTCACATTAAAAACGTTTGGATTGTCATGTTTGAAAGTGTTCTATTCATGCAACACTGAGCCTGTGTGTGATGCTAACGCCGTTAGCATGGTCTGCCTTGGTCAAATAAAAAACGGGCAATCTAGACACACAAGGTTACATGAGTTTATAATGTTACATCAAGTGTTTCTGTGGTAAACAACTCACGTTACTTGTGGACTGTGCACACTGTACGTTGCTATGGTAACATAAACACAAATGCTGCTAACGTTATGGTCACCACCACTGTTAGCATGTGTGCTATCAGGCAAAAGCTCAGATAGATATAAAACTCCTGGCCAAAATGTCATACAAAACACAACACCTAAAATCGGAATGTTATTGTGACCTATTGAGCACAAACAGACCATCATGATTTTCTTGCTGGACCTATAATTAATTTATTTGCATTACATTTCCACTCGCCCATATAAATAAAAAGAAAGATGGCTGCCGTCAAGGCATTCCAGCTTCATTCCATTGGCCAGTTAATGAAGCCGGGATCTTCCCCAGCTTCCGTCATTGGTCAGTTAATGAAGCCTGGAGAGCCGTGAATGGTCAATTAATGAAGCCTCCTCCTGCGATTCGTCAGTTAATGAAGCTATCTGGACACAGTCAGTTGATGCATTCTTAACAGTAACATCATGCAGTGTTTTTGGTAACAAGTATGTGTCCTTGTTTTGGGCATGTCACTACACTACAGTGTGTTTTGCTGTAAATCTTTTCACGTACAAACTTCTCTTCAACTTTGATTTCAGATAATGGTCCATACATTGTGTGTAGAACGTTTCACGCTAATTGCTCAAAAAACCAGGCAGAAAACCAGGTATAAGCATTTTTCAAACTGCTCAAAATGGCAGAAAATGTGAGGGCGGAGCTTACTTGTCAAAGTGACAGATGTGTTCTCCATGAGTCAAGGAACATGTAGAAACAAGTGCCATGAATTTTGGCCAAACGAGGCATGAGTTACGACTGTTCAAAGGTTACATTTTCAAAAAATTGCTATAGCACCACCCTTTGGCCTATTGCAGTAAGACTGGTTTCAGTGCTATTTGGCATGACCCTCTACTATACTGTAAAGTGTCATAAGCAAGTGACGCTGCATGTATGCATTAGAGGCAGAAGAAGAATCTTCACAAACAAGCAACTTTCATTGGACAACAATTTTCATTGTTGTCCGTATAGGTCCAAAGTTCACGTGTAGACGTTTTCGTGCATTTTGAACAAAGATCTGGGGAGGAGATACATTTTAACTATAGCGCCACCATTTGGTCAATCGTCATGGGCTTCGCATAGTCACCGTTTGGCATGGCCCTCTACCATGTTGGCAAGTTTCGAAAAAAACGACGGTTCAGCCAGAACAGCTATTTTTGGCGGAAGGAGAAGAAGAAAAATAAACACAAAAACAATAAGTGACCAAAGTCACTTCGGGACTTCTTGGTCCTTTAATAAACACAAAAACAATAAGTGACCAAAGTCACTTCGTGACTTCTTGGTCCCTTAATAATAATAATCAGTCATGTTGGAGGACAGAGCGAGGAGGAGGCCATGTGTCAAAACTCATTGACCGCCATCTAGTGGTGGCTGAGTCAGGAAGCAAAAATCTGCTAATTAACATGTCTCGCGATTGTCATTTAATCCAGAGGTTCCTAACCACCGGTCCGCGGACCGGTGCATGTGCCACTGGTACACGAGAAGGGAATCAAACATGTTTTCTCGTCGTATTTCAAAATCCATTTGACGACGACGAGAAAAAAAGAAAGGACAAACACATGGAGCGGATTGGCAGTAGATTGGCCGTTGCGCGTGAGAGCGACTGCGACCCTCAATCACCCATTTGAATGCAAATGCGTGCCTTTCAGGCAGCCTTTGTATCCTACTCGTCTGGCAGGTATATCTCTTTGAAAACCTTTTGTGTTACTGATTGTGCGACGGGGGGCGGCGACGAGCCATCTTGCCTGCCCAAAATGTAATTCCTAGAAACTGGGAAACTGTCTGGAAAATCAGCGTGAAAAGTTGACTCTTTCTCTTCTCCTCCTCCTATGATCTTCACCCGTTCATATGTGTGCACAGCCACGGAACAACAGCTGCAGCATATTTCATCACGATAGCGCTAATGAAACAAAACGCTACACGGTGACGGTACAGGATTATCATTTCATGTCAAGTATATATATCAGAAGTTGATGTCACCCAGGTAAAGTAGGCTAATGCGTCAATCGCGCATGTTTAACCTTTTCCAGATGTCCAAAGGTAATTTATGAAAAAGACATGAGCCTAACCTTTTTTTCATTGTTGATATAACGCCATTTAGGTCAATGATATTTGATATAGGCTAACATTATGTTGTGATATAATAATATAGCAGCGGGTATTTAAGGGCCAGTCAACTGTCATCCGTGAGAACGTGTTTTGGTACGATGATGCGCGACACCTGGTACAGGTGAAACTAGAACCTCTGCAGATTAAAAAGGAACAGCAGGAGAGCAGCCCCAGTCTGGTCCAGGTGAAACTAGAGCCTCCACATATTAAAGATGAACAGCAGGAGAGCAGCCCCAGTCTGGTCCAGGTGAAACTAGAACCTCTGCAGATTAAAGAGGAACAGCAGGAGAGCAGCCCCAGTCTGGTCCCGGTGACACTAGAACCTCCACAGTTTAAAGAGGAACAGGTGGAGGAGCTACTGCTAAGACCTAGGGCTGGGCGATATGACGATATATATCGTATAGACGATAGAAAATGTCTATCGTGAAAAATGTTCTCTATCGTTTATATCGTCGTATTTTACGTCACAGCGCCCAGCCACGCTGTGCTGTTTTTTCACAACAAACATGAAGGGAGATGATGGCTGACGAGATTCAGAGCGGAGTAACACTAAAGTAACTGGCCATTCACTTTTATATATGCAGGTTTCATGTTGGGTCAAATTGATAAACTGCGTGAGCCACGCATGTTTTACACAGTTGCACAATTGAGCTTGTCCGTCGGGTGCAAACTTCTTCTACGTCTTTCCTCTTACCTGTCTTGTTTTATTGTTCCAAATAAATTATTCCATTTGAAAAGTCCTTAATTCAGCAACAGCTTCCAACAACAACAACAACACAAGACGCTAACTTAAGTTGTGATCATCATCAACAAAAAAAAAGGAAAATAAAAACATCCACTCCCATACGCACAGCTGGGCATGGAGAGTTAACGACGCGGTCGCGTTGTCTCTCACTCTATCGCCTGTAGTCAATTAAACATCGTTAAGCTTCCCAACGTCTTTAACAAACTACACTACAACTACCACAGAACCTATACAGAGCTTAAAATTAACTGAAACAACTGTGGCAGTGAGTGACATGAGGTATTTATTTTTTCCTTAAGACAATTTAATGCAGACACAGGCCTGTACTTCTGTGTCTGAATGGGAAAGTCTTATTTCTTTATTTTTGCTTTTTAATTGTCATAATAATAATAACTATTATATGAATATAATACTGATGCCCTGCCCATGCACAGACAGGCCTAAAGCAAGTACAAAAAGAATACAAAATAATAATAATAATAACTATTATTATTATTATTATTATTATTATTATTATTATTTTATTTTGTATTCTTTTTGTACTTGCTTTAGGCCTGTCATGGGCAGGGCATCAGTATTATATTCATATAATTAGACTGGATATTGTGATTTTACATATTGTAATTGGCATAAGTGTTCTTTTCCTGTTTTTTTTAGTGGTGCAACCACTATGACAGCTATGTGTGTCCCTGTATCCGAGCACGGAAATAGCATAATTATTGTCACCACCAAGTGTCACTTGGTACAGTACAGTACAGTACAGTACAGTACAGTACAGTACAGTACAGTACAGTACAGTACAGTACAGTATATTGCTTGCTCTGGGTGGATCTTTGTTGGTTGTAAAGTGTCTTGAGACAACTTGTTGTGATTTGACACTTTAATACAATTGAATTGAAAAATTGAATTGAGTACAGTACAGTACAGCCCAAGTACAGTACAGTAAAGTACTCAGCCTGAACAAAAATCTATTTTTTAGATTAAAAAATCGGTATCGTAAAAAATATGCTATATCGTGAGTATATCGTTATCGCGATAAAAAAAATTCTATATCGTGATATGAGATTTTGTCATATCGCCCAGCCCTACTAAGACCTGATGGGTCAACATTGACAGTGCAAAGTGAAGATGATAACAAAGAGATGGAGCCTGTAGCCAGCACCTCAACTGAACACATGGAATCAGAAGCTGATGTCCAGGACTGTGGAGCATCACAGCCAACTAGAGATGACCAGCTCCTCTCTTCGCACAGTTCTGAATCTGACACTGAAGACAGTGATGAGTGGACTTCACCCTGTTCTGAATCTGACATTGAAGACAGTGACTGGGAGGAGACCGGGGAAGGTCATTCAGCTTCAAACAAACGGAAGTCACACAAGATGCCAAATGTGGAAGGACGACGATTGTCTTTGAGCAACAAGCTGTCCCAGGACCTGAAATCATCAGAACAAACTACATCCGTGAGGAGTCACACAGGGAGTTATGTGAAACAAAACATGAAGACTGATCCAGGTAAATACTAAAATGCATTTTAGTATTTACTAGACATTTTTGGATATTACTCCTCCAGATTCTGTCTTTTATAGCAACAGAGCACTTTAACAGATGGACCGGAAGTTATACTGGATGTGGCTGGAGCAGCTAAATGTAGCCAAAACCTTCTAAAGGCGATCCAAGAACAACGGGAGGCATGATTAAATCACGACTAGCGACTGGACAGCGATGGGCCGTCTAACACAGGATCTTTTCTTTTTGAGTGGTGCAACCACTCCCTTACGGAGCTATGTGTGTGGGTGGCAGTGGCTGGGTGGGTGCCTGGCTGGGTATGAGCACGAAAACAGCATGGTTGTTTTTCACCACCTGTGCGCAACCTAACACACGCACATATTAACTGTATATGATGATTTCGGGTGTGCCAGTACAGTACAGTGACAGTACAGTAGAGGGTACAGTAGAGGGACCGGCACACGGTAACTCTGTCATTTCTCAACCGTTTCGGACGTGGGGCGGCACGCCGGAACCGGCCCATGGGTGCGTTCCTGTGGGTCTGGAACTCCCCCTGGGAACCCCCACAGGGAGTTGCACCACTCACTTCACACGGGTGTGATTTTTTATTTTTTTATTTTTTTAAAACACTTCCTCTGCCAACCTGGGGGGGGGGGGGGGCAGCGGACTGACCTCATGCCTCCTTCTATGCATGAGGAGTCCAAGCTGTTTCTTTTCACCTGACAGGGGGGAATTTCCCTGGCCGGACGTAGCGCATGGAAGTAACACGTTATTCCGACCAGTTCCTTTCCCCTCTATCAGGCGCCCCGGGAAGGTTTTTTTTAGAGACCAGGATTACTGCATGTTTTTGTGAGGGTACCTACACTGGGGGACACGGGGAGAACATGCAAACTCCACACAGAAAGGCCCTTTCGCCAACCCCACCTCGGGTATGGGCACTGATGACGCGGAGGAGGGAACACGCCCACAGCGCCCCCAGCGGGAATCGAACCCAGGACCTTCTAGCTGTGAGGTGACAGCACTATACCGACTGTGCCACCGTGCCCCTGAACTTTTCTTAGAATTGGACGGGATGATTTAGATCGAGAATTGCGCAACATCGAGGATTGCGCAACAGGCGCTCCTAGGCTGTAGACTAGAGCGGTGCGAACGGTTTTCATATCAATAAACTTCGTATTTTGGATAAAGCTTCGTCCTGGGCGCTGGGTGTTACTAATAGAAAGGACGGTGAACTTCGTCCTGGGCGATTGGCGTGTTTACAGCTAATCTCCGGCACCGTTAACCCGGTTGATGCCAAATTTTGCGCACACACTCCCTGGATGCCAACGATGAACCTCTGCCCCAAATGCCCCGGCTGTTACTTTTGTAAAACACATTTTTTCATATTACTCCTCCAGATTGCAGCATGCAATTTATGTGAAATCTTTTGTTCCAACACATTTTTGGAACAAATTGCCTCGAATCATCAATCATCCAATTGCCGGAAGAAATGGCACCCTATTCACATTGGCCTATTATAGTGCCTCCAGGAGGCCACAACCTCACCTGCCCTGGTGGAGACCTGTGCCCCAAGGGGCACTTTATCTAGTTTAAACTAAAATGATTTTAATATTACAGGAGCGTGTGTGGATACAGGTATTTGTTTGTGGTTTCATAAAGCGTCATTATTTAGTTAGTATCACTGCTGAATTGTCTGATGGAAGCCGAACAATACCTGTACGAAGATGCAACCTCGAAGTTTCATTACATTATATTCACATTTACTACCGTATCTTTGATCATCTGCGGACGTGCGTAGGGTTATAAGATGTAAAATAAAATAAAAAACAGTTCTATTGCTCGATTCATAACACTGTTTTCAACGGTACGGATGTGTAATAACATGTAATATAGTCTAGTCTTTTCCGAATAATATAACAATGAAAATATCCTAAAAAACGGTGTGTGTGTGTGTGTGTGTGTGTGTGTGTGTGTGTGTGTGTGTGTGTGTGTGTGTGTGTTAGGCCGTGCTGCGACCCAAGAAAAAGTGCCTAGAAAATGATTTTCGTTCCCATGTCTTTGGCACTACTATTTCAATGCATTTTTGCATAGACAATACCCTTCTGGACGTTGGGTTAAAAGTTCTCCGCATAATATCCTGCAGTATTTTGTCACAAGCCAGAAATGTATATGAAAGTGTATAACTAAAAAACGAAAATTGTATGCTGCTGTTTTTGCTTTTAAAATGTGTTCTATTGATTTTGGCAACACAATATCTTTCTCAAATGTCATAAATATATATACCTAACATCTGCAACAAGTATTTGTGCCATAGTTTACTCATATGTGAATTTAGATCATGAAATGTAGCAAATTTGTTAAAAGAAACTCTTCACCTTAAGTGATTGTCACCCAGAACAATGAAGCATACACATAGTAAATTTAGCCAAAAGCTTGTTTCATACATAAAAAATGTCTCAACCTACTGTGTAATGAAAGTCATTAAAGAAAATCAGCACACCTTGGCCCAAAATGACTGATAATCTATCAAAATGTTACCACGCCCCCTAAATTGGAATAATGCAAAAAATGCACAAGACTACAAATGAATGCACTAAAGGTCAGAATTATTACATTTATTCAAATACCACAAAGTGTCACATTTGTACATGTAATGACATTTGTCATTTGTCAATGCCCCCTATAGGCATAGTGGCATCACGTTGTAGCATTGTAAATCCTCTATCCAGCTTGGCACTGCACATGCTTCAGCATATTATGTGTACTTCACACAAAACATATGCCAGTTCTGTTTGGCAGCACACAGTGTTCAACCTGTATGTTTCTGCCTGCAATGGAACACTTTCATCGTGAAACAAGTTCTGTGGGCCTTGTCTTTTAGACTGTTGGTATTGTTGTACAGGGATGCTAGGAGGTGCTTTTAATGTGTGCCCAGTGTCTCCTCCCCAAAATCAATGCTACCCCACACCAGTATTGTTGGTGCCTTCTTTGAGAATCCCTTAGAGAAGTTGTAGTTGAGCTAGGCTAGTGTCTAGACTGACAACTGTGTTGCAAGAAGCACAATGTCCTAATCTATTCAGTAGTGACAGAACATTGGATGAACAAACCTGTTAAATGGCAAACAGTTAGACCAAGACACAGTGACTTAGAGAATTTAAATAAAGGTTGAATGAAAACCTTTAGGTATACATCTTCAGGAATATCAACATAACAGGCTAGTGTTGGTGCCTCTGATGCACCAATAATCCAGGCAATTACATTGAATAATTCAACTGGCACAACAATTTCACTTCGGACACATTTAAATCCTCTGCTGTAGGAGGCCACGGGCAATTCATACCGGGAGATTCACTTAAGTGTCTTTATCAGTGCCCTTGTGTGCTCTGTAGTTTGCTGTCCAGAAGTACTATCTGTGTGTTCATTGTCACTTTCAGCTTGGTTTACCTGGGTTGACTCTGTTGTTGTGTCTGATGGATAAGGTAGCCTGTCTAACAGTTTATCTGCTGTTAATGTATCAACAAAAACCCTTTCAGAGATGTTGCGCTTGCAGGGCAGTGGAACACCAGCTGGGGGAAATCACGGGCCAACCACCTTTTCAGTTTATCCTGCCTGCAAAATAAAATTAGAGAGAAAGATGAGTGTATAAATGAAGGGATTATTTTTTCCACAATGAGAACCATCCATCCATCCAGTTTTCTTTTATAGCCTTTCTTATGACAGGATAAATCAATAAAATGTAAACTTTTCAGTATGAATATGTTTTTTGTTTTGTTTACAAGAACTGTCAAAGACACACATGGTATTTCAGTTACCTGTAGTCTGAAGCATCAGCATCCTCAGTCTTCTTAACTGTGTCTATGATCCTTTAGCAGGTTCATTTTCAGGATCTCTTGGTTTATCTATAATCCTTTGATGGATGACTCGTTCACAGAAGATGTTATAGCTGACAGCAAAGGGTTGTTAATTTCTGAAAGCACACACGTACCGTACACACAGACACAAATACTTAACATGTGCAAAGAGTTGTGCTGTCAACATTGTAACTAAAGACAGACAAAAAGTATGTTGTTGCCTAGCCCCTCTCGGGACCCCTCGGTTAAGCTCTTTTCATCTCTTCCCCGTAGGGTCCCCGAGTATTTATTCTACGCTCTATGGTAGACAGATGTACATACCCTCCGTTCACGCCGTACGGCGCTCCGCTTAAGTGTCGGTGAGATCTTTCAAAGATGCATAAAACGGCTATAGGAGACAACGGAAACGTGGGAGAAATAGCATTAAGCGCCGATGCCGTTAAGTATTTTTTAATTTTTTTCCCCGTTTTGGCTGCTCTGAAATTCTCTCTTCCTCCCTTCCTTATTGACTTCCCATTGTACCGCCTCCTGCACCGAGACTGGCTAGCTGCACGTCCCTACGTTCCTGCCTCTGATCTGCTCTGTCTCAGCTAGCCAGCCCCGGTGCTGGAGGCGGTACAATGGGAAGTCAATAAGGAAGTCAAGGAAGGGAGGAAGAGAGAATTTCAGAGCAGCCCAAATGGAAAAAACGGCATCGGTGCTTAATGCTATTTCTCCCACGTTTCCGTTGTCTCCTATAGCCGTTTTATGCATCTTTGAAACATCTCACCGACACTTAAGCGGAGCGCCGTACGGCGTGAACGGAGGGTATGTACATCTGTCTACCGCGTGTGTGTGTGTGTGTGTGTGTGTGTGTGTGTGTGTGTGTGTGTGTGTGTGTGTGCTGGGTTGGGGTGTGTGTCTGCAGTGATGTCTAAACAAAGGGGCCATGCTGTGACCTCCCTGGCATTCCTACCTTATCTTTTTTTGGCAAACTGTTGATATAGTACTCAATTAATCAGCAGCTGGTGTTTTAGCAACACATTTTTTATCAATGATACATCATATAAATTCACTTCATCACAATACCAGGGCCTTTTCTGTCTATCCACACGGCCCACACTTCCTTCCCAACAATACATGTACAGTATGAATACAGAAATTCACACATAGCTGTTGATATGGGCAAAGGAACCGACACATTTTGTCTTCCTACTATCCCCAAAGCCTTGGCATCAAACACAGCTCATCAAAGACCTCTGATGTAATGGAAATAATAGGCCTGTCAGTGTACAGTAAGCACCATGAGCAATCATAAAATGACAAATCAATATTTGACAGTCCATTGGCATGTATGTTTTCTTTAAAATCCTGCACTTGGCCATATTGCTGTGTGTGTGTGTGTGTGTGTGTGAGTGTGAGAGGTTGCTTACCTGCAGACGTGAAAGATGAAGTTCTGCCGTTTTCCACAGAGTTTTGTCCACTTTTTTGGGAGTTTCAGACGTGGCTCCGTTGGCGCTGATGTAGCCCTGAAACATGACTGTCATACGAGCGTCATGTGAACCATTTTGATTGATTGATTGAAAATGTTATTAACAGTTTGCAGAATTACAGTACATTTCAAGCACAAACTCAATACAAAGGCTGTTAACTGTGAGTGGACGACCCAATTAAGCATTACACTTGTTTACAACAGGGTCCACCATGTTCAATTCATCAAAACATTTAGAGACGTACAAATAGACACTTCTATATAGACAAAGAACAGTACAGGAATTCATCATAATGGAGGCTAGCGCTGATGCTGTCTGACTCTCCCAACGTCTGTGTACAACGTTTCTCGGCCGAAATAAGTCGTTCTTATCAATAAAACACGTTGCGTGAAACGGAGCCAGCGTCTTCCGGAACGCGTATAGGCAAAATCCAAATCAGCGCAATAAGTTTGAGCGACAGCCTTACTGTCGCCGTCCAGACAAATTAAGCGCAGGATCTGTACGTTTCCCACCTTGTCTCAGTAAAATCCTGGACGTCTTCCTTCTGTACTAATAAAACATGCATATAGCATCGTTTGGATTCGTCTTTACGCACTTTTTGTCTTTGTTTTAGTTTCTTTTGCTCTTCTTTGCAGCTCGATGTAGTAGGTCGCCATTGCTGTTGTTATTATGGGAAGGGAATGAAGCTGCGACCCGATTGGTCCATGTGACCAAAACCACACCACTCCCCTTGCAGAGATTAGTACGCTTAGTAAGAAATAGTCCCGGTTTTGACCACCGATTATAAAAATACTGCAGGACGGCATGTGGAGAACTTTTTTATTTTGACTTTCTACCTATAGATCTCTTTTATGGAGCAAAAATTATGTAGTGCCACTTGTGTGGGAGCGAAAGTGAACGAAAACGTTGCTTGGGGTGTGTGTGTGTGCGTGTGTGTGTGTGTGTGTGTGTGTGTGTGTGTGTGTGTGTGTGTGTGTGTGTGTGTGTGTGTGTGTGTGTGTGTGTGTATTTTGTGCTTGACTTGGCTTAATTTTCATGCAACAAAGTGATCTTTCGAGGGTTGAGGTGGACAAGAACATAAAACAAACGTGAGAATGTGGACTGTTACATTCAGCATTATGTTCCTGTCTGAAACTGTACATCAATGTCTACATTTCTCTCTCACTCACTCACTCACTCACTCACTCACTCACACTCTCTCTCTCTCTCTCTCTCTCTCTCTCTCTCTTAGGAGTGAGGTCCCAGACTCCGGTCTTCTCCTGTTCTGAATGTCCATATGCCTTCACGTCTCAAGTCTTACTCCATAAACACATCAAGAAGAGCCACAATGATCTCTACCGCCAAATGCTGAGGGATGGACAGATCACCTCAGCATCCCGCCAGCCAATCACCAGCTCTGTAACCAGCCAGAAACAAGTAGACACAGACAAGTTTACCGAGACTTTAACTCAACCAGGACAAGTAAAAACATGTCAGCCGACTTGCACAAGAAAGAAACCACTCGCATGTAAACACTGTGGCAAGACTTTCTTATCATTAAGGCGCCTGGAGATACACATGCGTGTTCACACTGGAGAAAAACCTTTCCCCTGTAATACATGTGACAAGACCTTCAGTCAGTTAGGTCACCTGAAGATACACATGCGTATCCACACTGGAGAAAGACCCTTCCACTGTCAACAGTGTGGTAAGAGTTTCAAAGTGTTAGATTATCTGCAAACACACCAGCGTTTCCACACTGGAGAAAAACCTTTCACTTGTAATGTGTGTAGCAAGGGGTTCAGTGTGTCTAGCCACCTGAAAACACACATGCGTGTGCACACCGGGGAAAGACCTTTCCACTGTAACCAGTGTGACAAGAGTTTCAGTCATACAAGTGCTCTGAAGACACACGGGCGTGTCCACCACACTGGAGAAAATTGTTTCCACTGTAACCAGTGTGACAAGAGTTTCAGGTCTTCATATCACCTGGAGAGACACTTACGTACCCACACTGGAGAAACACCTTTCCACTGTAATGAATGTGACAAGAGTTTCAGTGTGCCTTATCACCTGAAGAGACACATGCTTAACCACACTGGTGAAAAACCTTTCCACTGTAATACATGTGACAAGGGTTTCAGTCAGTCAGGTAGCCTGAAGGAACACATGCTTACCCACACTGGAGAAAAGCCTTTCCAATGTAATACATGTTACAAGAGTTTCAGTGTATCAAATAGCCTGAAGAAACACATGCGTACCCACACTGGAGAAAAGCCATTCCAATGTTATACATGTTACAAGAATTTCAGTGATTCAGGTAGCCTGAAGAAACACATGCGTCTCCACACTGGAGAAAAGCCATTCCAATGTAATACATGTGACAAGGGTTTCAGTCAGTCAGGCAACCTGAAGATACACATGCTTACCCACACCGGAAAAAAGCCTTTCCAATGTAATACATGTTACAAGACCTTCAGTCGTTCATATGACCTGAAGAGACACATGCGTACCCACACTGGAGAAATGACGGGAACGCAAATGTCCAGTCAGAACACAACACTTATAAATTAAATTATTAAATAAAATAAATCAGTGAACAAAATTACATAAAATAATTGTTTACAGCAGTCACAGGTACACTTCAAACGCAAGTCAATTCAAACACAACCGACGAAATAAGCACTCAGACATCATCAGAACATTTAGAGACGTACAAAATAATATAAATAATATAAAAACAGGAACACACACAGGTGTGTGTGTGTGTGTGTGTGTGTGTGTGTGTGCGAAAAGTCCTATCTGATTGTATTAAACAACGTCAAACTCACCAACATTGCAGCTGTGCAAAAAGCTTGAATTATCCTCTTTCTATCTACAAAGTGTTTGTTAGTTTTGCTACTTAGTGATATCCCACCATGGTTGTTTTTAGGCTTGTGCTGAAGTTCCAGTGGCGGAAGGTTCCTATAACGGCAATAGGTGCCCCCTGCCCCGCCGCCACCCGATTTATTTATTTATTTCCCCCAGCCCCAGGTGGTCTAACAATGTCATGATTTGACCAATTTATTACCAATCTCGTACACCATTGCTCACGAAAGCAAGATCCTTGACCCAATTACAGCCACTGCATCTTGCCTTTTAATTAAAGTAAAAGTAGTCTGAGGAAAAGGAACAGTTCTGTTCCCCGGACTTTGTTTTGGGATATTTTGGCTGAGATGGCTCAGTGTGGAGATTACCCGGCGGTGTTGCTGCCCCTCCCCTCCCTCCCTCCCGGCTCATGGCTCTTTACAGACGGGCCGACGCCCGGCGGTACACAGACAGCAGCCTCTACGTCTACGCTGACCGTGTTAGTGTTGTGTTGCTGCAGGAGACGGAGTGTGAATGAACCGTGCGGTCACTGGAACAAAGCCACCGTATTAGCATTTGAATACCTGTTCTGTGAACACCGTAAAGGTCAGTGGGTGCTTGTGCCCTCAAGCACTCCCGAAGTTGACGCCGTGCGTGTGTGCAAAAAGTGATTGTATTAAACAACGTCAAACTCACCAACATTGCAGCTGTGCAAAAAGCTTGAATTATCCTCTTTCTATCTGCAAAGTGTTTGTTAGTTTTGCTACTTAGTGATATCTCACCATGGTTGTTTCCGGAAATTAAAGTAGACTTGACCTTTGTAGAAAAGAAAAGAGAATGGTAAACATGACAGGACATGAGCTCCAGCAATCTTTATCTCAGACAGAGCAACACAGAGTGGGAATAGGAGTGTAAGTGGCAGAGTTCAATGTTAATATCTCAAAGAAGACACCAGATCACTTATCAGTATTAGCGACTTTAAGCAACGACGGATACGGCAGTCGGCTACGGCAACCGGAAATGGATCAGTGCTCGATATATAAACCTGCTCTCCATCGCAGCCCTTTCTACTACGGGATAACCTACACTTAGACGTAGTGTCTACAACGCCATGTCATAACCATGTTTGAAATTATTATTATTGAAATTATAGCTGTCGTACATTTACACCGATTGCTCCATCACCTCTCTTATGCTGTGTAATGTGTTGGCATGCTCTGAATGAAGAAATAACACTAATAGGCCTACCATATGTCATATTAACCATGTTTATTAAAACGGTTTTAGAATAACACAGATTTCACCAGCACCGTCCTCTTTTATTTATTTATTTGACAACTATATGGCAATGTTGGTAACGGTTGGGCTTTTGGTCCAGTGTTTTTAATGTCTGTTTGTAAAGTGATTCTATGGATTTTAATGTTGTCTGATTTGTCTGTGACCAGGTTGTGAAACAGTATGTTATGTGTGAAAAAATCCACTGCTGATCATGTCCAGCGCATGTAAAAATTAAGCAATATCGGCAAGTTAGCTGACGTGCGACGGGGTATTTAAAAAAAAAAAAAACTAGAACTGCACTCTGTCGAGTGCCTACTTGCTTGTTGCACACAAGTAGGCCATAGTGCGCAAGCAGAGCGTGCAAGTGCTGTAGAGTGTAGACCACTACAAACTTTCAAATCTTAGCCTCACATATTGAATTATTAGATTTAGCTATTTGCTACGTACCTTGCTTCTGGAGGAAAAAAAGGAGTATTGTTAAGTATGGTAAAATCTTCTATCTCTAAAGAAAATATAGTTCCATCCTTTTAGAAGTGTCTAGGATCCACTTGTAGTTTCTAAAAAAAAAAAAAATAGGACATGGATATCACTCTATGAAATACTTTTAACATATGTTGAAGAATAATGATGGTAATTCATTATATGTTTTTCAAGATCACACTGGAACACGTCATCGTTACGTCATCAATTATACCCTGGCATTGGTACATATATTCATCACGTCATATGCTCATATGTCCATATATGTGTATATGTCTATATGTATGTATATGTAGTTTCTGAGTGGTATAGTGGTATAATGTGATTAGCTGGGTGGTTTGATGCGTATGTACTTGACACTGAAACATATCATTATTACGTCACCATCGTCAACCACGATTCACGGAAAGCATACCTGCACGGTCAGCTTCCGTATGTCCGTATGACATCATATCACATGCATTCTAAGGGACATTGGTACATATCTTCATCACGTCATGGGACATATGCTTCGTAGCATGACGGAAAACATACCTGCACGTCAGCTTGGGGCCAGCATATGACGTCATAACATGTGCTGGCCCCGAACACGCGCATCGCAGCACCTGACTGATAACATTACTTGCACGCTCTGCTTGCGCAAGTAATAATGTGTTTATGTAGAAGGGAGTTCCAGCCGCGCCTCTAGCCTATAGCAGGCCAGTCTGGTGCATCTCAGGAGCAGGACATATAACATGCGAACAAGAGGCACTGGAGCAGCTCAGACGATTTAGGCCCTTATTATGTCAGGGTGCAGGTAAAAAGTGACAACGTTTCGATGTGTCAATTACATCTTCGTCAGGTCATAGCCCGAGGGGGCAACACAGTAAGGCTACACACATGGTGCAAGGGGCAGGCCCTCTGTTAACCAATGTCACACAGCCAGCAATCATTAGTTCATACATATATTTCACGTGGAACCTAACAGTGAGGAATTATCCAGATGAAAGTTAAAGTGCATTGAGACTATAAATATACAGACTATAAATACACAGGTGTAGGAAGGATAGTACAAAAATAGAACATATTGGTTAAAGAGACAACTATCAAGTTCATATTTAAGTAAAGTGTCAAGTACAAAAATAGAACAACATTTTTGGATTAAGAGACAACTGTCAAGTTCATATTTGAAGTACATACATTAAGATATATATAAAAGATTAAAACCAAAATTAAGGCAGAAGACCAAACCTAGTTTGGGGGTAGACTGCTTTGGGGGCCAAAAAAGCCAAGGACATACAGCACAAATAATAATAGGGCCCCAATAGGGGGCGGGCGGCAAGGGCAGCACAGCAGCAGTAGTGTAGAGCAGAAGCAGCCTGAGTAGTGGTCTGGTGGTGACACTTGAGGGATTCTGAGGGGAAATTAGAGGAAGCAGGACAATTTCAGTTCCAGTGTGTTAAGAGTGTGTATCCAATGGGCCTCTCTGCATAGCACTTTCTTAATAATGTCTCCACCTCGTGAAGAGGTAGAGATATTTTCTATACCCCAGAAGCGTAGTGATGCTGGGGAGCCATGGTTGGCTTGTATGTAGTGTCTAGCCATGGCATAATCTAGGTTACCAGTGCGTATTGCAGTTTTATGTTCCCCAATTCTACTTTTTAGAGATCGTTTGGTTTGGCCAACATAAGCCAAGCCACATGGGCATTTCAATAAGTATACCACATGTGTAGAGTTACAATTGATGAAGGATTTAATTTTGAACCTTTTACCAGTGTGGGGATGTGTGGAGGAGTTAGAGCATTGGGCAGAATTCCTGCACTTGTAGAAACCCTGGGGGCGGGGGTTGAAAGCCAAGAGGGGGGGGCTGTGGTAAGGTCAGAGTGCACCAGACGGTCTCTCAGGCTGCGACTGCGTCTGAAACAGAAAAGAGGGGGGTCAATACAGGTATTGGACATTTGTGGATCACTTTGAAGGACATGCCAATGTTTTAAAATTATGTTTTTAATAGAGCCTGCTGCTGGTGTGTATTGAGTGGAGAAACAAAGTCTGTTAGATGACTTAATGTGTTTATGTTTGACACATGCTGCATGGACGCGTCACCATGGCAACCAATGTCGCCATCGCCGGAGGCTGTTTGCTTAACGATTTTGACAGCTACGGCGTGGGAGCCATAGCCGCCGTACTTCCGCGTAGCGGAGCCGTCCTGAAAACAGTCGTTGCTTAAAGTCCCTATTGAGGCAGTGGCAATCTGCAGTTAGCATTCAATGCACTCCAAGATGCCCTGGTGAAGCTTAGGCTTGTGCTGAACGCCAGCAAAACTAAGTTCATGGTTTTCACTAGGGCTAAAACCAACAGCCATGAAAATGTAGCATTAATCTCACAAAATGGCTCTACTATATGAAATGTATCTCTGCATCTGGCTTGATGATACATTGTCATTTAAATGTCATATTGCTAATCTCGTCAACAAACTAAGACAAAAAATGGCTTTCTTTATAGAAACAAAGCATGTTTTCCAACATTTGACAAAAGTCAATTATTGAAGCCACTTTTCTCTCACTAGTTTTCTTTCTCACTAGTCTTAGACTATGGAACATTATTTACAGGATCGCTGCTCCACCCATTTTAAAGCACCATGACACAGTGTACCATTCTGCCCTAAGATGGGTTACTGGTGACAGTTATGGTACACAGCATTGTACACTCTATGAGAACACTGGCTTATCCTCTCCGAGAGGCGTGATTTGATTGGAATGAGCTCCAGAAAATTAAAAATTACATCTCTGCCCTCCTTGGGTAAATTCAGGGAAATTATTTCCAGCACTTTAGTTCAACATTGTAACTGTTTTAATTAATTATCTATCTTTTATAGTTCTTGTTTTCAGTATTTTTGTATTCTGATGCATATATTTAATTTTGTTATTTTGCTGATTTTGTGTTTCTGTATTCGGCTACATTGAAAATGAGGGCCTGCCCCCTCCGGATTTAAATAAAGGTTATGATGAATCATCACTGGGTTACAATGGGTGGAGGAGGTCAGACCAGAGTGGGTGGTGGTGTGCACTGATTCACTTGCAGTGTTTGAAAAGTCTACAGTCAGAAAAATCAGTTAGAGAGGATCTAGTTGTTGAAAATAATCATTACTTATTAGGATTGCACAGAGGTGGTTTGGATGTACAGTTTTGTTGGGTGCCAGCACATAAGGGGTTGACAGGAAACGAGAGGGCGGATAAGCTTGCCATAAGCACTTTGTAATGCAAATTTGAAAGGTGCTATACAAATAAAGTTGTGTTATTTATTATAAAGGGCAACTCAACAGGAGATAGCAGGAGATAGTGTTGAACAGAAAGGGATGGAAAGTATTACAAAATACATAAAACCGTGACTACAGAGGAGTATAATGAAAGGAATAGAAAGGAAGAATGAATCATTACAATACTGGAGCAGGGGGAAAGTAGAATATAAGGAAAAGCACTGGGAAATTGACATGATGTTGCACACTCTTGTACAGTAGGTGGCGGTATGCACCTTTACGTTGGTTGCGATCCGCCAGCATTAGTGGTTAACATTCTGCTGGGAACAGGGTGCCGTTCAGCGTGTTTCTCTACGGCCGAGAGAGACAGAGGGACACAGAACTACGAGTCGAGTCAGAACAACAGAACTGAAGTACTAGTCTGGTGAGACGCGAGGTTAGAACACAACAGAGTGAGACTAGAGTAGACAGACTAGAGTAGCCTCGGGTGCCCATGCGTTGTTGTTGTGTTTGTTTTAGTTAAAGTAAGTCGTTACTGAACACCGTTACACCACTGACGAGACGATCAGAATTTGATTGATTTATCGGTCATCAGATACAGAGGACGAGGTTGAGAGGAAAAGCCAAACTGTGAAGATGGAGACCAGAGAGACTGACCAGGACATGTTCACAGGTACAGTGACCAACAGTGTTCCCATGTTGTCCGCTATTTAGAAGCGACTTTGCAATTGTTTTTCTTTAAGTCGGTCACAAATAGGCTATTGGTATAAAGCTGTTGCTTTTTTAAAAGCTTGTTTCTAAAGTGTAGTTGTTTATTTTTTTGCTTGCTTAATGTTGCTTAAACCTGGAATAGAAGAACGCAACTCTAATATGTAGCCTACATGTCAAGGACCCACGAATGTGTTACTTTGAGACACACGGGTATGCCGGGGCCGGCTTTCCGCATTCCTTCACCGGGTCAAAACAACAGCTTTCACCATTGGAATTCTGCATAACGGAAGTTACGGAACGTACACATAATTACATTTTATGCGTTTATTTCGCCATATGACAACATTATGCTTAAGTATTGAAGAGTAGGTGATTGTCACAAATTAAAATAAATAAATGCAACGTGGGCAGGGCCGTGCTTAGGCATCTGTTCTGGAGGCCCTAGGCAAACCCCTGTATGAGGCCCCTGTGTCGGGACCCATATGTGGGGTCGCAGGTTTTTTTGAGGGTTGCAAGTAAATAGGCCTACCTACACCTTTATTTCGTGTTTCCTTTTTCTTCCGGGTGCTTCAAAACGCCACTGAGCAACTTCCACTGAAATGAATAGCGGGAGGCGGGGCTATCGCTCCGGTTCAGTCTCTATCCTTTTAGTACTCTATGCCCCCACCCCATAAAGACAAAAGCAGAAATTTGCATCCCTATGGGGCGAGGGTCACTCTACTGAATGGGCACAGTAGTGATGACAATTGGCCTGCTCGAGCTGGCCGAGCAGCCTGTGTAGGCCTATGTTGTTGGGGGTTTCTGATTTACCTACTACACTAAAACTAGAAGTTAGGTTTTTATGGATAGCTGGGTCCCAATTCATCCAAAATCAACAAGATTGTGCACTTGGTGACACGTTTTTGTTGTTTGGCATGGTGTTAGGTATGGTTATAAGGTTTTCAAAAACCATCGCAAACGAGTTGGGCTCGCCCCCCTAGTGGTTTGTTTGCAATTAATCTAAAATTAAAGTATATGGTTAAAAAACAAAATAATTGATAAAAGAGATTTTCCAATGGATTCTATTAGTCAAATTTGGAAAAATAACTTCTGGAAAGGCATCATTTTCAAGATGGTGTCCACGGTGGTGCCTATAAACTGGGATTAATACATAAATAATCATAACAATTACGCATGTTGCGGCTGTAGGCTGTTCAAAAGCCGTGAGCCGAGGAGCTAAGCATGAGAGTATACACTTGAGACACTTGTATGACGCGCACGCAAAGGAATTCAGGTCCACTCCAAGCTGTCAGTTTGACCATTTATTCTTCTCCGCAGCACAGGTAAAATACAACAGTTCCCAGCTAACTATTATATACTACCGGCATGGATGTTATCATGTTAAGATGCGTTGTTGCGGTCAACAGAAAATGTCAACTCCCAGCTCACCCCCTCTCCTTCCCAAGTTCCTCAACTCTAGTGCCAGGTAAACGCTGTGTAGTTATTACTGTGACTGCGCCCAGCCCCAGTGATCACGCCCACCACCACTACCAGTGCAGTGCCCAATCTGTCCACTAACGTGACATACTCAACACATATAGATCACATTATGGCTCCTACAACGCACTTAGTTTATAATTTGTGGCATGGTGTTAGGTATGGGCATAAGGTTTTCAAAAACCATCGCAAACTAGTTGGGTTTGCCCCCTAGTGGTCCATTTGCAATGAATCCTATGTTAAATAGGCCAGCATTGGATTCATTGCAAACAGACCACTAGGGGGCTAGCCCAACTTGTTTGCGATGGTTTTTGAAAACATTACCTAAACAATACCTAACATCATGCCAAAAATCTAAATCTTGTCACCAAGTGCATTTTTTTTAAATGTTTTATCCCACAATTTTGTAACCCATTTTTTCAACCAGTGTCAATTATGTAATGCAATCTTGGGCGCTACACGTCCTCTGCCAACCTGGGGGGGCAGCGGACTGACCTCATGCTTTCTTCTATGCATGAGGAGTCAAAGCTGCTTCTTTTCACCTGCCAGGGGAGTGTTTCCTTTTTATATATACTTTACACTTGTTTTTGTGTATTTGCGTATGAAAGGGAGTATGGCAAGGCGCAAGAACAGTATACTGTACTGTGGTGTACTGTAAGTCTTTGTACTGTACTCATGTGTACTGTACTGTACTGTTCTCTGTACTGTTGTTATAGTGTTGTGTTCTTATTTTGTATTATTATTATTATTACATGGATTAATATTCTGATGTACTGTACTGTACTCTGTACTGTTGATATTATAGTTGTTATTAGTGTTGTGTTCTTATTTATTATTATTATTATTATTATTACATGGATTAATATTCTGATGTACTGTACTGTACTGTTCTCTGTACTGTTGATATTATAGTTGTTATTAGTGTTGTGTTCTTATTATTATTAGCGGTCCCCCCCTTTTTTCACGAACGTGCAACGAACGGCTCTCTCATAAAAAACAATCCGGTGTGTGGTCGTAGTGACACTACTGCCACAAAAAAATCCAGCACTAGTCCCTTTACTGCCGCCCAAGTGCCCAAAAACGAAAATAGTCGTCAAAAGGTGCAATTGGCGACAGGTGAGTTAAGGTATTGGAATTGGGTTACTGAGTTGCTCTCTTCTGATGTTCTCCCTCCTCTCTCCTCATTCTAGATCTCTCACTCCTTCCTGTGTTTAAAGACAAGGTTTCACCTGAACAGCAGGAGACTGAGGAGAGCAGCCCCAGTCTGGTCCAGGTGAAACTAGAACCTATGCAGATTAAAGAGGAAAAGCAGGAGAGCAGCCCCAGTCTGGTCCAGGTGAAACTAGAACCTCCACAGTTTAAAGAGGAACAGGTGGAGGAGCTACTGCTAAGACCTGATGGGTCAACATTGACAGTGCAAAGTGAAGATGATAACAAAGAGACAGAGCCTGTAACCAGCACCTCAACTGAACACATGAAATCACAAGCTGATGTCCAGGACTGTGGAGCATCACAGCCAACCAGAGATGACCAGCTCCTCTCTTCGCACAGTTCTGAATCTGACACTGAAGACAGTGATGAGTGGACTTCACCCTGTTCTGAATCTGACATTGAAGACAGTGACTGGGAGGAGACAGTGGAAGGTCATTCAGCTTCAAACAAACGGAAGTCACACAAGATGCCAAATGTGGAAGGACGACGATTGTCTTTGAGCAACAAGCTGTCCCAGGACCTGAAATCATCAGAACAAACAACATCCGTGAGGAGTCACACAGAGAGTTATGTGAAACAAAACATGAAGACTGATGCAGGTAAATACATAAATAACTAGAACTGCACTCTGTCGAGTGCCTACTTGCTTATTGCACACAAGTAGGCCGTGCAAGCAGAGCGCGCAAGTACTGTCGACCGCTACAAACTGTCAAATCTCAGCTTCAATATTGAATTATTAGGTTTAGCTATTTGCTACGTACCTACTTTTTGCACGTAAAAAAGTAGTATTATGAAGTATATCGTAATAAAGATGTGGATTAAAGGACCCAATGCTTTCGATGGTGACGTATATCTCGATCAATGTCGGGTGGATTACAGGAAATGCCTCTTATATATATGTAATTTGTAAGTTGATCAGTGGTATACTGTGGTTACTTTTGATGCGTATGCACCGTCCCAGCATATGACATCTGGGTATAACTGATATAGCTAGCTCTCAATGATGACTAGCTCTCAATGATGACGTAATAAAGATGTGGATTAAAGGTCCCAATGCCAGAGTTTAATTGGTTTTCGATGGGGACATAATGACGTTATGTTTTAGTGTCGGGAGGATTAGAGGTAATGCTCCTATGTATACATGCATGTATGTAGTCTGGCACCACTGCCGTATCAGGCACAAGTAGTCATTACGTCATTTGCTGGGACGGCTCATACGCATCAACGGGCGAAACTAGTACTTGCGCGCTCTGCTTGCGCAAGTAACTATTTACATCTAGCCTACAGTTTGTAAAAGAAACTTCACTCAAAAGGTCAACTGAGATGCACATGAACCAAGTTCAGCCATGGGGAATCATACAGTCAAATTCATATTTTTTGTTTGTGGCAATTCACACTAGAGAAAAAAAGCAATTTGAGGTGACGCATCTCATTCAAAACAGTGACATACTGTACACTACAGTATATATAATATTGTGCCGAATATAAGACGACTGATTATAAGACGACCCCCATTTTTAAAATTTACAATTTGTGGAAAACACCTTTAAGACCAAATCTGGTTCTTTATAAAGAAAATCATTTTGTTTTTAAATGTTTCTATATGATTAAAATTATTTTATTTTTAAATGTTTCTATAATCAACTAAAATGATTTTCATATCACAGGAGCGATGTTTTGAAATGGGCTTCTTTTTGCGGTTTTTTATTAAGCTGCCATCGTCATTATTTAGTTATTATTATCACTGCTGCATTGTCTGAAGGAAGCCGAACAATAACTGTACGAAGATGTAACCTCAAAGTGTCATTACATTAACATTCATCTAACGATCATCTGCGAACGTGCGTAGGGTTATAAGATGTAAAAACAAATACAGGGTTCAATCGCTCGATTCATAACACTGGTTTCAGAGGTGCGGATGTGTAATGACAAGTAAAATAGTCTATAGTCTAGTCCAAATATAGTTTATTAGGATATTTGTATTGGAATACGCATTGGAATTTTAATGTGAAAAATTAAGTCAAGGGGAGCACAAATGCCCACAGTATTTGTGTAGTATTTGCCCCTGTAATACATGAGCACAAATACACGCAGTATTTGTGCTCCCCCTGACTTGGCTTTAACTTGGCTTAATTTCCATGCAACAATGTGATCTTTCGAGGGTTGAGGTGGACCAGAACATAAAACAAATGTGAAAATGAGGACGGTGTTACATTCAGCATTATGTTCCTGTCTGAAACTGTATCTCAATCTCAATGTATAAATATGACTAACTCTCTCTCTCTCTCAGGAGTGAGGTCCCAGACTCCACTCTCTTCCTGTTCTGAATGTCCATATGCCTTCACGTCTCAAGTCTTACTCCATAAACACCTCAAGAGGAGCCACAACGATCTCTACCGCCGAATGCTGAGGGATGGACAGATCACCAGCTCTGTAACCAGCCAGAAACAAGTAGACACAGACAAGTTTACAGAGACTTTAACTCAACCAGGACAAGTAAAAACACATCTGCCGACTTGTACAAGAAAGAAACCACTCACATGTAAACACTGTGGCAAGACTTGCTTATCATTAGCTACCCTGGAGATACACATGCGTGTTCACACTGGAGAAAAACCTTTCCCCTGTAATACATGTGACAAGACCTTCAGTACGTCAGGTGCTCTGAAGATGCACATGCGTATCCACACTGGAGAAAGACCCTTCCACTGTCAACAGTGTGGTAAGAGTTTCAAAGTGTTTAATCATCTGCGAATACACCAGCTTTTCCACACTGGAGAAAAACCTTTCAGTTGTAACATGTGTAACAAGGGGTTCACTTTGTCATTTCACCTGAAAACACACATGCGTGTGCACACGGGAGAAAGACCTTTCCACTGTAACCAGTGTGACAAGAGTTTCAGTCAAACAAGTGCTCTGAAGTCACACGAGCGTGTCCACCACACTGGAGAAAATCGTTTCCACTGTAACCAGTGTGACAAGAGTTTCAGGTCTTCATATCACCTGGAGAGACACTTACGTACCCACACTGGAGAAACACCTTTCCACTGTAATGAATGTGACAAGAGTTTCAGTGTGCCTTATCACCTGAAGAGACACATGCTTAACCACACTGGTGAAAAACCTTTCCACTGTAATACATGTGACAAGGGTTTCAGTCAGTCAGGCAACCTGAAGAAACACATGCTTACCCACACTGGAGAAAGGCCTTTCCAATGTAATACATGTTACAAGAGTTTCAGTGAATCAAGTAGCCTGAAGAAACACATGCATACCCACACTGGAGAAAAGCCTTTCCAATGTAATACATGTTACAAGAGTTTCAGTGATTTACGTTGCCTGAAGTTGCACATGCGTACCCACACTGGAGAAAAACCTTTCCAATGTAATACATGTTACAAGAGTTTCACTGCGATAGGTAGCCTGAAGTCACACATGCGTCTCCACACCGGAGAAAAACCTTTCCACTGCAATCAGTGTAACAAGAGTTTCAAAGTGTCATGTCATCTGAAGAAACACCAGTGTACTCGCAACAAGGGAAAATCATCTCCACTGTAAACAGTGTGAGAATTAACCAGCTGAATGTTGCTAGGGAAATTGGTTATACAAGCAACATGTGAATATTTATACTACTTAACACTTTAAAATGAGAGAGAAAACAGAAATATATCATTTTAAAGAGCCTGTAAACAAACAGGCAATGCCCTGTTTGGGGCATTTCTTGCTGGTAGCAGTTTTTCTGGGCAGGGCTAAACACTTCACCTGATGACACACACAGATGAGTTTCAACGATGTCATCTGATGGCAGAAGACTGGTGTAGTTGGGAATTATGCCAAGGTAAACAGTATTCTGATGCTATACCCTAGAGTGCAATAATTATTACACTGCAATTAGTGGACACCTCCCCCCTCCCAAAGCCCTTGGCAGGAAAAACTACAGCTTATTTGTCATGACTTTGAAACCGATATTGATACACGTAACACTTGTTTTTATATTAATTCTAATTCATCTGGGTGGTTTTTAACATTCCGTGGTATGATAAAGTTTGAATATGTAATGCTGCGTATATGCTTACTTCTTTTCTACAGGGTCTTTAAATAAACTTAAATATTGTGAATTGACAGTGACGTGACGGCACCACTGCTGTATAGGTTCACTTCCTGGCTTGTTTAACTACTTATATTGATCCCAAATACCTGCCCATGGGGTTATTTGCAGAACTGCAAATAGTTTCCCCAATAGTCCCCATAGCATAGAGTGGAGCCCATAAGTATATTGATACTTGGCAAACAAATAAGTTACCTTTTGCGTCTCGAGCTGACGTTTGGGAATACTGTTCTACACCCTCCACAGTCCAACAGTATTACTAAGCAGCAACAGGGACATATTGCAGTCGGGCAGAAACATACTACTGTATCTCCATTATACTTTATCGTTTTATTATTATTATTGTATTTGTTGTATTGCCCCCTGTAAATTAACGCTGCTTGAGCGTCACAAAAATCATCAAAAGTAGAAAATCTCTGCTAGCTTTGATAATGACAGTGACTAAATTGAGGCGAGAATGGCTGTTGGAAAATTTGGTTTGTAAATCCAATAAACCATATGACAAATGCAGACAGTATTATCTCCATCAGCTTCGGAGGATTAATTGGCACAAATAATGTCATGTTACCCACTATAAGTTGGACCAACTGTACAGTACAACAGTGGTTCTCAAATTAAATCCCTTTCCTAGTCCCCTCTTTACACGGCTAGAGTATTGTGCTCAGGAAGCTGCTAAAGAAAATCATAGCAACTAGCAAGCATAATGACGCCATGAATCAATGATAATATAATATTACAAATATTGGAATACGCTCAGGCTCTCCTTCAGTCTCTTGAGCAGGACTCCAACTGTGTTGGTCTTTATCTCAACGAGACGAAAACTGAATACGTAAACATATGCAAATCCAACAAGTATTTGGGTTCATATATATCTTCTTCCCAAAAGGACTTTCAAACTAGTAAGGGTATATGGCCTGGTCAGCCTGCAATGACATGCAT
This sequence comes from Electrona antarctica, assembly GCF_951216825.1. NCBI lineage: Eukaryota > Metazoa > Chordata > Actinopteri > Myctophiformes > Myctophidae > Electrona > Electrona antarctica. The sequence goes on along the minus strand of NC_136812.1, from coordinate 58,214,425 downwards.
AAGATCTGGTCATCCCAGCTTAGTAAGATGTTAAAAGAAAAAATATTTAGGATGACCGTTGAGCCGATTCTACTCTATGGCTCCGAGACATGGACACTTTTAAAAAAAACAAGAGAATCGGTTGGATGGCACTTACACCCGCCTTCTAATGAGAGCGCAAAATCTTTCTTGGAAGAGCCACCCATCGACTAATCTAATATACGGCAACCTTCCTCGTGTTTCTTCACTGGTCCGATCCAGAAGAGCGCAGTTTGCCGGCCACTGCTACAGAGCTGACAATGAGGTTATATCTTCCCTTCTTCTCTGGAGTCCTGCCTCAGGGTGGACCAGAGGTAAAAGCTGTCGTTCCCTGATGTCATCGCTAGGGACACATGCTTCAGTAGGCTGGAACTGGGGTTGGCAATGAAGGGCCGGGAAGTCTGGCGTAGCATTGTGGAATCCATGATCTCGACCGCGGTCGAAAAATGATGATGATGATAATATTACAAATTAGGAATGTTGTGAAAGAGTTGCAGTTTAGTGCCTCCTGCGCAAATGCATTTTAAACTGTGACATTTCAGTAAGTCTAGTTGAATTGTCAGTAACAAATACACCAACAATGAAATAAATCACCAATAGTTCAGACACTGATGATGGCTGTGTGCTGCAACGGTATACACCACAATATTGTATGATTATTGCTTATGCATTACCCATACAAAACAATAAAGGCTTTTTATTTCTTCACTATCACTTGATTGAGTTTGTTTATTTTACAGTATGTAGAATGGGTACTGTCACTCCCTTCACAGACGAGTCAGGTTGTTGTATATAGCCTACTGGTGGTTTATTTAAGCATTCTTTCGACACTCAAAGACCAATGTCAAACTGATGAACACAACAAATAACACAGATCAGAACAATTGTAAAACATAAAGCATACAAACAATGATATGGAAAAATGCACGTGGAAATTAAAAGTACCTCACTGGCTTCATAACGATGCAAAGGGAATGAATTCAAGTCAATGGATGCCCAAAACAAACAATAAACCCATCAAACTGAAACAAAAGTAAATTGATCGATTTAACTCAACAAGTATAACATGCAACTTAAATATAAACTGAGTGTTGACACAAAAACAATGAATCCTTTTAAGCGACACGCTGCTCTCAAACAAGTAAATTCCGTTGACAAGGAAGCGACGACTCTGACCTAGTGAGCCTCACTGGCACAAGACCTTAAGGCCTAATGTCCGGAAATGACGGGAAAGCAAATGTCCGGAACACAACGCTTTACAAAATAAAATAATTAATCAGTGAACAAAATAATTACTGAATAATTTACAGCAGTCACAGGTACATTTCAAACGAAAGCACAAGTCAATACAAAAACTGTTACTTTGTGGACGAACCATGATTACGCACTCAGAATTCATCAGAACATTTAGAGACGTACAAATATAGACTTCTATAAAAACAGGAAATCATCATATGAGGAAAGTAAAAAAGGGAAAACATATGTACAGTATGGGGGAAAGGTTGTGGGGTGGGGGAACTCTGACCTTATTTGCAGGGGCCAGTTTCAAATTGTGGGGAAACTCAGACTTTATTTTCGGGGGCCAGTTCCGAATTGCAGACGTCCGCAGGTGCTCTTTGAGAGCAGTTTTGAAGGAGTCAAGGGATTCACATGTCTTAATGGCTGATGGTAGGGCGTTCCACATTTGAGTGAATTAATTTAATCTCTTCGTCTTGTTTGAGCCAAATCTGGATTGCACGTGATTTGTTGAACGCCCTCTGGTGTTGTGAGTGTGGACTTACATTAACATTAAATGGATGGAAAAAAGGGTTTTGTATTTTTTCTTGTTTTTTTTTAATGTTTTCTGAGCTCAATTGCACCCAAAAAACCTCAACTTTTAACATTCAGTAGACGTTCTGTGGTCTGGGATTTTCTGCATGCTCAAAAGCTCAAGTGCTCTGATTTTCTTGTGGACTGTGATGTAAGAGTCCACAAAAGCCATATGACATTACAATTTGCCAGCAGATGTCACTGTTGAGGCCTGTTTGTCCGTTTCATTGCAGCTCAAAGGGCTTCAGAACACACAGAGAAAGCCCCAGGCCACAGAAAATCCGCTGAATGTTCAAAGTTCAGGTTGTGTGGGTGTAATTGAGGTTACTATGGCGGTGCCCGTTGTGCACTGGCCTACTCAGAACGATGCAAATTGGAAATGCATTCCCCACCCAGATAGTATGTCTGTGTCACTTTTATGCCCATATATGGAGTTCTTTGTCAGGCATGCCCAAATATAGAGTCTATGCAGACGTCAGAATGATGTCAGAGCAGGGGTGGCGATGGGCTAGGACCCTGAACCGGGAATAGCAGCTGATAACACTTCTTTTTTTTTTGTATATATATATAATTTTTATCCCATGATTTTATAACCCATTTCACCCCTGTGTCAATTATCTAATGTGATCCTGGGCTCTACACACCCTCCGCCAACCTAGTCCCTATTTATGGGGGACATGGGGAGAGCAACGGACTTGAACTCATGCTTCATGCCTGAGTGTCCAAGTTGCTCCTTTACACCTGGTTGGACGTAGCGCGTGGAACAGTGGCGCCTGAGCCATTGAGCAAATGGAGCAGCTGCTCCAGCAGATTAATATGAGGGGGTGCATTGCGCCCCCAGAAATATTCCCCCCCACCCCTCCCCCCCCGGCCGCTGCCGCCACGCTCGAAGCGCACGGTGCGCAGCCTGTTGGACAGCGAGAGAGAGAGAGGGGGGGGGGGGGGGGGTTGGGGGAGAGAGAGAGAGAGGGGTGCTGCGTGTTAAAAAATAGATAGGCTACTAGTTCGCGCATTGCATCCATTTCCAATAATGCCCGGCTTGCCCGCCTGTGTGAATCACTTACTTTGTGCTTGCTGCTCGTTTTCAGAAGAATTAATCCAAGGTTTGTCATATTATGTTTTAAAGTAGGCATAAACTTTAGCTGGTCAGTCAGTGTGTGCAGACTCAGAGAGAGAAGCAGCACTGCTCTGCTGATTAAATTGATATGACCTAGATATGTCATATGCGCAGATTGATGTATTTTGCATCACAGCAGTTCTGGTGAAAACTTGTGCAATAACATAGTGTCATGCACTGTATATCTTGCTGTGCATTAACGGCGAGGGAAGCAGCTATCAGCTAAGTGTTTGGAGGGCCATTGGCACAAACAGGCTTGACTTTGAGAACTACTGATTTTGCAGACATTTGTTGAATCAGCCTCAGGTCTTATTGTCTTTGTGTCAGGTGAAACCTGACTAATGAAAGCTCATGAAATGCAGACGACATCGTCACCCTAGTCATACTGACGGCCTAGCTTGATTGGCTGCTACACACGCTGCCTAAGCCAATGGGATTGTAGTAAGATTGCCTGCGGCCATCTTGCCAGCGGCCATCTTGCCAGCAAGGTGCTAACTAAATGCATTTTCCCATTGACAGCCCATTAATCCAAAAAGAAAAGTCCTATCTGTCCGATCTGTGTTTGTTTCATAAAATCACACATGTGTGAAGTGAGTGGTGCAACTCTGCGTGGGGGTCCCCGGAAGTTCCAGACCCACAGGACCACACCCAGGGGGCCAGGCCGATTCCGGCGAGCCGCCCCACGTCCAAAACGGTTGAGAAATGACAGAGTTACCATGTGGGGGTCCCTCTACTGTACTGTACTGTACTGTACTGTACTGTACTGGCACACCCAAAATCATCATATATAGTTAATATGTGCGTCTGTGTTTGTGTGTGTGTGTTAGGTTGCGCACAGGTGGTGAAAAACAACCATGCTATTTCCGTGCTCATACCCACCCACCCACCCAGCCACACACATAGCTCCGTAAGGGAGTGGTTGCACCACTCAAAAATACACTGTATACTTGTTATGAGCTACTTCCTGTCAAGACATTACTTACAGGTGATTGCTTTTCGGTGTGGGAGTTTTGGAAGCACTCGTTTTTTACTAAAGCAACCTGCTGCCCCCTGCATTTTGTGCAAATTCAAAACAGGTGGTACGCAGGGCTCTTGGGGGATATCCAACGAACACTCCCAAACTTGACACTTCGGAAAAAAATATATAATAATAACCTGCACGGCATTTCTTGACAAACAAATCATACATTTAGGTTTAATTACACCAGACTTATAATTTTAAGTGCATGACAGTTATAATTTGTAAACATGCATGTAACCCAGTTACAAATAGGTGATGCTATAAATAGTAACATTTACATAAGGTTGCCTTTATGATGTTTTGACAAATTGTTTGTTGTATATTGTTTTATTTTGTTTTAAAAACATGCATTCCTGTTTATTCTAACCAGCAATGGAAATTGTGAAGGAGTTTAAGTATAGTGAATGGGGGGCAGACAAACAATCGTATAGGGCAATTATGAGGTCAACAATAGACTATGGATGTATAGTTTATGAAGCAGCTGCTAAGACAACACTACAAAAACTAGATAGAGTAGGCTACAGTATAAAGCATTACGTATTTGTATTGGAGCTAATAGATCAACCCCAATTAAAGCAGTCTGAATAGAGGCAGGATAAATTCCACTGGAGCTATGGAGAGAGAAGCTCACACTCACATACTGGATCAGAGTAAAAGGTAGTGGTGAAGGAAATCCAGTAAAGAGGGCATTGATAGACTGCTGGGAGTATGCCAGCTTTCAGGGGAGGGGCTTTGGATGGACATGGCAAGAGAAAGTGAGGGCATATGATCTGGAGACAGTAGATTTCGCTATGACCTCCCCAGTTAGTGATATCTCACCATGGTTGTTTCCGGAAATTAAAGTAGACTTGACCACTGTAGAAAAGAAAAGAGAATGGCAAACAGAGGACATAGGAGCTCAAGCAAATCTTTATCTCAGAAAGAGTTACAACAATTACTTGCACATATTCACAGATGGGTCTGAAAACGAGCAACACAGGGTGGGAATAGGAGTGTATGTGCCAGAGTTCAATGTTAATATAGCAAAGAGGATACCAGATCACTTATCAGTATAATTATATACAGCAGAGGCGGTGGCAATCACTAGGGGATACAATGGGTGGAGGAGGTCAGATCAGAGTGGGTGTGTTGAAAAGTCTACAGTCAGAAAAATCAGTTAGAGAGGATCTAGTTATTGAAATGAATCATTACTTATTAGGATTGCACAGAGGTGGTTTGGATGTACAGTTTTGTAGGTTGACAGGAAACAAGAGGGCGGATAAGCTTGCCAAAAGGGCAACTCAACAGGGGTGCTTTTCAAGTGTTGCTAGGAAAAGGTGAAGGGAAAGCAATGATTAAAAAGAAAGGGATGGAAATATGGCAGAGAAGATGGGATGAAGATCAGAAAGGACGAGGGTATTACAAAATACATGAAACAGTAAAGGAAGAAATAATCATTACAAGACTTAGGGTGGACCACACAGGGTTAAATAGTACACTTTTTTACTATGGGTAAGGTAGAGAGTAATACATGTGACAATTGTGGAGAAATAGAAAAAGTGAGTGGTGCAACTCTGTGTGGGGGACCCCGGAAGTTCCAGACCCACAAGAATGCGGCGAGGGTGCCGGCCTGATTCCGGCGAGCCGCCCCGCGTCCGAAACTGTCGAGAAATGACAGAGTTACCGTTTGGGGGTCCCCAGGGGGTCCCTGTACTGTACTGTACTGTACTGTACTGTACTGTACTGTACTGTACTGTACTGTAACACCCCAAATCATCATGTATAGTTGTGTGTGTGTGTGTGTGTGTGTGTGTGTGTGTGCGTGCGTGTGTGCGTGCGTGCGTGCGTGCGTGCGTGTAGGCTGCGAAACAGTGACACTTGGTTGTGAAAACCAACCAAACGCTATTTCATGCTCAGACACAGACAGACCCAGGCAGGGACCCAGCGACAAACAGCTATCTATAGGAGTGGTTGCACCACTCAAAAAATGTAGAGCACATTTTATTGAATTGTGCAGGTACAAAGAGGAAAGAGCACAAAACAATTGCAGGAAAAGTAGCAATGGTGAGGAACTTCACCTTCCTCAGAGGAAGGCATTGTTTTCTTTTCTGTACAATACAAACCTGAGTAGTAGAATATAAGGAAAGAAATTGGGAAATTGACTTGATGTTGCACACTCTTGTACAGTAGGTGGCAGTATGCACCTTTACGTTGGTTGCGATCCGCCAGCATTAGTGGTTAACATTCTGCTGGGAACAGGGTGCAGTTCAGCGTGTTTCTCTACGGACGAGAGAGAGAGAGGGACACAGAACTACGAGTCGAGTCAGAACAACAGAAAAGTCTGGTGAGACGCGAGGTTAGAACACAACAGAGTGAACGTTCATGCAGAGTAGCCTCGGGTACCCAAGCGTTGTTGTGTTTGTTATAGTAAAGTAAATCGTTACTGAACACCACTGACAGAGACGATACAGAATTGAATTGATTTATCAGTCATCAGATACAGAGGACGAGGTTGAGAGGAAAAGCCAAACTGTGAAGATGGAGACCAGAGAGACTGACCAGGACATGTTCACAGGTACAGTGACCAACAGTGTTCCCATGTTGTCCGCTATTTAGAAGCGACTTTGCAATTGTTTTTATTTAAGTCGGTAACAAATATTGATATAAAGCTGTTGCTTTTTTAAAAGCTTGTTTCTAAAGTGTAGTTGTTGTTTTTTTGCTTGCTTAATGTTACTTAAACCTAGAATAGAAGAACGCAACTCTAATATGTTCATGTCAAGGACCCACAAATGTGTTATTCTTTGAGACGTGTACATAGGCTACTGGTATTTCGGGGGCTTTCCGCCATTCCTTCACCGGGTCAAAACAACAGCTTTAACCATTAGTGCAGGAACAAACGCTCTAAAAGAGGCTTAGTTTTTGAGATACCCCTCACCACATAGGCAAAAAACGCCTATCCTAAAAGAGGGAGTTCCAAGTTAATCCTCTGTCATTTTCTACCTGCTGATTGTTTTGACATAATACTTGCGCAGATGGTCTACAGGTAGTGTGCCTACATCCCAGAACAATCAGAATGCCAATATTTGGTTCTATTGTGAATCAGCAGTGTAAGAGCCATTTGAGCCACCATATTGTTTTCCATGGTTCATTCAAGTTGCCAATCTAGGTTGCCATGGTTACAGGGTTATGTTATGTTTATTTTGTATGACAAAGTATAGGACTTTGAGCACTAATAAATATAGGACACTTTTGGACATCAGTTATTTTGATCACACGTCTGAACTTCCTCGGCAACCAGTATCACCCAAGTATAGGTAAATGTAGCCGCAATTTGCAACTCTAGATTTTTTTATAATGGGATGAATCTAGAGTTGCAATACCCTCCATTGACTCCCCACTCATCATTTTGCGTTTGCGATCTGCTTGTCTTAAACGACGTTAAACTCACCAACATTGCAGCTGTAGTCCAAGCTTGAATTATTCTCTTTCAATCTGCAAAGCTTGTTTTTCATAAAAATCCCCCGTAGACATGTTATGAGCTACTTTCTGTCAAGAAATTCTGTGCAAGTGATTCTTTTTCTAAGTGCTGGAGTTTGGAAGCGCTCGTCGTAAGTCACTGAACGTCCCTGCATGCATCTGTTTCACATTTGCACATAATGCAGGAGGCAGCAGCGCGACCCCTTAATACAAACGAGCGCTTCCAAACTCCAACATTTCTTCTTCTTGACAGAAAGTAGCTCATAACATGTCTACGGGGGATTTTTATGAAAAACAAGCTTTGCAGATTGAAAGAGAATAATTCAAGCTTGGACTACAGCTGCAATGTTGGTGAGTTTAACGTCGTTTAAGACAAGCAGATCGCAAACGCAAAATGATGAGTGGGGAGTCAATGGAGGGTATTGCAACTCTAGATTCATCCCATTATAAAAAAATCTAGAGTTGCAAATTGCGGCTAAGGTAAATGGTGCATTTAGGGACTTGGGCGTTACAAGCAGTCTTTTATATAAGGTATTAAATAGGCGGAAATAGCAAAAAGTTTACTTTTCTGAGCAACATTCACTTGTCCTACACTTTATCAGGGGTAGAAAAAAATGGGACATAGTTTTTTTCATATCTTTAGGATGTCCCCTTCATGAAATTGTCCCAAGTTTTACTTGTACTGCAAAAGTCATGAAATTAATCCATGAAGTGACTCACCACATAATGAAAAAACGCCTATCCTGAAAGAGGGAGATCCAAGAAAGTCCTCTGTCATTTTCTACCTGCTGCATGGTTGTTTTCATGTCATGCTTGCACAGATGGTCTAGTCAGGTAGCCTACATCCTAAAGCAACCTAAATGCCAATGTGTGGTTCTATAGTGAATCAGCAGGCTTTAATAGAGGAAGAAATAGTCAAAAGCATCTATTATCAACCATCAATCTATTTACTTTGACTGCAAAAGTCATGCAATTCTTCAATTAACTTTCTGCACCAAAATAAGTGCATACAGTGTCCCCAGGTGTCTGTAGACAGTAGTGTCTACCCTACACCCCAAACTGCCCAAAACAACCAGACAAATATGTTAAAATAGGCTTGTATTGTGAATCAGCAGGGTTTTATAGGCTCTCTGGGTTAGAATCATAGGTGTTACACTCTGAGTACAGGTCTCCGCCAGACCAATTACAGGTTATTGTGGGCTGGAAGTCAATCTTAGCCAGTCAGGATGGAATATGAAAACTCTGAAAGACCTGTTTCTTTATTGAACAGATGACGGACACACGTGGACGGACGGACAGGGTGCAAAACATAGTCTCTGCCATGCCTTTCGGCCTGGCGGAGACAATATGTTTTTACCCAGCCACTTCATATTCATATAGAATCTATTATTCTCAGGTAGGCCTAATATCTCTCCACCGCAAAGCATCAAGAATGACCCATTATTGATGTTGTATTCTATAGGTCCATATAGCCTAAATGTAGTATGGTTCAATGCTGTAGAATTCTTAATGAATAATCATCAATCAGCAGTTTATGGAAACCAATTTGGCCCCAGTCAGTCAGTTCCCCATACAATGCTCAAGATGACATTGAGAATAAGCTGCTGATTGATGAGTACTACCATAGAAGACTTACAATAGAAGACAACAATATTTTGTCATTCCAGTTGTTTTGAGGCATATGAATATGAAGTAGGTAAACTAAAAACATGGCATCAAAATATATTACCTGTTATTAAGTTTGTATTGGATTTTACAGTATTAGATCAGGATTAGAACATTTAGAAGTAACTCTTGAAAAAAATATTAGGAGTCCTACCTGTAGACCAGTGGTTCCCAAACTTTGCCTTCTAGGGGGTGTGCGACATGAAATGTCTAATGGTGGTGCTATGGTTTTATTTTAAATATATTATGCCAATATATGGCAAGTAATGCAGCATAAAACCTAGGCTGCATATATTATGCCATATTCAGGTTCATATATGTGAATAAAAAGGAAATATATATCTCTAGATAGCTTTATATTTCCATGTGGGGGGGGGGGGGCATCAGCTAGGTCGGGAGGTAACAGGGTGCATGGCCAAAAAGGTTTGGGAACCGCTGCTGTAGACTATGCGCAAATATGTAATATGCAAAAGGTAGGTGGACAATGGAGCAGGATTAACTGCATTTGCAAATCTCATGGATACATTTCATGACTTTTGAGGTGAAAGTAAAACTTATAACCTTCCATTTCATGAAGCGGACCAGTCAAAGTTATGGAAGAACAATGTCAAGTTTTGTTCTACCTGATAGAAGAGTAGGAGCAGTATTAGACATGAGAACTATAGCTATTTCCACCTACAACCAGTAAGACGCCGGAGGCCCACGTGGATGGCCCAGGTGGATGCGTGCACGCCACCTTGTCCTTTATGACGTCAGGTGGGCCTGACGTCATAAACTATATTTATTAGTGCTCAAAGTCCTAGGTGGGCCTGACGGAGGGCGTCTTACTGGGGTGAGGTGGCGTGCACGCATCCACCTGGCCCAGGTGGATGCGTGCACGCCACCTTGTCCTTTATGACGTCAGGTGGGCCAGGTGACCTGGGTGACTGCTGGGTGAGTGCTGGCGATTTGGCATGGGGGGTAAGATCAACATATGGAATGAATTCTGTACTGGCCATATATGGAGCATGTCTTGAGTGTACATGGTTTGATGAGGTCAGATCAACATATGGAATTTCAGAATAGGTCAGCTCCATATAGATCTATGGGTGGCAGCGGGGGCAGTGTCTTGAGTGTACAGGGTTTGATGAGGGCCCAGGTAGGGCCGGGCCTTAATTTTCGGGCCTGTTGAGAACTCTAGTTTTCGCCGGCTGCGGTTTGAGGTCAGATGTAGAGTTGCTGGCCAATATTGATACATCAGGGATCTCCATGGGCTTAATTGCAACAGCTGGTTGTATTTACTATGACATCAGGGATCTCCGATGCCACGTGATGTCACGAGACCTGGGCACCATGTATGGGGATTTTGAGTGTTACACTGACTGACTGACAGACAAAAATATACGATTTCCTAGTAAATGCGACCTGCAGTCACAATAAGGCCTTAGGCCAAGCAAAATAAAACATTGGTCTCCGATTGGCTGTCATTTTTTGGGCTGAGTAGGTAGGGAATTTATTTTATTTTTTTATTTTATTTTCCGTGGGAAGGATGGGTAGCAAGGAAGTTTTTTAAAATTGATTTATTTGTATTTCTTTCCCCTACGGCAATGATGGATAGGCTTCTTTTTTAATAACTTCAATATTTGCCTGAGTTACCATCTTTTAAATAATTCTAATGGTTCAAGTTCAATATATATATATATATATATATATATATATATATATATATATATATATATATGAGGTAACTGGTGGTATTGTTATAGTTATATTGTATATATATGTTTAGACCTATCTTTGATATCTCTTATATATATATATAGCTATACATCCAGTAGACTTGTTATATATGGGGATAGAAAGCGCTTTCTATTATATATGTGTTCTATTTCCACTCCAGGTTGGATTGACTGTGTTTTACCTTGTCAGTGACATCAACGAGGGGCCGTCTTTAGTCAGGTGTCTGATCAACGCCTGTCTCCCTTATTGGTTGCCGGTCACGTGTCACCCAGTGGCCATGGGTGCACCATTACCTACATAGTCAGTCTGTGTCTGACAGCTCGGGGGGAACATCACTATGGTCTTCCTCCGACCCGCTACTATGTATAACTGCTAACTGTGAAAACTACCTTATTGTTTACCCTTTGTTCCGAACGCCCTTCGGAAAGGCGTTGTTTCTTTATTGTATTTTGTTTGTTTGTTACTGAGCCATTATTGTAATTAAACGTTGGTTTGATTTATTATATATACTTTTATAATAAATCCTCGTATTTTGACCATGGTGTCTGCTCCCCCTTCCTATGTTACTCACTCATTTACCCCTAGACTTATGATTTGTAACACTGCCCTACACACAGTGACGTCACAGCTGTCATTAATTAAGGGTCTTGATTGCCTATGCGGTGAAGTCATAGGGTGAAATGCATAAACAGGCTCACCGTCTTAACCGTTTCACTGCCATTGCCGAAGGTCTTTGTCAATTGAAGCTTAATTTTGATACACTTGATACACTTAGCGCCATTGCCGACGGCCTTCGGCAATTGAGTTTTTATAGTGGATTAATTCGAGCGACCAATAATGCTACTCACGTTAGCATTGTGTAGCTAGCTGTTGTTGTCACAAGACTCTGTCGCACATCTTAGATCATCGGCACCATAAGAATCCATTCTATCCCTTTCTTTCAATCGACTGTATCTCCTATTCCTTGTCCCAGATGACATTTTTGGTCAAAACAGCGTTTCTTTGACGGCACAGAGCTGACGATCTAGAGCTCTCCGGACCTCCGGTCAGGATTCAGAATGTAAACAAGGCCCACCCAGCTCTGTGTAAATTCCTAATTTAGGACTACTGCTTGTGGAGCGGAAATGGCGGCTTTTCAAAATAAGAGCTCAAATTAAAAAAATGCTGGCGTGAATTAGATCCTAATTTTTCAATAAATGATAGCGGGGGACTTTGAGGCAAAAGGACAGGTGCCCAAGCATCAAAAGCCCCCCCTCTGCACATGCCTGCATTTCTATAATTATGTTGTAAAAACAACCAGCAGGTAGAAAATGACACAGAATTGACCCACTTTCAGGGTAGGCGTTTTTTGCAGTGGGGATCAATTCATGGATGGATTTAATGACTTCTGCAGTAAAAGTAAAACATCTGACCATCCATTTCATGAAGAGGACATCTTAAAGATATGAAAAAACAAGGTCACATTTTGTTGATCAATAATAGGACCAAAATTACAAGTGAATGTTGCTCAGAAAAGTACACTTTTTTCTATTTCCGCCTATTTAAGGCCTTATATAAAAGGCTGCTGATTCACAATAGTACCAAATATTGGCATTCTGATTGTTCTGGGATGTAGGCACACTACCTGTAGACCATCTGTGCAAGTATGATGTAAAAACAAACAGCAGGTAAAAAATGACAGAAATAGGCGTTTTTTATTGCCTATGTGGTGAGTAACTTCATTGATTAATTGATTGAAATATTTATTAACAGTTTGCAGAATTACAGTACATTTCAAGCACAAACTCAATACAAAGACTGTTAACTGTGAGTGGACAACCCAATTAAGCATTACACTTGTTTACAAGTTCAAGTTCAATTCATCAAAACATTTAGAGACGTACAAATACACTTCTATATAGTCAAAGAACAGAACAGGAATTCATCATAAAGGAGGTAAAAAGGGAAAAGAAACATATACAGTGAGGGGAAAAAAGGGGGGTGAGGGGCGATTCAGGTTTTACGGGGGCCAGTTTCGAATTGCAGCCGTCCGTAGGTGCCCTTTGAGAGCGGTTTTGAAGGAGTCAAGGGATTCACATGTCTTAATGACTGTTGGTAGGGCGTCTTCAAGGTGTTTTTGTTGAACTGTGAGGAGATCCTGTAAAGGAATCTTGTTCTTAGGTTGACTTTTTTGATTACGTTGGTGGCCATCTTATCACCGGAAAGATTAGCCTCCAGGATGGAACCTACGTAGGTAATTTCATCTTTACGTGTGATAACATTGTCACACCAAGAAGCCATTTGCCTTGCTGAGATTACTATTAGATCCGAAGAGAATGGATTCAGTTTTTCCCAGGTGTAAAGATAGTTTGTTATCAGCGAGCCAGGTGCAGATTCTACAGAGTTCAGAGCTGAGGGCCTTTTCAACCTGCAGTTTGTTCCTGTCCGAGACTAGCAGTGCTGAGTCATCTGCGAACAGGAACAAGTTGCAGTCACAAGCTGATGTCATGCCGTTTACATATATTAGGAACAGTAAAGGCCCTAGTATGCTTCCTTGTGGAACACCACAGCTCACTGGGAGGGGGGGGGGGGGGGGGCAGTGTTCCATTCACCTCCACCATCTGTTCTCTCCCCTCCAGGTAGGATTGCATCCAGCTCACTGATGTGCTATCGAAACCAATTGCTTTTAGCTTGTTAACCAGTATGGAGTGGTTCACGGTGTCAAAAGCCTTTTGGAGGTCCAGCATGACCATGCCGCAGTATTTGCCAGCATCCACCTTATGTCAGTGGAGTGGGATGTTCTGAAGCCAGATTGGAACTCGTACATTAATTTATTTGTGGCAAGATACTTTTCAACCTGTTCATATAGACTATTTTTTCCATCACTTTCGAGATGGAGCTTAGAATAGAAATAGGGTGGTAGTTGCCGGGGTCTAATTTACTCCCTTTCTTGTGCAAGGGGGTTACTTTGGCCAGTTTGAAATCTTGGGGGACCTGTCCCTGTTTGATGGAAAGGTTTACTATGTGGGTGATGATTGGAGTCTCTGAGAAATTTGGAGGGAATATTGTCATGGCCAGTGGCCTTGTGGGGTTGGAGGGCACTCAATTTCTTAAGTACCTCATCAGTTGTTACCATAACTAGTTTAAAATCTTTACAAACACCTAGGTTTCTGTAGAAGGTTTTAATGTGCTCTACACCAAAGAGCCCAGAGTGGGAGGGCAGTTTGTTAACCAGAGTTGTTGCTATGTTTGTAAAGAAGATATTCAAGTAGTTGGCCACATCAAGCTTGTCAGTGATGAGAGTGTCGTTCGATTTGATGTTTATGTCTGACCGCAGCCTAGTTGATTGTTAAGTAGCTTCCAGAGCTCACGAGGATTGTTTTTGTTTTCCTCTGCTTTATCATTGATAAAGTTACTTTTAGCTGATTTAGTCATGGTAGTTACAATGTTTCTTAGGTTGTTTCCTTGGGTTTTTAGGTTGTCCAACTGAGCTTGGAGATCACTGTCGAAGCGCTTGGCAAGCTTTGACTTGCATTTTAGAAATTCAGAGCATTTTTTGTCTCTGGCTTTCATTGCAGTCAGTATGTCCGAATTCATCCATGGTTCCGAGCGGGTTTTGACCCTGGATCAATTTCAAGACTTTTGCAGTAAAATTAAATCTCCATTTCATGAAAGGGACATCCTAAAGATATGAAAAAACTATGTCCCATTTTGTTATACCTCGGGGAGGGGTATAACTTTTGGGGCTTTGGTTCCTGCACTGTGTGTGTGTGTGTGTGTGTGTGTGTGTGTGTGTGTGTGTGTGTGTGTGTGTGTGTGTGTGTGTGTGTGTGTGTGTGTGTGTGTGTGTGTGTGTGTGTGTGTGTGTGTGTGTGTGTGTGTGTGTTCAGCACCTTTTCAAAAAAATTGAATATTGTGTAAATTCATTTTATTCCCAAATATAATTCAAAAAGTGAAACTTTCATTATTCTCTATTCATTTGGCATAAAGTGAAGTATTTACTTTTTTCGTTTTAATCTTGATGATTATGGCATAGGCCTACAGCTCATGAAAATCAAGAAACCCTATTTCAAAATGTTAGAATATTTTCTAACATTTTCTAACAAAGACCACTAAAAAAAGATAATGTATGCAGTCAATAGGCTACTTGGTCTGGGCTACTTTTGAACATGTTTTTCATCAATGGGGCATGGCATGGAGGTGATCAGCCTTTGTTCACTATTGAGGTGTTTATGGAAGCCCAGGTTTGCTTTGATAACTGCCATAAGTTAATTTGTAGTTAACTTTAATTTCACACCTTCATCTTGACAATACAACCTTGATTATCTGTGGGGTTCAGATCAGGCCAGTTGGCTGGTCAGTTAAGCACAGTAATACCATGGTCAGTACACCAGTTACTTTTACAGCACACAGTGCTGTAAAATATCATATACGGTTGTGTTGAGACTCTGGACTGATTTAGGCCATGTTATCTGCTGGTGTTGGTCCACTGACAGTGAAAACGTAACACTGGTTTCAACACACCCATCTTTTTAGAGTACATTGTCCTTCAGTATGTTGACAAGCTTCATGGAGATGCTAATATTCCTTTCCAGCTTGATTTGGCACCTGCCCACAGTGCCAAAACTACTAGTAACTGGTGTACTGACCATGGAATCCTTCTACCCTAATGGAAAGGGGCTACACAAGCACATGGCCGTTTATCCGTCCGCCTTCTACTACCAAACCACTCTGGTAGCACACATCTCTCCATGCACAAAAAATCCTTCAAGCCACCCGAATCCATATGCACTACATCGCTTCCCCACAACTGCCATATTTATTGTACAAATATTACTTTTGTCAGACACACTGTTATTGCGCAACATTTCGCTGTGACATTACATTACATTACATCACAAATTCCCCATACCCCGCCCCCTCCCCTTTTCACTACACACACACACACACACACACACACACACACACACACACACACACACGACAGGGAGGATTATACAGTACAGTACGGAGTAGTACAGTACGGAGAAGTATGGTACAGTATGGCATAGTACAGTTACTGTACTGTACTACTCCGTACTGTAGTACAGTTACTGTACTGTACTACTCCGTACTGTACTACAGTATGGAGTATAGTACAATACGGAGTAGTACAGTACAATACAGTGTAGTACATTACGGAGTAGTACACTACAGAATAGTACAATACGTAGTACTACAGTACAATAAAGTATGGAGTAGTACAGTACAGTACGGGGTAGTACATAGGGCTGGGTGCAATAACCGCAATATCGCCATACCGCCGGTATACAAAAAAAAGTTATTTTGTCCGTGCTGTTCTGGCGCCCTAGGTTCTAACCCTAACCCTAGTTCTAACCCTAACCCTATGTTCTAGGCCTAAGTGCATATGGTTGATATGAAATGAAAAGTGTATCATAATAAACAGTGAGGCTCAGTCAGTCTAATCATATGCCAGCAACACCAGAGGGAGTTCAACAAACCATGTGCAACCCAGATTCGGCACAAACAAGTATTGATTGATTGAACTATTTATTAACAGTTTGCAGAATTACAGTAGCCTACATTTCAAGCACAACTCAATACAAAGACTGTTAACTGTGAGTGGACAACCCAATAAAGCATTACACTTGTTTACAAGAGGGTCCACCTAAATTCATTTCACTCCTATGCCACAACAATGTGGAACGCCCTACCAACTGTCATTAATTGTAAATCCCTTGACTCCACCCACCCCCACCCACCCCTTTTCCCCCTCACTGTATATGTTTTTCCCCCTTTTACCTCCTTTATGATGATTTCCTGTTTTTGGCTTTATAGAAGTGTATAGTGTACAAAATGTTATGATGAATTGAACAAGGTGGACCCTCTTGTAAACAAGTGTAATGCTTTATGGTGTCGTCCACTCACAGAGTAACAGTTAACACAGCCGACACGAATCGCGTATCAATACGTTATCAATTAATCAAACGTCGGGTGCGGATCACGTATCAATACGTTTCAATCACTTTTTTATAGCATACTTTCATTCATCTTTTTACCCACCCGGACAATGAAGAACCATCGCCCTATCATTGCTGCTTAGTCCCGCTCACGTGATCAGAAAAAAAAACCAAAAAAAAAAAACCCCCTCCCCTCCTGAAAACAGGAGGGCGGGCCGCTTTACGTGTATAAACCAGTGTAGAATGGATGCGACCATGCCGATGTAGCCCGTGTGTGAAAAGAATCAAATTTCACCTAACCTCGCCTCACCAGGCTTTCCTCCACCTATTGGCTTTTATACTCGATTCCCCCCTCCCCTCCTGTTTCTCCTGCAGGAGGGCCTTGCGAGATGGGGGCTCATGTCTCGGAAAAAAACATACGGAACGCTGTTACGCTGCCTAACACATGATCTGCAGATTCTGCACCAGATCGGCAACACACATGGACAGATGCATGTTTACTTCTTCATACTGTAGCGACCAAACGATCCCCGAGCCTACAATACTACGAACTAACAAACGAACGACAGTATCGAGAGGGGCCGCCATGACAACAGACAGTCTACCGTTGGTGGATCACGTATCGCCATGCAGAACCGTCATAATCGGAGATCGCTCAGACGTGTGATTGTAACGCTTTTTTATTCATTATAATTGTAGTGATAAGACCGCAATGAACGCGTCGGGGACGTAATCGACCCGGGTGTAATGTATAACGAACTTTTCCGCGTCCTAAACCGTGCATGCCCAGGCATGTTCCCTATACTAGCTTGAAAAACAAAATCAGCTCATGATGACAACGCGTCTCACCGTTATACTATAGTTCTGAACCGAACGGTG
This sequence comes from Electrona antarctica, assembly GCF_951216825.1. Taxonomy (NCBI): domain Eukaryota; kingdom Metazoa; phylum Chordata; class Actinopteri; order Myctophiformes; family Myctophidae; genus Electrona; species Electrona antarctica. The sequence continues at coordinate 58,196,802 of NC_136812.1, read as the reverse complement.
GAATGGGACTTTTTATAGCCGTACGATCAAGACTTTTGCTGCCCAATGTGCCCATGACCCCCCCCCCCCCCCAATGTTACTGCGATCAAAACAATGAAAGCAGTGAATCATCATCATCATCTAAAGGATGCAGAGTTATGAAGGTTTATAGTCAGACATTGACAGGCAGATATAACAATAAACACAATAAATATGCTATACATCCTATACACCGAATGAAAGCCCTGAATGTGTACTTTTACGAGGAAAAGAGTAAACATTGATCCCATGTACAGTCTGTCATAAATTGGTTACTGGGTGGATGCACATTGCGCCCACCAGATATAACTGCAGAGAAGACATGGACCCGTACTCAATATTCACAAAATAAGGCCTATAGCGACATATTTGCGCGGTGCAACTGTAGAGAACAGTTGCACCGCTCACTTCACAGGGGTGTGATTTTTATTATTACAGTAGAAGTTTACAGACCAAACTGTAAATAAAAGGTTTACATGACTTTCTGTCTGTCCGTATATAGCGAGCTGTAGTGAATAAGTACAGAACAGTTGCAACGCTCACTTCACAGGGGTGTGATTTTTATTATTACAGTAGAAGTTTACAGACCAAACTGTAAATAAAAGGTTTACATGACTTTCTGCCTCAGTCCGTATATAGCGAGCTGTAGTGAATAAGCAGAGAACAGAATATGGGACAGAGTTGCACCACTCACTTCACATGGGTGTGATTTTTATTATTACTACAGTAGAAGTTTTTTTCTTATGAAAGCAGAGAGTCTTCTGTTTCATACGGTATATAGTATTTATATGTCGCTATAGGCCTTATTTTGTGAATATTGAGGAGTTCACGTCCATGTCTTCTCTGAAGTTATCTGGTGGGCACAAGCTGCATTCAATAACCAATTACTGTCTAACTGTACATGGGATCAATGTTTACTCTTTTCCTCGTAAAAGTACACATTCAGGGCTTTCATTCGGTGTATAGGATGTATAGGATATTTATTGGGTTCAATTTTATATCTGCCTGTCAATGTCTCTGACTTTAAACCATCCATAACTCTGCTCGCTGTTCAAGATAACCACTTCCAGGCAAATGCAGGTGTTGCAAAAAGGTCAATATCTCCAGAATGGAACATGGTAAAATCAAAATGTATTTTTTAAATTGAAGTGGACAAGTTCAGCTTTCTTTTGATGTATGCGTGTGATTCTCGCTATAAGAGAACATTTTGCTGTGGGCCCCCGAACAAGGCCTTTGTGCAATGTTAAACGGTAGCAACATCCAAATAGGCCTGTCGAGATCTTGTAGCAATCAAAGTGTTAACAGTTTTTGTATTGAGTTGTGCAAATATACTGTAAACTGTTAATACAAACTTAAATCAATCAATCAAGCAATAATGTAAACTCATGGCTTGGGGACTGGGGATGCGCGCAGTTGCTGCGTGGTGTGGAGCGGCTGGAAGTTGAACCTTTCAATTCATCATATATTAAATCTATCAGTTAACTTTTGTTTAATATATTTAAGATTTTAGGTTCCATGATGAGGGGACGTTTTTGAATGGTGAGGTGTTTGTTTCATGCGAGGGGGGTGCGGTAATTATCGCCATACCGGCGGTATGGGGGCCGACAATAACTGCGGTAATAAAAATCCCATACCGCCCCAGCCCTAGTAGTACAGTACTGTGTACAGTACAGCAACACTCAGTTCAGACGGGTCTGATTTTACAAGTGTAAACATTTAACAAAGTCATTGTAAAATCTAAAAACTACTGATCATTTCAAAACAAATAAATGAGTAGGAGAATCCAGAATCAAATCCAATCAATGAAACACAATGAGTCTCTGCTGACGTTACTCCATCTCTCCTCCTTCTAGATATCTCACTCCTTCCTGTGGTTAAAGACGAGGTTTCCCCTGAACAGCAGGAGAGTAGCTCCAATCTGGTCCAGGTGAAACTAGAACCTCCACAGATGCAACCCGTAGTAAAGTTGTACAGGACAGGTACGTACCGTTTTATTTACAGGTAGTTAAACATGTGCTGCTCTTGGAAGTATGTATATCAGCATAACTTAAAGCTTCCCTCTGTAACTCACTTACTGAGGATGACGTCTTCGTCATCTTTTTTACCAATGCTTTGCCGATGAGGTCTTTCTTTTTTGTTTTTACGGTTGATGATGGTGCTCTTGGCTTACCTATGATAACACTGCATCATCAGTAGTTAGAGGCCATCAAACATTGAAAGTGGCCATGCCGAAAACTGGAACAACACTGCAGCATAATTACCAGGAAGAGAATCTCTCTGCCTGTGGGAGACATGAGAGGACATTTTTGTGACCACGTGCTGTCCATGTTCTCTCCTACACAGAGAGGGGGTGCGTGGTCAGGGATGCATCATAATTTAGCCAAGAACGCCATCTAGTGTAAAGACCAAAAAACGTATAATCCACTTTTGGCTTCCACTTCAGTTCAGTCCAACATTCCAACATTTTTCCTCCCTTTTTTTTCACGAACGTGCAACGAACGGCTCTCTCATTAAAAACAATCCTGTGTTTGGTCGTAGTGACACTACTGCCACAAAAAAATCCAGCACTAGTCCCTTTACTGCCGCCCAACTGCACGATTATTTTATTTTGCAAACCTTCACTTTCACTTCCCAAAAAATCAGTAAGCCCATCTGGTACCCAAGAAGGGTGGCCCTTTGGACGCGTTGAGTAGCCTAGCGACAGCCCCCTCCCAGCCCTGGAATTGCGCCTCGCATATTGCTTATAGTAGGGTGCACGATTATGACCGATATCCGATGTCCGATTATTTGCAGGGTCATATTTGCAGATACTGATTCTGGCCGATTCTGATATTATACAGAGGAGCACAATGAAAACAAGCCCCCTAGGGGCTTGGCCCAAAGCCCCTAGGGCCCTTTTCATATATTTTTTACCGGACCGCTACCGGATTGTTATGAGGGCATACTGGACGTAATCAACTGGCGTCATCGGCGGGGAGGTACATACGAAAATAGTCGTCAAAAGGTGCAATTGGCGACGGGTGAGTTAAGGTATTGGAATTGGGCTACTGAGTTGCTCTCTTCTGATGTTCTCCCTCCTCTCTCCTCATTCTAGATCTATCACTCCTTCCTGTGTTTAAAGACGAGGTTTCACCTGAACAGCAGGAGACTGAGGAGAGCAGCCCCAGTCTGGTCCCGGTGAAACTAGAACCTCTGCAGACTAAAGACGAACAGCAGGAGAGCAGCCCCAGTCTGGTCCAGGCGAAACTAGAGCCTCCACAGATTAAAGATGAACAGCAGGAGAGCAGCCCCAGTCTGGTCCAGGTGAAACTAGAACCTCCACATTTTAAAGAGGAACAGCAGGAGAGCAGCCCCAGTCTGGTCCAGGTGAAACTAGAACCTCCACAGTTTAAAGAGGAACAGGTGGAGGAGCTACTGCTAAGACCTGATGGGTCAACATTGACAGTGCAAAGTGAAGATGATAACAAAGAGACAGAGCCTGTAACCAGCACCTCAACTGAACACATGAAATCACAAGCTGATGTCCAGGACTGTAGAGCATCACAGCCAACCAGAGATGACCAGCTCCTCTCTTCGCACAGTTCTGAATCTGACACTGAAGACAGTGATGAGTGGACTTCACCCTGTTCTGAATCTGACACTGAAGACAGTGACTGGGATGAGACGGGGGAAGGTAATTCAGCTTCAAACAAACGGAAGTCACACAAGATGCCAAATGTGGAAGGACGACAATTGTCTTTGAGCAACAAGCTGTCCCAGGACCTGAAATCATCAGAACAAACTACATCCGTGAGGAGTCACACAGAGAGTTATCTGAAACAAAACATGAAGACTGATGCAGGTAAATACATAAATAACTATTTACATCTAGCCTACAGTTTGTAAAAGAAACTCACTCAAAAGGTCATCTGAGATGCACGTGAACCAAGTTCAGCCATGGGGACTCATACAGTCAAATTCATATTTTTTGTTTGTGGCAATTCACACTAGAGAAAAGAAGCAATTTGAGGTGACGCATGATATCTCATTCAAAACAGTGACATACTGTACACTACAGTATATATCATATTGTGCCGAATATAACACGACTCTGATTATAAGATGACCCCCATTTTTAAGACTCATTTGTGGAAAACACTTTTAAGACCAAATCTGGTTATTTATGAAGAAAATAATTTTGTTTTTAAATGTTTCTATATGATTAAAATCATTTTATTTTTAAATGTTTCTATAATCAACTAAAATTATTTTAATATCACAGGAGCGATGTTTTGAAATGGGCTTCTTTTTGCGTTTTTTTATAAAGCTGCCATCGTCATTATTTAGTTATTATTATCACTGCTGCATTGTCTGAAGGAAGCCGAACAATAACTGTACGAAGATGTAACCTCAAAGTGTCATTGCATTATATTAACATTCATCTAACGATCATCTGCGAACGTGCGTAGGGTTATAAGATGTAAAAAAAATACAGGGTTCAATCGCTCGATTCATAACACTGGTTTCATGTAAAATAGTCTATAGTCTAGTCCAAATATAGTTTATTAGGATATTTTTATTGGAATATGCATTGGAATTTGAATGTGAAACATTAAGTCAAGGGGAGCACAAATGCACGCAGTATTTGTGCTCTCCCTGACTTGGCTTAATTTTCATGCAACACTGTGATCTTTCGAGGGTTGAGGTGGACCAGAACATAAAACAAATGTGAGAATGAGGACGGTGTTACATTCAGCATTATGTTCCTGTCTGAAACTATCTCAATGTATACATATGACTGACTCTCTCTCTCTCTCTCTCGCTCTCTCTCTCTCTCTCCCTCCCTCAGGAGTGAGGTCCCAGACGCCGCTCTCTTCCTGTTCGGAATGTCCATATGCCTTCATGTCTCAAGTCTTACTCCATAAACACATCAAGAGGAGCCACAACGACCTCTACCGCCGAATGCTGAGGGATGGACAGATCACCTCAGCATCCCGCCAGCCAATCACCAGCTCTGTAACCAGCCAGAAACAAGTAGACACAGACAAGTTTACCGAGACTTTAACTCAACCAGGACAAGTAAAAACACATCAGCCGACTTGCACAAGAAAGAAACCACTCGCATGTAAACACTGTGGCAATTTATTTTCATTAGGTAACCTGGAGGTACACATGCGTGTTCACACTGGAGAAAAACCTTTCCCCTGTAATACATGTGACAAGACCTTCAGTACGTCAGGTGCTCTGAATGTACACATGCGTATCCATACTGGAGAAAGACCCTTCCACTGTCAACAGTGTGGTAAGAGTTTCAAAGTGTTTCATCATCTGCGAACACACCAGCTTTTCCACACTGGAGAAAAACCTTTCACTTGTAATGTGTGTAACAAGGGGTTCAGTGTGTCATGTCACCTAAAAACACACATGCGTGTGCACACTGGAGAAAGACCTTACCACTGTAACCAGTGTGACAAGAGTTTCAGTCAAACAAGTGCTCTGAAGAAACACGAGCGTGTCCACCACACTGGAGAAAAACCTTTCCAGTGTAACCTTTGTGACAAGAGTTTCAGTTCTTCATATCACCTGGAGAGTCACTTACGTACCCACACTGGAGAAACACCTTTCCACTGTAATGAATGTGACAAGAGTTTCAGGATGCCTTATCACCTGAAGAGACACATGCTTAACCACACTGGTGAAAAACCTTTCCACTGTAATACATGTGACAAGAGTTTCAGTCAGTCAGGCAACCTGAAGATACACATGCGTACCCACACCGGAGAAAAGCCTTTCCAATGTAATACATGTGACAAGAGTTTCAGTGATTCACGTAGCCTGAAGTTGCACATGCGTACCCACACTGGAGAAAAACCTTTCCAATGTAATACATGTTACAAGAGTTTCACTACGATAGGTAGCCTGAAGTCACACATGCGTCTCCACACAGGAGAAAAACCTTTCCACTGCAATCAGTGTAACAAGAGTTTCAATGAACCATGTCATCTGAAGAAACATCAGCGTACTCACACCAAGGGGAAATCATCTCCACTGTAAAAAGTATGAGAATTAACCAGCTGTATGTTGCTAGGGAAATTGGTTATACAAGCAACATATGAATATTAATACTACTTAACACTTTAAAATGAGAGAGAAAACAGAAATATATTGTTTAAAGATCCTGTAAACAGGAAATGCCCCGTTTTGGGCATTTCTTGCTGAGAGACGTAATTTTCTGGGCAGGGCTAAACACCTCACCTGATGACACGCACAGACGAGTTTCAACGATGTCATCTGATGGCAGAAGACTGGTGTAGTTGGGAACTAGAAAGGTCGCAATTTTCAAAAATCGCAAAGTGTGGTTGCCGCAGTGGCTTACATATGCCCCTCCCACTGATATTGCCAGCCAATTACAATGTCGCGTCACCCCTGCGATCATGCGTAAGTCATTCGGGGATTTATCCCCCCAAAAAACCTTTTTCTGCAAGAAACGGTTACATTTTTCGCATTTGCGGCGCCCCCTATTGATGAAAATGGAATTGCTTTTGGTTGATTAAACCACCCACGACATCTGATTCAAATTTGGGATGGATTGGACATTCCGTTCGTGATTTGTGGTATTTTTGTAAAATAGGCCCCTCCCGCTAAATTCGGAGGACGATTAAGGCCGAACGATACGGACAAAAAAAATCCTAAAAATCTGAAAAAAAATTAAACGCGGTCGGATAGGTCCAGAAAATTCAAAATGGCGGAAAATCTATCCTGGCGCAAATGCTTCTCAAATTAAATCCCTTTCCTAGTCCCCTCTTTACACGGCTAGAGTATTGTGCTCAGGAAGCTGCTAAAGAAAATCATAGCAACTAGCAAGCATAATGATGCCATGAATCAATGATAATATAATATTACAAATATTGGAATACGCTCAGGCTCTCCTTCAGTCTCTTGAGCAGGACTCCAACTGTGTTGGTCTTTATCTCAACGAGACGAAAACTGAATACGTAAACATATGCAAATCCAACAAGTATTTGGGTTCATATATATATCTTCTTTCCAAAAGGACTTTCAAACTAGTAAGGGTATATGGCCTGGTCAGCCTGCAATGACATGCATAAGATCTGGTCATCCCAGCTTAGTAAGATGTTAAAAGAAAAAATATTTAGGATGACCGTTGAGCCGATTCTACTCTATGGCTCCGAGACATGGACACTTTTAAAAAAAACAAGAGAATCGGTTGGATGGCACTTACACCCGCCTTCTAATGAGAGCGCAAAATCTTTCTTGGAAGAGCCACCCATCGACTAATCTAATATACGGCAACCTTCCTCGTGTTTCTTCACTGGTCCGATCCAGAAGAGCGCAGTTTGCCGGCCACTGCTACAGAGCTGACAATGAGGTTATATCTTCCCTTCTTCTCTGGAGTCCTGCCTCAGGGTGGACCAGAGGTAAAAGCTGTCGTTCCCTGATGTCATCGCTAGGGACACATGCTTCAGTAGGCAGGAACTGGGGTTGGCAATGAAGGGCCGGGAAGTCTGGCGTAGCATTGTGGAATCCATGATCTCGACCGCGGTCGAAAAATGATGATGATGATAATATTACAAATTAGGAATGTTGTGAAAGAGTTGCAGTTTAGTGCCTCCTGCGCAAATGCATTTTAAACTGTGACATTTCAGTAAGTCTAGTTGAATTGTCAGTAACAAATACACCAACAATGAAATAAATCACCAATAGTTTAGACACTGATGATGGCTGTGTGCTGCAACGGTATACACCACAATATTGTATTATTCTTGCTTATGCATTAGCCATACAATACAATAAAGGCTTTTTATTTCTTCACTATCACTTGATTAAGTTTGTTTATTTTACAGTATGTAGAATGGGTACTGTCACTCCCTTCACAGACGAGTCAGGTTGTTGTATAGCCTACTGGTGGTTTATTTAAGCATTCTTTCGACACTCAAAGACCAACGTCAAACTGATGAACACCACAAATAAACACAGATCAGAACAATTGTAAAACATAAAGCATACAAACAATGATATGGAAAAATGCACGTGGAAATTAAAAGTACCTCACTGGCTTCATAACGATGCAAAGGGAATGAATTCAAGTCAATGGATGCCCAAAACAAACAATAAACCCATCAAACTGAAACAAAAGTAAATTGATCGATTTAACTCAACAAGTATAACATGCAACTTAAATATAAACTGAGTGTTGACACAAAAACAATGAATCCTTTTAAGCGACACGCTGCTCTCAAACAAGTAAATTCCGTCGACAAGGAAGCGACGACTCTGACCTAGTGAGCCTCACTGGCACAAGACCTTTAAGGCCTAATGTCCGGAAATGACGGGAAAGCAAATGTCCGGAACACAACGCTTTACAAAATAAAATAATTAATCAGTGAACAAAATAATGACTTAATAATTTACAGCAGTCACAGGTACATTTCAAACGAAAGCACAAGTCAATACAAAAACTGTTACTTTGTGGACAAAGTACAAACCATGATTACGCACTCAATTCATCAGAACATTTAGAGACGTACAAATATAGACTTCTATAAAAACAGGAAATCATCATATGAGGAAAGTAAAAAAGGGAAAACATATGTACAGTATGGGGGAAAGGTTGTGGAGTGGGGGAACTCAGACTTAATTTGCAGGGGCCAGTTTCAAATTGGGGGGGAAACTCAGACTTTATTTTCGGGGGCCAGTTTCGAATTGCAGACGTCCGCAGGTGCTCTTTGAGAGCAGTTTTGAAGGAGTCAAGGGATTCACATGTCTTAATGGCTGATGGTAGGGCGTTCCACATTTTAGTGAATTAATTTAATCTCTTGTTTGAGCCAAATCTGGATTGCACGTGATTTGTTGAACGCCCTCTGGTGTTGTGAGTGTGGACTTACATTAACATTAAATGGATGGAAAAAAGGGTTTTGTATTTCTTCTTGTTTTTTTAAATGTTTTCTGAGCTCAATAAGCCTATCTCACAGAATTTCCCCGCCCCCCTAAATACGTGACGTCACTCCATAGACGCTACATGTTAACAGAGATAATTTAAGAAGTCTACAACTTTTATTTTCTCAAGGTAAGGTTTGTTCTATCTGTTCGACCTGATTTACCATCTTGTTTGCTTCATAATAATATTGGTCTGTCACATTTTTACATTAGAAAATGTACTTAGATTCTCCAGAGAAAAAAACGTGTAAATGCTCATGTTAAAGACACCACTATTTACCGGAAGTGGGCGTGGAAAGCGGGCTGTGAGATAGGCCTATTGCACCCAAAAAACCTCAACTTTTAACATTCAGTAGACTTTCTGTTGTCTGGGATTTTCTGCATGCTCAAAAGCTCAAGTGCTCTGATTTTCTTGTGGACTGTGATGTAAGAGTCCACAAAAGCCATATGACATTACAATTTGCCAGCAGATGTCACTGTTGAGGCCTGTTTGTCCGTTTCATTGCAGCTCAAAAGGCTTCAGAACACACAGAGAAAACCCCAGGCCACAGAAAATCCGCTGAATGTTCAAAGTTCAGGTTGTGTGGGTGTAATTGAGGTTACTATGGCGGTGCCCGTTGTGCAGTGGCCTACTCAGAACGATGCAAATTGGAAATGCATGCCCCACCCAGATAGTATGTCTGTGTCACTTTTATGCCCATATATGGAGTTCTTTGTCAGGCATGCCCAAATATGGAGTCTATGCAGACGTCAGAATGATGTCAGAGCATATATTTTTTTATATATAATTTTGATCCCATGATTTTATAACCCATTTTCACCCCTGTGTCAATTATCTAATGTGATCCTGGGCTCTACACACCCTCCGCCAACCTAGTCCCCATATATGGGGGACATGGGGAGAGCAACGGACTTGAACTCATGCTTCCTTCATGCCTGAGTGTCCAAGTTGCTCCTTTACACCTGGTTGGACGTAGCGCGTGGAAGGAACACATTATTCCAACCAGTTCCTCCCCAGGCTGGCCAGGGGGAGGCAGTTTAGAGACCAGGATTACTGCATGTTTTTTGTGAGGGTACCTACCCTAGGGGACACGGGGAGAACATGCAAACTCCACACAGAAAGGCCCTTTTGCCAACCCCGCCTCGGGTATGGGCACTGATGACGCGGAGGAGGAAACATGCAGCCAGCGCCCACAGCGTCCCGAGCGGGAATCGAACCCAGGACCTTCTAGCTGTGAGGCGACAGCACTACCAACTGTGCCACCGTGCCCCACTTCTTAATGACATTCATGCCGAGCAGGCCCGGCACTGCTTGTTGTTTACGCTCTTTTGCTTGTCTTTGCTTGTCCAACTGGGTCTTTCACCATATGTACACAGACACTGGACATGGGGCCCTGTCCAGAGCCTGGGCAGAGGATTTTTTTTGTGCGGTTCTGGACAACCGTGGGTCCGACCGACTCGACACCGGGCACTGCACTCCTTGTGGTGGTGTGGAACGCGCATGTCGATTTTAAAGTCAATGGGGCGAACGGTTCTCGAGTTACTTGGATTACAACGGTACACACACACACACACACAGACAGACAGACAGACAGACAGACTTGGTGCATTTATAGTTAGATAAACAAATGATAAACGAAAAATACAAATAAACTAGAAACAAATTTCAATGTCTCGGGTCACTCACGGCGAAAACAAAAATCGCATTCGACTTTTACTTTTTGCGATAGAGCAATTTGTTCGGACATACGTTCTCTCATTGAGAGTCGTTGTGCTTTTAACTTTCAATAATGTTTGCATTTGCATAGACTAGCCCAGGTGAAAATTATAATTTGTTAATGATTCAAGGTCAAGTTGACCACCTCTCACACACGCGCGCGCACACACACACATGCACGCACATGCACACATGTGCACGCTAGTGATCGACCGATATGGTTTTTGGCCGATATATCCGATCACCGATTAGTGGACAATCAAAAAGCCGATAGCCGATATTATGAACCGATTATTTTAAGTTAAAAAAAAATGTTTTTACAGTAACATAAATTCCAACACAAGAATTCCTTTAAATGCATTGGAGATTATTTATCGCTTATAAAAAAGGAAGTGCAAGAAGCACCAACATCGTTTCAGTAACACTTCCCCCCTCCATCAAATGCAGCTTTTTTTTTTAATTCAAGTGCAAACATGTACTGTAGCAGCATATATATATTCTTTCCAATATCTATCTATCTATCTATCTATCTATCTATGAATGCACCAAGTGTGTGTGTGTGTGTGTGTGTGTGTGTGTGTAATTGTCCAGAAGCGCCCCAAAAAGGCCTCTGCCCGGGCTCTGGACCTGGCCCACGCGGCGCCCAGCGTCCATATATGGAGCTGGCCTGTTCTGACCTCACAGCACTCCATATTTGGGCATGCCTGACACAGAAGACAGAACTCCACAAGCTGGCTGCATACTCCCTATTTGGGCATGCCTTACAAAGAACTCCATATATGGGAATAAAAGGGAGACAGACATAATATCTGGGTGGGGCATTAATTTCCAACTTGCATCGTTCCAAGTAGGTCAGTGCCCAATGGGCTGTAGAGGCCCTACGGGCACCGTTCTAGTTTATCAAAATTGGTGATCTACAAGCCCACAGCACATTGCAGCATGACATGTTGAGAGCTTGTAGATCTGCTGCCCAAACTCTCCAAAGCCATGTGACCTTGTTGTTTTTACTCCACCACTGAAATTTGCCACTTTCAAGATAGTGATCTTTTTTAATGCATGTAGAATTTGTTTTTACCATTAATTTATAAGACAATATGTCTCAAAACACTGGCCAACAGTAAAATTATTGGCAACTAAATTAATATGAACTAGAAATTAAGACTGACAATGCTAATGATTGGTCCATTCTTCATTGGCTTGCAGTTAGTTATTGCATATAGCCAAAATGCAATAATCATATAGGCTGGTCAGGATGGGGGGGAAAAGTTGTCCTTCAGTTGGCTGACACACACACACACACACACGACAGGCAATCAATAGACAACGTGTTACAGCTGTTGTTTGCAGCGTTAGCAGGCAGCAGCTAGCTTGGCTAACGTAGTTCTACCACTGCTCTCTGTGACTCTGTCCCTCTCACGTGTGGATTTTATTTTGGTTAATTGAAGATGAAAACAGCAAAGCTTTTTATGGTTACAAGGTTAGTAGCCTATAATCCTTTCTCCTCCCTGCAGTCAGTGCAGTGGCCCTCTCTCTGACTCCGTGTGTGTGTGTGTGTGTGCGCGTGTGTGTGTGTGTGTGAGAGAGGAGACGTCAGTGCAGAGTGTGTGTCTGACTGTCTGTAGAGCGGAGCCGTGTCTGTCTACTCCTCCGGGGGTGGAGGCGGAGCACTGGGAGAGTCAGACCATAGAGTATATATATAATAGAGACTGAACTGGCGCGAAGCTCCGCCCCCCCAGCTATTCATGTCAGTGGAAGTTGCTCAGTGGCGTTTTGAAGCACCCGGAAGACTGCCGGAAGTCCCTCCCCGGACCTCAACTTTGAGGTCCTGAGTGACGTAGGGCAACCGAGCGCTCAACGTTAAAGCCCAGCTGCACGGGGTTTCCCGGTCATGAATCCACGGGTCCGCCTGTAGTCCCTCCTCCTACCACTAGGACCCAGAGCTTCAACGTTGAATAGCCTCGCTGGCCCCTTGTACTCTATGAGTCAGACACGCAGCTATACATCTCCTTACAACCGTACTCTACCGGATTTTCAATGAAAGTGGTTGTTTCACCATGTTTGCGCATTTATGAGAAATTTAATAATCGGCCATTTTTTTTTCGATTATTTGTTTTTAGCACCGATCCCGGCAGGTGGTGTGATTAATTACCCAGCACCTATCGCAAGGCACCTGCCAATTGTGTGACCCAAACTTTTGTGTTTCCCTTGTCAATTGGTGATGACGTCTAAAATCAGTTAATCGATCATTCCAGTCCCCCCTCGCCCGGAGAGAAAGACGTCCGTGTGCATCTATGGAAAAAGTGGAGATAATTTACTAAATACACGTTTTGTGCCAGAACTTTCACATGGATATAAAACTAGAGGACCATATTTCACTCCACGTTTTTGGAATTATTTAATGGGTGAGTACAAACGGAGCATTTATCACATTCAGGCCGCACACAATTTAATTCAACCAGGGACAGTAGCGACCGTTCTATGCCTATGATACATGAAAATTTACGACGTTAATTAAATGATCACAGGCATTCTAGGTCTAGAGCCAGCCAGATGTTGTGACGGCGGTGGAGCAGCAGACCAGAGATTGATTAATGATATGCTCATCCTACTCCTTTTTAAAGGAAAGTAATAACGCTAGCCTGCGTGTGTTGTCAAAGTTGAAAGTGCCGGTTGTGAGAGGGCTGTCACTCATTACGTCGTTATCCTTGTCCAACAGCGGAGCGTCAGGTCGCCCTGACAGCGGCGACGCGGAAGTCCCGGACTGGATAGTATGGATCGAACTGAACTTAACTAGCTGTCTCGTCACGGCTGTGGCGAGGCGCAAAACCCGGATCGGATTCACTACTGGACTGGACTGTGGTATTTCTAACTCCCCTGACTCACTGACTCTCCCTACAGTTTTATCAATTGCTGCTTGCTATTTTAAATGCTGATGAAGTGATTTATTGATGAAGTGATTTATTATTGTTTTGTTTTAAAAGAGGGTACCCTTGCATTTCATTATTGTACTGTTGAATGAATTCATATGTCTAGATTATAATAAAAGGATTTTGTACTTTTATACTTTACCCCTATTGTGTCGTGTCATTTACTCTGTATTGGTGTGAACTGGAGTCTGAACTTTAGAGTAGTAACAACTCTCTCAAAAACCTGTTACACTATTTCCGTGCTCATACCCACCCACCCAGTCACACACATAGCTCCGTAAGGGAGTGGTTGCACCACTCAAAAATACACTGTAGACTTGTTATGAGCTACTTCCTGTCAATAAATTGCATGTAACCCAGTTACAACTAGGTGATGCTATAAATAGTAACATTTACATAAGGTTGCCTTTATGATGTTTTGTTTAAAAACGTAATTTGAATGTCATGACAAATTGTTAGGGAGTTTGATTTTGTTTTAAAAACATGCATTCTTGTTTATTCTAACCAGCAATGGAAAGGGTGAAGGAGTTTAAGTATAGTGAATGGGGGGCAGACAAACAATCGTATAGGGCAATTATGAGGTCAACAATAGACTATGGATGTATAGTTTATGAAGCAGCTGCTAAGACAACACTACAAAAAATAGATAGAGTATGCTACAGTATAAAGCATTATGTATTTGTATTGGAGCTAATAGATCAACCCCAATTAAAGCAGTCTGAATAGAGGCAGGATAAATTCCACTGGAGCTATGGAGAGAGAAGCTCACACTCACATACTGGATCAGAGTAAAATGTAGTGGAGAAGGAATTCCAGTAAAGAGGGCATTGATAGACTGCTGGGAGTATGCCAGCTTTCATGGGAGGGGCTTTGGATGGACATGGCAAGAGAAAGTGAGGGCATATGATCTGGAGACAGTAGATTTCGCTATGACCTCCCCAGTTAGTGATATCTCACCATGGTTGTTTCCGGAAATTAAAGTAGACTTGACCACTGTAGAAAAGAAAAGAGAATGGCAAACAGAGGACATAGGAGCTCAAGCAAATCTTTATCTCAGACAGAGTTACAACAATTACTTGCACATATTGACAGATGGGTCTGAAAACGAGCAACACAGGGTGGGAATAGGAGTGTATGTGCCAGAGTTCAATGTTAATATAGCAAAGAGGATACCAGATCACTTATCAGTATAATTATATACAGCAGAGGCGGTGGCAATCACTAGGGGATACAATGGGTGGAGGAGGTCAGATCAGAGTGGGTGTGTTGAAAAGTCTACAGTCAGAAAAATCAGTTAGAGAGGATCTAGTTATTGAAATGAATCATTACTTATTAGGATTGCACAGAGGTGGTTTGGATGTACAGTTCTGTAGGTTGACAGGAAACAAGAGGGCGGATAAGCTTGCCAAAAGGGCAACTCAACAGGAGTGCTTTTCAAGTGTTGCTAGGAAAAGGTGAAGGGAAAGCAATGATTAAAAAGAAAGGGATGGAAATATGGCAGAGAAGATGGGATGAAGATCACAAAGGACGAGGGTATTACAAAATACATGAAACAGTAAAGGAAGAAATAATCTTTACAAGACTTAGGGTGGACCACACAGGGTTAAATAGTACACTTTTTACTATGGGTAAGGTAGAGAGCAATACATGTGACAACTGTGGAGAAATAGAAAATCACACCTGTGTGAAGTGAGTGGTGCAACTCTGTTTGGGGGACCCCGGAAGTTCCAGACCCACAAGAATGCGGCGAGGGTGCCGGCCTGATTCCGGCGAGCCGCCCCGCGTCCGAAACTGTCGAGAAATGACAGAGTTACCGTGTGGGGGTCCCCAGGGGGTCCCTCTACTGTACTGTACTGTACTGTCACTATACTGTAACACCCCAAATCATCATGTATAGTTAAGTGTGTGTGTGTGTGTGTGTGTGTGTGTGTGTGTGTGTGCGCGTGTGTGTGTGTGTGTGTGTGTGTGTGTGAGTGTGTGTGTGTGTGTGTGTGTGTGTGTGTGTGTGTGTGTGTGTGTGTGTGTGTGTGTGTGTGTGTGTGTGTGTGTGTGTGTGTGTGTGTGCGTGCGTGCGTGTGTGTGTGTTAGGCTGCGAAACAGTGACACTTGGTTGTGAAAACTAACCAAACGCTATTTCATGCTCAGACAGACAGACAGACCCAGGCAGGGACACAGGGACAAACAGCTATCTATAGGAGTGGTTGCACCACTCAAAAATGTAGAGCACATTTTATTGAATTGTGCAGGTACAGTGGTACACAGAGGAAAGAGCACAAAACAATTGCAGGAAAAGTAGCAATGGTGAGGAAGGCATTGTTTTCTTTTCTGTACAATACATACCTGAGTAGTAGAATATAAGGAAAGAAATTGGGAAATTGACATGATGTTGCACACTCTTGTACAGTAGGTGGCAGTATGCACCTTTACGTCGATTGCGATCCGCCAGCATTAGTGGTTAAAGGGACACTTCACCCTTTTAGCAAAAAAATATATGTCAATGACCTTTATAAGATTTAGAACCCTTTCCTGGCGTTATTTTTTGTGTAATCTCTGGTTTTAGATATTTGATATTATCGAAGTGGCTTTGACGTCAGAGACACTCTTCCGTGTTCCTTAATAACGTCAACTACCAGAATGCTTTGCGCAGCCAACCTCCCCGAGGGGGCGCGGTTCCCAAACACATCCACCCTGTGATCCACGCTGGTTCCACCCAGGTTGAATAGACAATAACATCACCGGGCTATACACACAACACCTGTCAACACAGCTGGGCATGCTTAGCGCCCAGGTGCTGGGTATAAAATCTCGGGAGCGCCATATTCACTTTGTAGAGTAGGAGTTCAGAGCAGTCTTGAGTTATCAGATTTGTTTCTTGAGTAGTATTTGTATTTGCGACTTTTTGGAAGTGTAATCATGTCAGGGTGTCGACGTTGCGCGGTACCACACTGTACAGCTCGGAAGCGGAGGGATCATCCTGGTGAAGTTAGCTCTTTCCAATTCCCAGTCAACGACCCAGAGCGTTGCAGGGAATGGGTCAGAGCAATCAGGAACCCGAAGTACAACGAGAACACGCAACTCATGGAGCTACAGAATGAGCGTGTGTGTAGTCTGCACTTCCAACCGGAGGAGTTTGAACGGGGCGACATGACGAGGTACCGTCTTATGGGTGGTAGAAAGCCTGGAGCCGTGCTGTCGACCACCGCGGTTCCTTCTATCAACCTGGAGGAACATGCAGAGGCCGTTGAACCTCCGCCAGCGAAAAGGAGTCGCACAGAGGTACTCATATAAAGTTATTTACAGTAACGGCCAAGCTACACCAGGCTTTTTGCGCACAAAACGCACGCCGCGCGTTTAGGGTAAACGTGCGAGAAAAGCCTGGTGTAGCGTGGCCATAATAATTGTCATAGTACTGTTTTGATCGAATCGTGGTAGTATTTAGTATACAGTATGAAACATGACTTCATCCGAGTACATTGAGAAAACATGGCTATAACATAGCATAAATGTGGGTCTATACATTTGGCTGCCATGCCATGGTGGCCCCATCTTTTTTGTTGTTTGTTTGGCGTTTTAATAAACGTCTTTTTCAACGCACGCTATCAAAACCCACAACTGTAAACATTTGGAGGAACATGTCAGTTCCTTTCAAATTCACTTTTCAACGTTGGAAAATATAGTTCAATAATGCCTCCCTCCCTCCAAACTGGTCACAGACTGGGCCAGATGTTTCACAGCACTGCTGTAATGCCATTTATTGTGATCTTACACTTCTCATATTCCTCACATGATTAGTGTTAGTCAGGAAAAGAAACGAGTCAAATTAATATAATGCCAAAATAAAACAAATGTGTATATTGCTTGGACAACAAGTCTGAGAAACTATTTTAAATAAACCAGGGGTCTACAACCTTTTAGAAAGTGCCATGTTTGTATTTTCTAAATAGGCAGTGTGCCATGTCAATTGTCAACGTTAATTTTAATGACACCACATAGATAATTCCAACATATTTTGATTGTACACAAATATAACCTTGTCTAACCCTGGACTAAACCATTCCTCACCAGGCCTCATACAGCTGTCCAGATGTAGAATTTTTTTGTAGTAACTGTTTCTACTCTCAACCAGACAGAGGAACCGTCGCACAGTGTTCCAGTGGCAGTGGCAGTGCCAGAGGAACCGGTGCACAGCGTTCCAGAACTTCCAGTGGTAGTGGCAGAGGAACCGTCGTACATCGTTCCAATGGCAGTGGCAGTGCCAGAGGAACCGTCGTACAGCGTTCCAGTGGCAGTGGCAGGGCCAAGTCAATCTGTAAGTTAGCCTTGCTGTTTGAAAAAAAAAAAAAAAAAAAATCACTTGAGAATATAGGTTGTCATCCATTTCTAGCTGCATATGTAATTAAAAGTTTCATATGAAAGAGATTGCTATCAAATTCTGTTTTTCATTCAGACCACAGGATATCGTTCCAGTGAATTTGAGAGTTCTTCTCAGACCAGTGTGGAGGCTGATGACCCAGGGGATGACAGCTTCCAGCCCGAGACAACCTCATCTGGGGAGGAGGAGGAGGAGGAGGACGACGACGACGACGACGACGACGTGAAATTTACTGGGAAGGTCCTTGTGGATGAGGAGAGAATAATGTCCCTCTTCAAGTTCTGCCAGGTCTGTGGAGAAGCTATCCTTGACACAAATGTGCACAAGTTCTATACTGGTGCACAGCTGAAAGTCAAGTGGCAGTGCAATGGCGGCCACAAGGACACATGGAGGTCATCGCCGGATGTCAGGGGAATGCCAGAGGTCAACCTGCAAGCTGCTGCCTCTATTCTGTTTACGGGGGGCACCTTCACTGAGCTTTCAGAGTGGTCTAAGGCAATGAAGTTGCATATGATTGGTACCACAACATTCCATGCAATCCAAAAGGCATATCTACACCCTGCCATTGAGGCACTGTACCAGCAACAGCGGAATGAACTCCTGGCACGAGTCTTCCAGAAGCAGGCACCAGAGGATGATGATATGTGGCCCCAACAACTGCCCCAACTCTTGGGTGATGCCAGATGTGACTCACCTGGATTCAGTGCCAAATACTGCCATTACTCCTTCATGTTGGACGACACGAAGGAGATCATTCACACTGAACTAGTACAGGTAATTTTGAGGTTTTTAAATGTTGTGTTCACAGCAGGATCGTCGAGTGTAGTAGCATGCTGTTATTGAAATAACTTTCGGTTCTGCTGCGTTTTGTTTCTTGCTCCTCCTTCCAGGTCACAGAAGCATCCAGCTCCGTTATGATGGAACCAAAGGGCTTCAAGCGTGGACTGACAGGTCCTCATTATGCTTTATTGCTGTTATGTTGCCTTGTTTGTTTCATTTTGATAATTGTACAGCACCTTGTAACTATGTTTTGAAAGGCACTTCATAAATAAAATTTCCATACTTGCAGTGCTGCTTGGTATGGGGCTAGATGTGGAGGTGATAGCCACAGACCGCTCTCCCTCAATCAGGAAGATGATGAGGATTGAACACCCCGAGATCAAACACGAGTTTGATATATGGCATACTGCTAAAGGTTAGCTTTATTTATGGCGGGTATTGGTTGTGTAGAATGGTGAGAAAATAATGTCTCGGGTTCAAAGCTGTTTATATACTAAGCTCATATTATGCTTATATACTGTGATGCAATACAGTGCACTGTGTGTGTTGTTTTTGCAGGTTTCCTAAAAAAGTTGAAATCCAGAAGCCAGAAAAAATGCATGGAGCTATTGCGCGGTTGGACAATGTGAGTTTTTCGTCAAAGTAGACACATTTCAAACATGCCATTTGTTCGGGATGTCTAATCACTTTTTCTTGATGTATGTTCTTCAAAGGTCCATTTATAACCACATGTGGTTTTCCTGTGGAACCTGTGAGGGTGACACAGAGGTGAGGGATCTGTGCATCTATAATATTCTGGATTGTTCTCAGACAGTTGCAATTTCTTTCCATTGTGCCAGTCATTACCAAGCAGTGTAACTGATATTCACACTACTGTAGCTACTGCAGCAGCGCTGGCTGTCCGTCCTTCACCATGTGTGTGATGAGCACACGTGGACAGAGGATGGCAACACGTACCGGTGCTGTCATCTTCCATTCAGTGCAGATCAGCGGCGGAAGACGAAGTGGCTGAAGAGTGACTCTGCATCCTTCAGGACGCTGGCCTCACTGGTACAGGATGGTAGGCTTCTGAAGGACCTTGGTCAAATGGGGCTCTTCATGCATACTGGTAAGTTCCAATTTCCAAATGATACATACTGTTTTACAGTAGGGGCTATATCTTGCGCAACACCTTATCTCTAAACTAATTTGCCATATTTTACTATTTAAAAATACCTTTTTAAAATAGTTCAAATAGCCGATCTACAAGCTCACAATGTCTCGATGTAGATGGCTAATTGAACTATTTTAACATAGTAAAAATGGAAAATTAGTTTAGGGATAAGGGTGGCGCAAGATGGAGCCCTAGATGTTTATGTGCTTTCATGCTGCAACACACAGGTGAGCTGGAGGTGTTCCACAGTGCTCTTCTGAAGTACATGCCTAAGCGCCAACACTTCTCCTATATGGGGATGCAGGAGAGATCTCATCTTGCCATAATGGATCACAATGAAAATATTGTAAAGAGGAGGCAAGCCACTACTACTACAGGTGTGTTTTGGGAGCAGATATCACATTTTATTTGTTACACTTGCTGCATAATTTCAATGGTGAGTCCTTCTCAAAACTTTTTTCTCTTTCATTTTAGGTGCACTGCGTCACAAGAGGGTCGCTTGCAGGCGCTCAGGCAAATGGGTCATAAAAAAGATTTACAAGCCTCGCACCACCAACTTCAGACACCGGCTCATGGACATGGTGTATGAGCGCCGTCAGGACCCAGATGTGCAGTACAAAGCCCCGACATCCTCACTTGATCAGCCTCAACCAGATCTTCCACCCAACATTGCTCCGACACCTGCACCTCCACTGCAGGAATTACTGGCCAGGCATATGAGTCGGCTCTAACAGGTAAGTCCTACATGATGAGAAACCAAAAGTCTTCTCCTTGATTGTGACAGTGACACCTCTCCTCTCCTGATGCAGTTGCTGCCGGGGACCATGCAGATGACTCAACGTTGATGGGCTTCTTCAGTGACGGCAAGACTGTACAGTGGTGTCATGACAACCTCACACTCAACGAAGGACACTCAAGGAGCTGATTATGGACCACAGGAGGCTGGGAATCTACTGTGTTGCAGCAGTGGAGACGGTCAGCAATTTCAAGTTCCTTGTCGCGCTGCTTCATTCCATTGTCATTACTTGAACCCTGCAGTGTTGTGTGTGTGTGTATATACATTTGATCTGCTTATATTGAGAACATAACTTTTGACACATCTGACCATTTTCTTGTCTTCTATGTCTCTCATTTCCCGGAAATGGAAAATGGCAGTTTTGTTCAACACTCAAAGTTCAAGTACACATCACGAGGACCTCCAAATGGTCCACAAACTGCATGTGCTGAAAAAGGCAGAACACTTTCCATGATCCATCAAGCTGGGTGTTGAGTCTTGCTGCTGCATGGCTATGTGGCACATCAAACAGGAATTATCACTTCTATCTTCCTGTATTTTGTAAATGCAAATCATTTCACACATTTTCACTCCTCTAAACTTGTGATGTGACAATAACTGGACCAGATATCATATTTATATATTTGGAGTACAAGGAAAGTGTGTTGGATACCCATATACTGTTTTGGCAGAACATGTCTGTGTGCATTCATGCTTATTCTACAGCTTACTCAATGCAATTTGAGAAACCACAACGCATACAATGTTACTATTATTTCTAGGTGTGCCTATTGAATCAAGCAGCAATGCAAACTTTTTACCTGTATCTCATTACTTATGTATTTGTCAATCAAGGTGTGCCTATTGAATCAGCAACAATGCATCATGTTCGTCCTTCGCAAGTGAAGATGGCCAATTGACTTCACGTCTTGTGGGTGCGAAGATGGCTGATGAGGCCGGTCCGTGCACGGAATGTCCCATTGCTGTGAGGGCATGTGATGTCTGGGGGGTGGCGCAGCAGAGCGCCAGTTGGAGCACTGTTGGGCATCGGCCTCCCAGGTCTCAGGATCCAGACCGCAGCTCTTGAGGCTGGCCTTCATTGCTTGTTTATTTTTAGTGAATGGTTGCCATGGAGAATTTTGCATACTGTAATTGTAATGCCCTGGTTTTAGAGAACATTCTTGTATGTGCCGATGTTGAAGTAAAAAGAAAAAAAACTACTGCATCACTGTGTCCTTTTCCCATTGTTAGCATATACCAAGCTATGTCATGTACGATGCAATTGTTATTTGTCAGCCCGTGAAGTTGATAATGGTGATACATCATACATATTGACCTCAGACTAGTAGACTTGAATGCTTAGAAAGCATTATAAGCTCTCTGCTTATGTTTTTTACTCTTCACATGTTCTTGGGTAGTTTTCACTGTTATCTGACTAATGGACAGTAATATTTCTTTATCAGACATTGTCAAATAAATCCTGGGCCAAATGAGACTATCAGACCATTTCTAATGATGTTCAAAAGGACCCTTCACTTTACACTACAGTGTCAGTGCCACAGCTGAAATGCTATCAAATGGTTATGAAACAGTTTAATTACTGGTCAAGTAATAAATACAGTATCCTACTTATTACAATATTGCACCCAAAATGTGAAGTTCAGTGTTATTATAGGCCAATTCAATGAATATTGCAACCAAAATGTGAAGCTCAAATTTATTGACAAAAGTATAGAAAATTATATTGCAACTGTTATAGTTCTCCAAAAGCTGCACGGACTTCCTGGAAACCACGGTACTGTCCCGTTGGAGAGGGAAATTTGGACCGGATGGCCTTTATGACACATGCCGGTAAGACGATACGGTTTTCAGCACCAAGTTTCTCGCCTTGTAAAGTCCACTCCAAAAAGTGCCTGTAGGCTACCAAGCGATATTGACTGAAAGATATAATTGACAATAAAACAGAAGTGATTAGATACAACTAATGTCAGACACAGACTGGAATATTCCACTAATATGACGGCTCGAAAATAATACATAGCAGTTGAATAGAAATTACTCTTTCAATGCTTACAGTAAATTTACACACTGTCCTAAAGTCTTATTGACATGTAAAACGAGAACAGTGGTTCCCAAGGTGGGGTGTTGATTTTACAATATAAATTGGGGTTTCCAGAGATAGAAATGCCATTAAAATAGGGGTCTGTAGACTAATGCATGTCAAACTGGGGGTCCTTGACATGAAAAGGTTTGGGAACCACTGGTCTAGAAGAAGGAATGCAAGCCACCACTAGTGAAACAAACAATAACACAATTTCCAGCTGCGTGTAGCTCCAGAAATCCAAGAATAAAGATAGATTGATGCCATATTGGTGTGTTGCTCAAGTAGGATAGGCCAGGCTTATTATTGTATTTAGAAAACAGGCTAATGCACTCAGATCAGGACTCGTGTTGACTCCTAGCCCTGGTCCAGTGCGTTAGACACTCGACCAGGGCTAGTTGGCTCCATCATGTACCTTCAGCTGGTTTAGCATACCCAAAGCAAAAAGACAACGTAAGAAGTTGAAGAGCGGCTACAATGCTACATTTCTATTTTCTAGCAATAAACTTACTCGTGAGTCAACAGTCCATCCAAACCCGCTGGTTCGGGTTGTTCCGCCCAGTTCTTTTTGGGAATCCTGAAATAGGTTTCCAGGACATGTCTGTCTATGTGCGGTCCAAAACTGTTGTGGATAGTGACACATATCGGCTGCCCTGGTGCCCCCCCCCCTGGCATCTCGCTCATCCAACAGTTCATCTAACAGGAATTGTGCACGGGGGAATTCATGACAACACAGCGAGTCTCTTTCAGTGTCCATGGGCACGCAGTTGGTGCACAGGCACCAGGAATCATTCCCGACGCGCTGCTCCTCCACGTCCGTCCCAGCAACAACTACTGCTGCCTGCCTGGCTGCAGCAGCAGCTGCCTCCTCCTCGTCTCTGCGCTGGAGTTGTTCCTCTGTGTATACTGGTTCAAACAAATAACCCTGCTGCACTTCTGATTCCACAATGACTTGGAAATAGTCCTCTTCGTCCATGGAGCGCTCACTCTCTGGTGTTCCTGCAGACGCCATGATGTAAACAATGCGAGGAATGCAGCGGTGCGGTGGAGTCATCAAAGGTTGTAGGAGGTAGAGACCAGCCCCAAAACACAGTCGTCACGGAAGGGACACCCCAGTGTCCGTGACGACTGTGTTTTGGGGCTGGTCTCTGACGAGACAACCTGTAGTCCGGAATGAACACGGAAGAGTGTCTCTGACGTCAAAGCCACTTCGATAATATCAAATATCTAAAACCAGAGATTACACAAAAAATAACGCCAGGAAAGGGTTCTAAATCTTATAAAGGTCATTGACATATATTTTTTTGCTAAAAGGGTGAAGTGTCCCTTTAACATTCTGCTGGGAACAGGGTGCAGTTCAGTGTGTTTCTCTACGGACGAGAGAGAGAGAGGGACACAGAACTACGAGTCGACTCAGTCGAGTCAGAACAACAGAACAGAAGTAAAGTCTGGTGAGACGCGAGGTTAGAACACAACAGAACACAACATCGTTACTGAACACCACTGACAGAGACGATACAGAATTTAATTGATTTATCAGTCATCAGATACAGAGGACGTGGTTGAGAGGAAAATCCAAACGGTCAAGATGGAGATCAGAGAGACTGACCAGGACATGTTCACAGGTACAGTGACCAACAGTGTTCCCATGTTGTCCGCTATTTAGAAGCGACTTTCTTTAATTCGGTAACAAATATTGATATAAAGCTGTTGCTTTTTTAAAAGCTTGTTTCTAAAGTGTAGTTTCTTTTTTTTGCTTGCTTAATGTTGCTTAAACCTGGAATAGAAGAACGCTACTAATATGTTCATGTCAAGGACCCACGAATGTGTTTTTCTTTGAGACGTGCACATACTGTTATTTCGGGGGCTTTCCGCCATTCCTTCACCGGGTCAATACAACAGCTTTCACCATTGGAATTCTGCATAACGGAACGTACACATGCTTTTACATTGTGTTTATTTCATCATAGGGCAACATTATGCTTAAGTATTGTAAACCTACAGTGCAGGTGATTGTCACAAATTAAAATAAATAAATAGCCTACAACAGGCCCGGCGCCACGAGGGATCAAAGGGGGTACTTGACCCCTCAACCCGACCTCCTTGACGCCTTTTTTTTTTATAATGTCAATAATAAAATATAAAACTACCTTTTGTGCTGGATTGGTTTTCTAGTGATATTTGGCAGTGATATTCACTAGCAGCACTGGTTATAACAACTCGAAACATGCTGCTACAAACAAAAACATGTATTGTACAGTCATGCAATTAAGGAACATCTAACATGCGTCATGGCCATCTCCCATCTGGAAAGAACAAGAAGTACGACATTCCTGAGGCACAGGAATTTAACACATGTTAATTCGGATCAACTGAATGTATGTGTCTGACATATGATTGTCTGCCATTGGGGGGGGGGGTGCTATTGATGCAGTGGATCAGAGCAAGTGGCAAAGTGGGCTGTGGACTATTGTGGGCGAGATAAGTTGGGGTCGATTTTGAACCCATGCAGTGCTCACACTATAGGAGCTGCACTTACTGGCTGTGCCACCAGGGCGGCACCCAAGTCTTCATGATTTTCAACCATTCGTTCAAGATTTGACATTAAGATTCATGTCAAGTTCACTGGCTGCACACAAACAAAAATTATGTTATATGATCATGGCTCCAAGGAGGCCTATTGTAGAGAGAGGCAGGCTGTCCTGTACACAGTAACTGGAAGGCTAGAGGTTTTATAACCCAAAAAACCCAGGTGTCCATCACCACCACTGTCAGAATGTCCTTGGGCTAAAGATATTACCTGCTGCAGTTCTACAGGGTTTTGTTCTTTTAACCCACGTACTGTGTGCTTATCTTGTCTATTCTTCACTGACCAGAGCCCCTCAGAGCTCCGGGCTTAAACCCAGTTAGACCTGAGGCCAATTCTAAAAAAATATTTATTTTTATTCCTAACAGTTTTCTAAAAACTATGTTTCTATATCAGTGGTTCTCAAACTATTTCATGTGGTGCATGTGCATGTGCAATCCATTGTGAGCTTGTAGATTGGATATAATATTCTCTATTTATTCTCTGAGCACAGACTCAGTTCACTTAATGCAGTCTGCAGGTTAATATCAGAATACTGATATGTTATTGATTTCAGCTGTTACAATTCCAAACATGCAAACATGACCCACTTCAATTACTAGTAGCTTAATGACTATAGTACTAGCCTTTTTTATGTCCAATATTTGCATTTCAGTTCATAATCATAAAGTTAACATGACATATAAATGTATTTGAAATTAAATAAAAAATATTACTTTTCCGGATTCCAATTAAAAAATAGGTGAAAATAATTCAGGATTCCAATTTAAAAAATAGCAAAAAAGCAGATCTACAAGCTCGAAATGCATCGCACTGCGACACGTTTTGAGCTTGTAGATCAGCTACTTTTGACTATATGCATTGTGACCCTCTGGAGTGAGTTTGAAATAAAGTGGCCCTCTCCATCATCAAAGTTGCCCACCCCTGCCCTATCCAATGTTGTTTTGTAGCCTACTGTGATGTTGGCAAATGGCAATAATAGCACAGTAAAGATGATAATAATCTAATATGATGTGTGTAGTTCTTTATAGATCTAGCCTCTTCATTTTTATCTAAAAAAATGACTTGGTGCCCCAGGCGGCCTAGTTTGCCTATAGCTAAGCACAGCCCTGCGTGTGGGTTGCTCCCCCCCAAAAAAATGCAGTCGCCACAGCTTGGCTTCTCCTCATGCTGGTCAACTACCTAGACCAGTCTCAAGGAAGCCAGGAGAGTTGAGAGTTGATACCGAAAATTGATAAACTTAACACAGGAACGTAAAATGTTATGTCATGAGTGAAACAACCACTTATAAAGCGGTTGTATTCAACCGACTATGCAACTCAAAGCAAGGGTTGAATACCAACCATTTCCCATTTTGGAAAAAAATATTTGGGGGTGCAACCCACACGTTTAGCAGTGTTGCTCATTCCATGAACGTCTGGTCCTTACAAGCTGTACCTCATTGTAAAGGTGACTAATCAACAATTAAAATTATGTAAAATAAAATACCAATTGGTATTATTAAAGTGGATAAATAATGGACCAAAGTTAAGGTTCATCGTGTGTGTGTGTGTGTGTGTGTGTGTGTGTGTGTGTGTGTGTGTGTGTGTGTGTGTGTGTGTGTATACACAGCACCTTTTTAAAAAAAATTGAATATTGTGTAAGTTCATTTTCTTCCCAAATATAATTCAAAAAGTGAAACTTTCATTATTCTCTATTCATTGGGCATACAGTGAAGTATTTACTTTTTCTGTTTTAATCTTGATGATTATGGCATAGGCCTACAGCTCATGAAAATCAAGAAACACTATTTCAAATTTTTTGAATATTTTACAAGACCACTAAAAAAGTTTTCTTTTTAAAACGATAAATGTCGACCATCTGTCAAGTATATTAATGTATGCAGTCAGTAGGCTACTTGGTCTGGGCTACTTTTGAACATGTTTTTCATCAATGGGGCATGGCATGGAGGTGATCAGCCTTTGTTCACTGTTGACGTGGGGCAGCGGTGGCCGAACGGTTTGCGGAGCGGTCTTGTTATCGGAAGGTCGCCAGTTCGAATCCCCTGACCGGCACGTTCAAATTACCACCGCTGAAGTGCCCTTGAGCAAGGCATTGAACCCTTACCATGAAATGTTCTATGAGCAGGGTCTGGCTGTAAACAAGCATCTCGAGCTTAGTCCATTCACCCTGGGTAAACAAATAACTTTGCTTTGCTTACGTGTTATGGAAGCCCAGGTTTGCTTTGATAACTGCTAAGTTAATTGTAGTTCATTTTAATTTCACACCTTCCTCTTGACAATACAACCTTGATTATCTGTGGGGTTCAGATCAGGCCAGTTGGCTGGTCAGTTAAGCACAGTAATACCATGGTCAGTACACCAGTTACTAGTAGTTTAGGCTCTTTGGGCAGGTGCCAAGTGCTGCTGGAAAAGGAAGATCAGCATCAACATAAATCTTGTCAATGTACAGAGGCACACAGAGCTGTAAAATATCATATACGGTTGTGTTGAGACTCTGGACTGATTTAGGCCATGTTATCTGCTGGTGTTGGTCCACTGACAGTGAAAACTTAACACTGGTTTTAACACACCCATCTTTTTAGAGTACATTGTCCTTCAGTATGTTGACAAGCTTCATGGAGATGCTAATATTCCTTTCCAGCTTGATTTGGCACCTGCCCACAGTGCCAAAACTACTAGTAACTGGTGTACTGACCATGGACTCCTTCTACCCTAATGGAAAGGAGCTACACAAGCACATGGCCGTTTATCCGTTCGCCTTCTACTACCAAAACACTCTGTTAGCACACATCTCTCCATGCACAAAAATCTTGCACGCCACCCGAATCCATATGCACTACATCGCTTCCCCACAACTGCCATATTTATTGTACAAATATTACTTTTGTCAGACACACTGTTATTGCGCAACATTTCGCTGTGATGCATATTACATCACAAATGACCCATTACAATTTAGGCATTTAGCAGACACACGCACGCGCGCACACACACACACACACACACACACACACACACAGGGCACAGCAGTACGGTACAGCACAGTATGCTACAGTATGGTACAGTACAGCCCTGTACACTAGGGTACAGTACTGTACAGTACGGTAAGGCACAGCACAGGACAGTATGGCACAGTATGGTAGGCTACTGTAGAGTACAGTATGGGACAGTGCAGTACAGTACAGTATGGCAAAGTTCAGTATGATACAGTACGGTACAGTATGCTACAATACGGTACAGTATGGTACATTATGGTACTGTACCATACAGTATGGTACAGTAAGTACAGCACAGTACAGAGGAGTACATTACAGTACAGCACAGAGGAGTACAGTACAGCAGAGTACAGTACAGCAGAGCGGAGTACAGCACAGTACAGCGGAGGACAGTACAGCACAGCGGAGTACAGAACAGAACAGTACAGTACAGTACAGTACAGTACAGTACAGAGGACTACATCACAGCACAGGAGTACAGTACAGTACAGAGGACTACATCACAGCACAGGAGTACAGTACAGCACAGCACAGAGGAGTACAGTACAGTACAGATGACTACAGCACAGAGGAGTGCAGTACAGCACAGAGGAGTACAGTACAGTACAGTACAATAACAGTACAGTGGCGAACAGTACAGTAGAGTAGAGCACAGCACAGAGGAGTACAGCACAGTGGAGTACAGTACAGTACAGTGCAGTGCAGTATAGTAGAGCACAGTGCAGAGTACAGTACAGTACAGTACAATAACAGTACAGTACAGTGGCGAACAGTACAGTGGCGAAAAGTACAGTACAGTACAGTACAGTACAGTACAGTACAGTACAGTACAGTACAGTACAGTACAGTACAGTATTCCCACTAGGTTGCCACATTTGCTTCATCCAAGCAACTTGGAATATAGAAACATTGCCACTTGCCATGCTTGCTTTCATACATAAATAAAAACAAGCAAAACAAAAAATAAGGCCACTCAGCCAGGTTGCCAAGTTTGCACTTTTGCATGTTTGTTTTTCCAATTAAAAAAAAACAAAACCGCATCGCCCTCCCGCTATTGCCTTCTTCCCATTTGCAACACGTGGCGCTAGGATGAGCGGGCCGATGCCCTGCGAAATTCTAGTTACTGTGATTAACTGACCAGCCAACTGGCCTGTCCTGAACCCCAGAGAATCTAGGTTGTATTGTCAAGAGGACAGTGTGAGATAGTATAATCGACAATACATATTAACTTACGGCTGTTATCAAAGCAAATCTGGGCTTCCATAACACCTCGACAGTGAACAAAGGCTGATCACCTCCATGCCACGCCCCATTGATGAAATAATTTGTTCAAAAGTAGCCCAGACCAAGTATTGACTGCATACATTAATATACTTGACCTGGCTCCAGTGCTCCCAAGTGAACTGTTGGTAACGCCACAGAGGAGTGACAAGAACAGGCGAAGGAGGAGGAGGGGTAGACGCGGAGGGGTGAAACAGAGGCTAAGGAGAAGGATGTACAGACCACCTCTTCCATCCGTGATTCTCTGTAACGCCCGTTCACTGAGGTACAAGGCAGATACGCTTCGATTAAACACCAGAGTTCTACACGAGTACCGGGAGTCGTGTCTGCAAGTGATCACCGAGACATGGTTGGACGAGACGGTTCCGGACTCACTAGTTTCCCTGGACGGATTTCCTCTGGTACGTGGTGACAGGACAGCTGACTCGGCTAAGAACCAAGGAGGAGGGATCGCGGTTTACATAAATGATAAATGGTGCTCCCAATTCACTGTGAGGGAGTCGTTGTGACCCTTTTATCTACCGTGCAAATTCGGTAATATTGTGTTGTCTGCTGTTTACATTGCACCTAGCGCAAATGCTGCAAGGGGAGCCACCACTGTAGCTGACTGTGTTCACAGGCAATTGAAACGCACCCCCGAAGCACCGTGTTTTGTCTTGGGTAAACCATTGTGAACTTGAATCTGTGCTACCGGGATTTCAGCAGTATGTTGATTGCAAGACAAGAGGGAACAAATGGGAAGACAAGTGCTATGGCAATATTACGCCTATATAGCCAAGGCTAAACCTCCTTTGGCCAATGCAGATCACAATGTTGTTAATTTAATTCCCACATATAAGTCACTGCTTAAGAGCAGTAAACCACAGGTTATGTGTGGGACAACGATGGCATCGAAACGTTGAAGGGATGTTTTTGTTGCACTGACTGGAGCCTCTTCCATAGCCTAGACCTGGATGAGGCTACAGATACTATGACAGAGTACATTAAATTCTGTAAAGACAATGTGTTGACTAAAAAGACCATAACGATGTACCCCAACAATAAACCCTTCATTTCAAGGGAAATTAAAGAATGCATAGCTAAGAAACAAAGGGCATTCAAGAGCGGGGATTTGTTAACTATGAAGAATATTCAGAAGGAGATTAACCATAAAATAAGGGAGGCTAAACGGAAGGAGAAGGAGAAGTTTGAGGCCTACTGCTTCTCTTCTAATTCCAAAAAAATGTGGGAATCTATGAAGGCCTTGACTAACATGGCTCCAGCTAAGACCTTCGTAAGGCCTTTGTGTTTCAAATGAAAATTAAAAGGACAATGAATTAAACAACTTTTATGCAAGGTTTGAAACAACTGACTTCTTGCATGAACAAAATGCTGCCCTAGAGTCTGTACCCATACACAGTGATCTGGGAATTACTGTGGATCAACGTGAAGTCCAGAGGATGTTTTCCCACACATGTCCCCGGAAGGCTTCAGGTCCAGACGGGATATGTGGCCGGCTGCTGCATTCATGCAGTCAGGAGCTAGCGGAGGCTTGGTGTCCAAAAATCACTGGACTCATGTACTGTTCCGTCCACCTTGAAAGACGCCATTATAATAAGCAAGGAAAATAATGACTACCGCCCAGTCGCTTTGACTTCAGTAGTCATGAAATGTTTTGAGAAAATCATTATCAGTCTGCTGAAGGCAGCGGTAGGCTGCTCATTGGATGATTTTCAGTTTGCTTATAGGAGCAACAGGGGTATAGAGGACGCAGTCTTGACCTTGGACTATTTTCTTTTGAAACACTTGGACAATAACAAAGCCTATGCACGCCTTCTTCTTGTAGATTTCAGCTCAGCATTTAATACAATACAGCCACATCTCTTAATAAAGCGGTTGAGGGACCTTAATGTCCATCCTCTTATTATTAGATGGTACCATTCATTCTTAACTAAACGTACACAAACGGTCAGTGTGAATGGCACTATGTCAGAGCGCAGAACCCTGAGTACTGGAGCATCTCAGGGCTGCGTTAGCTCACCTGTCCTTTTTACTCTGTACACAAATTAGTGTAGAAGTGGCAACCCGAACAGGATAGGGATTTAGCTGACTACTTTTTAGAGGTACAGAACTTTGTAAAGTGGTGTGATGACAACCACCTTATTCTTAATGTTAAGAAGACACAGTAGATGGTGTTTGACCCCAAGAGTATTGGTGATCACAGGCCTGTGGTCATCCATGACTCGACCATCTCACAGGTCTCCTCATATAAATACTTGGGGATCTGTATTGACAACTCACTAACTTGGAATACACATGTTGACAGTCTCTGTAGCAAACTACAGCAAAGACTGCACTTCCTTCGGCGTCTCAGGGTTCACAGTGTTGACCAAAGATTTATGTTAGTGTTCTATCAAGCAGTCTTGGAAAGCCTGGTCAGGTTTGGCATCACAGTTTGGTTCGGTAATCTCTCAGTGCAACTGAGGTCCAAATTGGTGCAGACTGCAGGGAAGATCATAGGGGTAAGACAACTCCCCTCTCTGCAGTCTATTTATGAGCAGACTACATTAAAACAGGCTCAAAAAATTGTCAGTGATGTTACCCATGTTTTAAATGGCGAGTTTGTACTTCTGCCCTCTGGGAGAAGATACAAAGAACCAAAGTGGAAGTACATCAGATTTAAAAAATCGTTTGTACCAGCATCAACCAAGATGTTGAATGAGGCTCTGAAACAGCAGTAACTGTGTGAGGCTAGATTATTCACATCATGTGTGCAATTGTGTAATGTTTTGTCTCCCTCTGTAATGTATTTTGGTTTGTCATTGATGTTTTATGTGTGGCTGTAGCTGGGGTGAAAGCCCAAGACAAATTTCCCTTGTGGACAATAAAGTTTACCTTGACCTTGTACAGTACACTACAGTACAATACACTGACACCACGCTAGACAGGAACGCGCAAAAACGTCACATCCGGTTTTATCCTGGGGTAAGAATTTTCTATGGCTGCCAATGCAACTTGGTCCAATCCTTAATCACATACGGACAAACATCTATGCCGATGCTATCTAACTTGCGGAGGTAGCGTGCCTTGTCCACGGGCAACAGATCTTTCAACGTATGGCATTGCAAATACGTTTGATAATCGCTACTCTGCTCAATATTGTTTTGAAAATGCCGCAAATTGTATTGCAGTGAACGAGCGCAAATCACAACTTCCCCCGGTGGTGGGCGGAGTCACAGTTTCAGGCGCTGTTTACGCGCCGTGGTGTCAGTGTATACAGTGTAGTACAGTACAGTATGGAGTAGTACACTACAGTATTAGTACAATATGTAGTACTACTAGGGGTGGGTCACGAAACTCGGGACCAAGCAGGTACCGAACCGAACATGCTTGGGTACCGGGTACCCATTACATTAATTCAATTTCGGTTCTAACTATCGGTTCCTACAGACGTGCGCAGTCACGTGCTAATTATTTATTTATTTAACATCAAAATCCGGTGAAAGTGAAACACTGTTGTAAGGAGTAGCTGCCTTTCCAGCGTCTCTCTTTCTCTCTATGCAGACGGGGAACGTGGGGGGTGGGGGGATCGTTTGGGGATAACGTTTGCGCTTCAGCCAGTCAATCAGTGAGACAATCACACGCAGCTGAGTGATCAGTGAACGGCCGCACGCACATCAAAGGCAGAGTCTCACGGCTGTACAGAGTTGCTAATAAATGGCTGTGTCTGCACTCCCAACGCAAAGGAATCACTTCTGTCCGTGACATGGAAAAGGAAAGACTTACTTTTGTATGTGAAAATAACCAATTCTACAGTTTGAATTGTACACACGCACATATAGAGCAAATATAGGCCTAATAATATTTAAAAAGTGTGTGTGTGTGTGTGTGTGTGTGTGTGTGTGTGTGTGTGTGTGTGTGTGTGTGTGTGTGTGTGTGTGTGTGTGTGTGTGTGTGTGTGATCGTCTGAGATAGGCTTGCTTTTGTTATTATAATAAAGGATTTGTTACAAGTGTAAACATTTAACAAAGTAATTGTAAAATATAAAAACTACTGATCATTTCAAAACAAATAAATGAGTAGGAGAATCAATCAAATCCAATCAATGAAACACAATGAGTCTCTGCTGACGTTACTCCATCTCTCCTCCTTCTAGATATCTTACTCCTTCCTGTGGTTAAAGACGAGGTTTCCCCTGAACAGCAGGAGAGTAGCCTCAATCTGGTCCAGATGAAACTAGAACCTCCACAGATGCAACCCGTAGTAAAGTTGTACAGGATGGGTACGTACCGTTTTATTTACAGGCAGTTAAACATGTGCTGCTCTTGGAAGTATGTATATCAGCATAACTTAAAGCTTCCCTTTGTACTTTAACTCGCTTACTGAGGATGGCGTCTTTGTCGTCTTTTTTACCAATGCTTTGTCGATGAGGTCTTTTGTTTTTGTTTTTACGGTTGATGGCGCTCTTGGCTTACCTATGGTAACACCGCATCATCAGTAGTTAGAGGCCATCAAACATTGAAAGTGGCCATGCCGAAAACTGGAACAACACTGCAGCATAATTACCAGGAAGAGAATCTCTCTGCCTGTGGGAGACATGAGAGGACATTTTTGTGACCACATGCTGTCCATGTTCTCTCCTACACAGAGAGGGGGTGCGTGGTCAGGGATGCATCATAATTTAGCCAAGAGCGCCATCTTGTGTAAAGACCAAAAAACGTATAATCCACTTTTGGCTTCCACTTCAGTTCAGTCCAACATAAATAAAAACATGGTAATTTTTCAAATTGTTTTTTCTTTTTTCCACGAACGTGCAACGAGTCCCTTTACTGCTGCCCAAGTGCACGATTATTTTATTTTGAAAACCTTCACTTTCACTTCCCAAAAAACAGTAAGCCCACCTGGTACCCAAGAAGAGTGGCCCTTTGGACGCGTCGAGCAGCCGAGCAACATCCCCCTCCCAGCCCTGGAAGTGCGCCTCGCATATTGCTTATAGTAGGGTGCACGATTATGACCGATATCCGATCTCCGATTATTTGCAGGGTCATATTTGCCGATACCGATTCTGACCGATTCCAATATTATACAGAGGAGCACAATGAATACAAGCCTAGGCCCAAGCCCCTAGGGCCCTTAACGGTTATCGTGTCATTCGCGTAGATCTACGCCAATTAATAAATGCTACGCTCCACGCCATTGCCGTCGATGTCCGGCAATTGGTGTTTTATAATGCCTTATGATCATAGCATTATGATCGATTCATAACTCACGTTAGCATCTGGTTGCTAGCTGTTGTTGTCATAACACTGGGTCGCGCCATCTTGGATCGTCGTCACCATAAACACCCATTCTATCTGTTTCTTTCAATTGCCTGTATCTCCTAGCTCTTATTTTGAAAAGCTACATACCTAGGTGTTGATCTCATACTAGGAAGTTGCACGATGCGTGGTCACGTCCTGTTTATCAAACGGAGCTAACCGAGTCTAATAGAAGGCAACACAGAGTCTGCTCTGGGCCGTAAAATAAACCTTGTTTTGACCAAAAATGCCATCTGGGACAAGCCATAGGGGATGCAGTACTTAGTTTAGACAGTTTTTGGTTTAGACTAGTCATTGGTTAGACCAGTCATTAGTCCTACAACTACAACCTATCTCAAACCCTCACCCTAAACCTAACCTCCCACGGAGCAGCACACCTAAACCTAACCTTAACCCATGTCTAACCAATGACTAGTCTAAACTAAGTATGCACCCCGGCATGAATTATACCACAGTAATCAATAAATGCTGGCGTAGTTTGTGTTAAGGTATTGGAATTGGGCTACTGAGTTGCTCTCTTCTGATGTTCTCCCTCCTCTCTCCTGATTCTAGATCTCTCACTCCTTCCTGTATTTAAAGACGAGGTTTCACCTGAACAGCAGGAGACTGAGGAGAGCAGCCCCAGTCTGGTCCAGGTGAAACTAGAACCTCTGCAGATTAAAGAGGAACAGCAGGAGAGCAGCCCCAGTCTGGTCCAGGTGAAACTAGAACCTCCACAGTTTAAAGAGGAACAGGTGGAGGAGCTACTGCTAAGACCTGATGGGTCAACATTGACAGTGCAAAGTGAAGATGATAACAAAGAGACAAAGCCTGTAGCCATCACCTCAACTCATCACATGAAATCACAAGCTGATGTCCAGGACTGTGGAGCATCACAGCCAACCAGAGATGACCAGCTCCTCTCTTCGCACAGTTCTGAATCTGACACTGAAGACAGTGATGAGTGGACTTCACCCTGTTCTGAATCTGACATTGAAGACAGTGACTGGGAGGAGACCGGGGAAGGTCATTCAGCTTTAAACAAACGGAAGTCACACAAGATGCCAAATGTGGAAGGACGACGATTGCCTTTGAGCAACAAGCTGTCCCAGGACCTGAAATCATCAGAACAAACTACATCCGTGAGGAGTCACACAGGGAGTAATGTGAAACAAAACATGAAGACAGGTAAATACATAACTATTTAAAGTACATCTAGCCTACAGTTTGTAAAATTCACTCAAAAGGCTCATCTGAGATGCACATGAACCAAGTTTAGTCATGAGGACTCATACAGTCAAATTCATATGTTTAGTGTGTGGCAATTCACACTAGAGAAAGAAGCAATTTGAGGTGACGCATGATATCTCATTCAAAACAGTGGCATACTGTACACTACAGTATATACCATATTGTGCCGAATATAAGACGATTCTGGTAATAAGACGACCCCCATTTTTAAGACTAATTTGTGGAAAACACATTTAAGACCAAATCTGGTTCTTTATAAAGAAAATAAATTTATTTTGAAAATGTTCTATATAATGAAAATCATTTTATTTTTAAATGTTTCTATAATCAACAAATGATTTTCATATCACAGGAGCGATGTTTTGAAATGGGCGTCTTTTTGTGTTTTTTTATAAAGCTGCCGTCCTCATTATTTAGTTATTATTATCACTGCTGCATTGTCTGAAGGAAGCCGAACAATACCTGTACGAAGATGTAACCTCAAAGTGTCATTACATTATATTAACATTCATCTGAATGTAACCAGGTGGGGCAAGGAATGTTCTTAGGATATTATAAAATGTACGACTACGCCACCGTGATGATGTTTGTATCAAGGAAATTAAAGAATGAATACCTCTAAATTGGGTTCCCCGAAAACACAAGTTCGCACAATGAGACTGAGACATGAGTTTCCCCCAAATGTATAACATTTATTCACAAGTTAAGATTTATACAAAATATACACTGTAGGAAGACAATATTTATTAAGTTCTTAAATAAAACCAGCAACAACTGTATAGGTTAAATAATCACCAACCACAATATAGGCAAGGTACAAAACAGTTGTCAGCAGTTTGTAGTAGTAATATTTGAAACAGAAATACGGAGTCAATTGGCCAGGGAGCAAACCTTACATGAGGGAGCTATAAGCTCAAAATATAAGCTACTATGCCCACCTAAAGCCTAGGACCACAATACACACACACGCACAGCATACAGAAATAAGAGCGTCACCGTGAAAAGAGGTGCACGCAGTCACAACAAACCTGTAGGACAGTGGACTATAGTGAGGCCTATTTGTGAACCCCTTAGTAGGTTGGCTGCACCACTTTGGACATTGACTCTGGTGACCCCGGACTCCACATTTGGGGAAAGAAACAGAAGACAAAACAATGATCACAATATGAAATGGCTCAAAACACTAAAAGCAATAAAATCAATATATGAACTCAAGCTAAACAAAGCAGCAGTGGCAATCTACAGGATGAGATCAAAAACAAATAAACACTTTAATTAATTTACACCAACACAAACAAAGTAGGCTTAAACAACAATGTGTCTTTGCGTACCTTCAGTTGTCTGTACTTTCAACACTCCCTCTCGCCACAGCAATGGTTTGGCACATGATCAACCTGAATTATAACAGCAGAGTTATTTACAATTATCAGACAGTATAAACATCATTAAAACAATTGGCATGACACACCTTACTCACCCTGGCAACAGCATTAAACAAGCATAAGTGCAAGACTCAGGTCTCAGGACCCACAGCCATGTAACCACCAAGCCTATTGTTTGGTAGACTACAAATAGTAACACTGATTGAAAACCAGGAAGTGGATAGTGCAGCCATCCCTATGGTGGCCCTTGAGGCTCAGATCTGACCGGCTACATCTCATCTGCGAACGTGCGTAGGGTTATAAGATTAAAAAAAAAATACCATTATTGGTAACATTGGTTTCAGCGGTACGGATGTGTAATGACATGTAAAATAGTCTATAATCTAGTCCAAATATTGTTTTTTAGGATATTTTCATTGGAATACGCATTGGAATTTGAATGTGAAAAATTAAGCCAAGTTAAGCCAAGTCAAGGGGAGCACAAATACACACAGTATTTGTGCAGTATTTGTCCCTGTAATACATGAGCACAAATACATCCTCTTGACTTGGCAATGTGATCTTTCGAGGGTTGAGGTGGACCAGAACATAAAACAAATGTGAGAATGAGGACGGTGTTACATTCAGCATTATGTTCCTGTCTGAAACTGTATCTCAATTTCAATGTATACTTATGTCTGACAGACTCTCTCTCTCTCTCTCTCTCTCTCTCTCTCTCTCTCTCTCTCAGGAGTGAGGTCCCAGACGCCGCTCTCTTCTTGTTCTGAATGTCCATATGCCTTCACGTCTCAAGTCTTACTCCATAAACACATCAAGAGGAGCCACAACGACCTCTACCACCGAATCCTGAGGGATGGACAGATCACCAGCTCTGTAACGAGCGAGGAACAAGTAGACACATATAAGTTTACAGAGACTTTAACTCAACCAGGACAAGTAAAAACACATCCGCCGACTTGTACAAGAAAGAAACCACTCACATGTAAACACTGTGGCAAGACTTGCTTATCATTAGCTACCCTGGAGATACACATGCGTGTTCACACTGGAGAAAAACCTTTCCCCTGTAATACATGTGACAAGACCTTCAGTACGTCAGGTGCTCTGAAGGAGCACATGCGTATCCACACTGGAGAAAGACCCTTCCACTGTCAACAGTGTGGTAAGAGTTTCAAAGTGTCTCATCATCTGCGAACACACCAGCTTTTCCACACTGGAGAAAAACCTTTCAGTTGTAACATGTGTAACAAGGGGTTCACTTTGTCATTTCACCTGAAAACACACATGCGTGTGCACACGGGAGAAAGACCTTTCCACTGTAACCAGTGTGACAAGAGTTTCAGTCAAACAAGTGCTCTGAAGTCACACGAGCGTGTCCACCACACTGGAGAAAATCGTTTCCACTGTAACCAGTGTGACAAGAGTTTCAGGTCTTCATATCACCTGGAGAGACACTTACGTACCCACACTGGAGAAACACCTTTCCACTGTAATGAATGTGACAAGAGTTTCAGTGTGCCTTATCACCTGAAGAGACACATGCTTAACCACACTGGTGAAAAACCTTTCCACTGTAATACATGTGACAAGGGTTTCAGTCAGTCAGGCAACCTGAAGAAACACATGCTTACCCACACTGGAGAAAGGCCTTTCCAATGTAATACATGTTACAAGAGTTTCAGTGAATCAAGTAGCCTGAAGAAACACATGCATACCCACACTGGAGAAAAGCCTTTCCAATGTAAGACATGTTCCAATAGTTTCAGTGATTCACGTAGCCTGAAGAACCACATGCGTACCCACACTGGAGAAAGGTTCCAATGTAATACATGTCACAAGAGTTACAATAATTCAGGTAGCCTAACGTCACACATGCGTGCCCACACTGGAGAAAAACCTTTCCAATGTAATACATGTTACAAGAGTTTCACTGCGATAGGTAGCCTGAAGTCACACATGCGTCTCCACACCGGAGAAAAACCTTTCCACTGCAATCAGTGTAACAAGAGTTTCAAAGTGTCATGTCATCTGAAGAAACACCAGTGTACTCACAACAAGGGAAAATCATCTCCACCGTAAACAGTGTGAGAATTAACCAGCTGAATGTTGCTAGGGAAATTGGTTATACAAGCAACATGTGAATATTTATACTACTTAACACTTTAAAATGAGAGAGAAAACAGAAATATATCATTTTAAAGAGCCTGTAAACAAACAGGCAATGCCCTGTTTGGGGCATTTCTTGCTGGTAGCAGTTTTTCTGGGCAGGGCTAAACACGTCACCTGATGACACACACAGATGAGTTTCAACGATGTCATCTGATGGCAGAAGACTGGTGTAGTTGGGAATTATGCCAAGGTAAACAGTATTCTGATGCTATACCCTAGAGTGCAATAATTATTACACTGCAATTAGTGGACACCTCCCCCCTCCCAAAGCCCTTGGCAGGAAAAACTACAGCTTATTTGTCATGACTTTGAAACCGATATTGATACACGTAACACTTGTTTTTATATTAATTCTAATTCATCTGGGTGGTTTTTAACATTCCGTGGTATGATAAAGTTTGAATATGTAATGCTGCGTATATGCTTACTTCTTTTCTACAGGGTCTTTAAATAAACTTAAATATTGTGAATTGACAGTGACGTGACGGCACCACTGCTGTATAGCTTCACTTCCTGGCTTGTTTAACTACTTATATTGATCCCAAATACCTGCCCATGGGGTTATTTGCAGAACTGCAAATAGTTTCCCCAATAGTCCCCATAGCATAGAGTGGAGCCCATAAGTATATTGATACTTGGCAAACAAATAAGTTATCTTTTGCGTCTCGAGCTGACGTTTGGGAATACTGTTCTACACCCTCCACAGTCCAACAGTATTACTAAGCAGCAACAGGGACATATTGCAGTCGGGCAGAAACATACTACTGTATCTCCATTATACTTTATCGTTTTATTATTATTATTGTATTTGTTGTATTGCCCCCTGTAAATTAACGCTGCTTGAGCGTCACAAAAATCATCAAAAGTAGAAAATCTCTGCTAGCTTTGATAATGACAGTGACTAAATTGAGGCGAGAATGGCTGTTGGAAAATTTGGTTTGTAAATCCAATAAACCATATGACAAATGCAGACAGTATTATCTCCATCAGCTTCGGAGGATTAATTGGCACAAATAATGTCATGTTACCCACTATAAGTTGGACCAACTGTACAGTACAACAGTGGTTCTCAAATTAAATCCCTTTCCTAGTCCCCTCTTTACACGGCTAGAGTATTGTGCTCAGGAAGCTGCTAAAGAAAATCATAGCAACTAGCAAGCATAATGATGCCATGAATCAATGATAATATAATATTACAAATATTGGAATACGCTCAGGCTCTCCTTCAGTCTCTTGAGCAGGACTCCAACTGTGTTGGTCTTTATCTCAACGAGACGAAAACTGAATACGTAAACATATGCAAATCCAACAAGTATTTGGGTTCATATATATATCTTCTTCCCAAAAGGACTTTCAAACTAGTAAGGGTATATGGCCTGGTCAGCCTGCAATGACATGCATAAGATCTGGTCATCCCAGCTTAGTAAGATGTTAAAAGAAAAAATATTTAGGATGACCGTTGAGCCGATTCAGCTCTATGGCTCCGAGACATGGACACTTTTAAAAAAACAAGAGAATCGGTTGGATGGCACTTACACCCGCCTTCTAATGAGAGCGCAACATCTTTCTTGGAAGAGCCACCCATCGACTAATCTAATATACGGCAACCTTCCTCGTGTTTCTTCACTGGTCTGATCCAGAAGAGCGCAGTTTGCCGGCCACTGCTACAGAGCTGACAATGAGGTTATATCTTCCCTTCTTCTCTGGAGTCCTGCCTCAGGGTGGACCAGAGGTAAAAGCCGTTCCCTGATGTCATCGCTAGGGACACATGCTTCAGTAGGCAGGAACTGGGGTTGGCAATGAAGGGCCGGGAAGTCTGGCGTAGCATTGTGGAATCCATGATCTCGACCGCGGTCGAAAAATGATGATGATGATAATATTACAAATTAGGAATGTTGTGAAAGAGTTGCAGTTTAGTGCCTCCTGCGCAAATGCATTTGAAACTGTGACATTTCAGTAAGTCTAGTTGAATTGTCAGTAACAAATACACCAACAATGAAATAAATCACCAATAGTTTAGACACTGATGATGGCTGTGTGCTGCAACGGTATACACCACAATATTGTATTATTCTTGCTTATGCATTAGCCATACAATACAATAAAGGCTTTTTATTTCTTCACTATCACTTGATTGAGTTTGTTTATTTTACAGTATGTAGACTGGGTACTGTCACTCCCTTCACAGACGAGTCAGGTTGTTGTATATAGCCTACTGGTGGTTTATTTAAGCATTCTTTCGACACTCAAAGACCAACGTCAAACTGATGAACACAACAAATAAACACAGATCAGAACAATTGTAAAACATAAAGCATACAAACAATGATATGGAAAAATGCACG
The DNA here is from genome assembly GCF_951216825.1 of Electrona antarctica. Lineage (NCBI taxonomy): Eukaryota > Metazoa > Chordata > Actinopteri > Myctophiformes > Myctophidae > Electrona > Electrona antarctica. Next base: position 58,154,733 of record NC_136812.1, on the reverse strand, counting down.
TGGAAATTAAAAGTACCTCACTGGCTTCATAACGATGCAAAGGGAATGAATTCAAGTCAATGGATGCCCAAAACAAACAATAAACCCATCAAACTGAAACAAAAGTAAATTGATCGATTTAACTCAACAAGTATAACATGCAACTTAAATATAAACTGAGTGTTGACACAAAAACAATGAATCCTTTTAAGCGACACGCTGCTCTCAAACAAGTAAATTCCGTTGACAAGGAAGCGACGACTCTGACCTAGTGAGCCTCACTGGCACAAGACCTTAAGGCCTAATGTCCGGAAATGACGGGAAAGCAAATGTCCGGAACACAACGCTTTACAAAATAAAATAATTAATCAGTGAACAAAATAATGACTTAATAATTTACAGCAGTCACAGGTACATTTCAAACGAAAGCACAAGTCAATACAAAACCTGTTACTTTGTGGACAAAGTACAAACCATGATTACGCACTCAATTCATCAGAACATTTAGAGACGTACAAATATAGACTTCTATAAAAACAGGAAATCATCATATGAGGAAAGTAAAAAAGGGAAAACATATGTACAGTATGGGGGAAAGGTTGTGGAGTGGGGGAACTCAGACTTAATTTTCGGGGGCCAGTTTCGAATTGCAGACGTCCGCAGGTGCTCTTTGAGAGCAGTTTTGAAGGAGTCAAGGGATTCACATGTCTTAATGGCTGATGGTAGGGCGTTCCACATTTTAGTGAATTAATTTAATCTCTTGTTTGAGCCAAATCTGGATTGCACGTGATTTGTTGAACGCCCTCTGGTGTTGTGAGTGTGGACTTACATTAACATTAAATGGATGGAAAAAAGGGTTTTGTATTTCTTCTTGTTTTTTTAAAATGTTTTCTGAGCTCAATAAGCCTATCTCACAGAATTTCCCCGCCCCCCTAAATACGTGACGTCACTCCATAGACGCTACATGTTAACAGAGATAATTTAAGAAGTCTACAACTTTTATTTTCTCAAGGTAAGGTTTGTTCTATCTGTTCGACCTGATTTACCATCTTGTTTGCTTCATAATAATATTGGTCTGTCACATTTTTACATTCGAAAATGTACTTAGATTCTCCAGAGAAAAAAACGTGTAAATGCTCATGTTAAAGACACCACTATTTACCGGAAGTGGGCGTGGAAAGCGGGCTGTGAGATAGGCCTATTGCACCCAAAAAACCTCAACTTTTAACATTCAGTAGACTTTCTGTTGTCTGGGATTTTCTGCATGCTCAAAAGCTCAAGTGCTCTGATTTTCTTGTGGACTGTGATGTAAGAGTCCACAAAAGCCATATGACATTACAATTTGCCAGCAGATGTCACTGTTGACCAGGGGGAGGCAGTTTAGAGACCAGGATTACTGCATGTTTTTTGTGAGGGTACCTACCCTAGGGGACACGGGGAGAACATGCAAACTCCACACAGAAAGGCCCTTTTGCCAACCCCGCCTCGGGTATGGGCACTGATGACGCGGAGGAGGAAACATGCAGCCAGCGCCCACAGCGTCCCGAGCGGGAATCGAACCCAGGACCTTCTAGCTGTGAGGCGACAGCACTACCAACTGTGCCACCGTGCCCCACTTCTTAATGACATTCATGCCGAGCAGGCCCGGCACTGCTTGTTGTTTACGCTCTTTTGCTTGTCTTTGCATGTCCAACTGGGTCTTTCACCATATGTACACAGACACTGGACATGGGGCCCTGTCCAGAGCCTGGGCAGAGGATTTTTTTTGTGCGGTTCTGGACAACCGTGGGTCCGACCGACTCGACACCGGGCACTGCACTCCTTGTGGTGGTGTGGAACGCGCATGTCGATTTTAAAGTCAATGGGGCGAACGGTTCTCGAGTTACTTGGATTACAACGGTACACACACACACACACACAGACAGACAGATAGACAGACAGACTTGGTGCATTTATAGTTAGATAAACAAATGATAAACGAAAAATACAAATAAACTAGAAACAAATTTCAATGTCTCGGGTCACTCACGGCGAAAACAAAAATCGCATTCGACTTTTACTTTTTGCGATAGAGCAATTTGGTCGGACATACGTTCTCTCATTGAGAGTCAGTGTGCTTTTAACTTTCAATAATGTTTGCATTTGCATAGACTAGCCCAGGTGAAAATTATAATTTGTTAATGATTCAAGGTCAAGTTGACCACCTCTCACACACGCGCGCGCACACACACACATGCACGCACATGCACACATGTGCACGCTAGTGATCGACCGATATGGTTTTTGGCCGATATATCCGATCACCGATTAGTGGACAATCAAAAAGCCGATAGCCGATATTATGAACCGATTATTTTAAGTTAAAAAAAAATGTTTTTACAGTAACATAAATTCCAACACAAGAATTCCTTTAAATGCATTGGAGAATATTTATCGCTTATAAAAAAGGAAGTGCAAGAAGCACCAACATCGTTTCAGTAACACTTCCCCCCTCCATCAAATGCAGCTTTTTTTTTTAATTCAAGTGCAAACATGTACTGTAGCAGCATATATATATTCTTTCCAATATCTATCTATCTATCTATGAATGCACCAAGTGTGTGTGTGTGTGTGTGTGTGTGTGTGTGTGTGTGTGTGTGTGTGTGTGTGTGTGTGTGTGTGTGTGTGTGTGTGTGTGTGTGTGTGTGTGTGTGTGTAATTGTCCAGAAGCGCCCCAAAAAGGCCTCTGCCCGGGCTCTGGACCTGGCCCACGCGGCGCCCAGCGTCCATATATGGAGCTGGCCTGTTCTGACCTCACAGCACTCCATATTTGGGCACCTGACACAGAAGACAGAACTCCACAAGCTGGCTGCATACTCCCTATTTGGGCATGCCTTACAAAGAACTCCATATATGGGAATAAAAGGGAGACAGACATAATATCTGGGTGGGGCATTAATTTCCAACTTGCATCGTTCCAAGTAGGTCAGTGCCCAATGGGCTGTAGAGGCCCTACGGGCACCGTTCTAGTTTATCAAAATTGGTGATCTACAAGCCCACAGCACATTGCAGCATGACATGTTGAGAGCTTGTAGATCTGCTGCCCAAACTCTCCAAAGCCATGTGACCTTGTTGTTTTTACTCCACCACTGAAATTTGCCACTTTCAAGATAGTGATCTTTTTTAATGCATGTAGAATTTGTTTTTACCATTAATTTATAAGACAATATGTCTCAAAACACTGGCCAACAGTAAAATTATTGGCAACTAAATTAATATGAATTAGAAATTAAGACTGACAATGCTAATGATTGGTCCATTCTTCATTGGCTTGCAGTTAGTTATTGCATATAGCCAAAATGCAATAATCATATAGGCTGGTCAGGATGGGGGGGGAAAGTTGTCCTTCAGTTGGCTGACACACACACACACACACACGACAGGCAATCAATAGACAACGTGTTACAGCTGTTGTTTGCAGCGTTAGCAGGCAGCAGCTAGCTTGGCTAACGTAGTTCTACCACTGCTCTCTGTGACTCTGTCCCTCTCACGTGTGGATTTTATTTTGGTTAATTGAAGATGAAAACAGCAAAGCTTTTTATGGTTACAAGGTTAGTAGCCTATAATCCTTTCTCCTCCCTGCAGTCAGTGCAGTGGCCCTCTCTCTGACTCCGTGTGTGTGTGTGTGTGTGTGCGCGTGTGTGTGTGTGTGTGTGAGAGAGAGGAGACGTCAGTGCAGAGTGTGTGTCTGACTGTCTGTAGAGCGGAGCCGTGTCTGTCTACTCCTCCGGGGGTGGAGGCGGAGCACTGGGAGAGTCAGACCATAGAGTATATATATAATAGAGACTGAACTGGCGCGAAGCTCCGCCCCCCCAGCTATTCATGTCAGTGGAAGTTGCTCAGTGGCGTTTTGAAGCACCCGGAAGACTGCCGGAAGTCCCTCCCCGGACCTCAACTAGGTCCGCTGACATTCCTAGAATTCCTATTGCTGGTATTGTACATCACGTGGTCTGACTGAAAACAGTTTGAAACCGCGCGCGACGCGGCGCTAGCAACAAGTGGCTACTAGGTCAGGCTAGCGTTTTTGACGGTACATTTAGCGTCATATTGGCTATAAATGTCATTGGAAAAAAATATTTTTTCGCTCGAATCTCTTAGTTAGAATGCAACTGAGGTTGGCGTGGGTTTTTTTAGGGGAACTGAAGCACAATCGCAAATTTCGGGCTCGAGTCCCACGTTCCCCCGGTCACCAACACCCCTGTCTGCCCGCTCTGAGACCCGCAGCCCTGCAGCGTGACTACGGACTGTCTGCTGTTTCCTCTGCCCGCTCTGACAGCTCTCATCCCCGCAGCGCCTGTCTAATGTACCGCTGTTCTCTTTCCTTCCTTTCTTCCCCTCTCAGCCACAGGACGAAATGTATACCCTCTGCAATACCGTCCTTAGTTACCACAACATTGTTCAAGTGAACTTGTGTGTTTGTTTATTCATTGTAAATAATAATCAATATCGCTATGATGAATAGCGATATTGTCCGAGCCGCTCCGCGGGTTTGAGGCAGTTTTGGCCCGGGGAGGCTGCGTTGCCTCTGGTCCCCGCAGTGAGACCTGATCATGCAGGCATACTATCACACACACACACACACACACACACACGTGGGGGGCGGGACCGCTCTCTCTCACACACGCACACACACACACACACACATACACATCGCATCTTGCCCTACCAGTTGCCCTACCATCATTGCCCTACCAGTTTGAACCCCTGGCTTCTGGCTCAGCAGCTACGGACGTACGGAGGCAGTTGATGGAGCTGTCGGAGGTGTGAAGCCATGGCCGCTGATTATCGCATGGGTGACAAAGCTTGGTAAATAAACACAACTCTTTGCGTTCACAACGGCTACACTATACAGGCTAAAACATATCGATATAATCAACTTGGTAAATGAACGTCACCCCCACTTGATCTAGTAAGAGTATGTTCCAACGTGGGCTTTGTGAAATACTGTCCCCCAAAGAAAATGTGTGCTGTAGCCCTTACTTTTCTATGGAGAGCCAACACAAGCACAGGGGAGGCTTGTGATAACTGGCGTAAGTGTTATAAGAGTTTTTATATACAAAACGTTTAGACATTTTAGTCCACTCACAGTGACTCACTCACAACATTTATACACAAAGTACACCCTGGCTTCTGTCTGGGAGATATGTGGGTTAGTGCTTTGATTCTAATTATCATTATACACCCTGAAGTGAAAGGAAATACATTTTGATTGATTGATTGAATCAATCAAAATGAAGTGAAAGGAAATAAATAAAACACAAAGGTCATGTATTGCCTTTAGACAATCAAAACCAGTTAGAAATATTACAATACAGCATTGAATGTGATATGTCACTTCATGTTGATATGACACTATCAGGAATAAAGCCAGAATTGGAGATGAGTAGCCTACCATGTTTTGTTGGAATGTAAGAATACTAGCATTATGAATTTCAGGCAAAAATACCTGCCAATTAATTTTATTACCCACCCATCTATGTTTAAATTAATTGCATTACTAAAATCTGAAGAACAAAAAGTAATCTATAAATTCGGTGCTTTTCTGAAAAATGTTCTTCCACTGTTAAAATAGTGAATCTGTGCTCCATACCATGTGATTGTGGTCGTGATAAAATGATGATGAGGAAATGAAAACATGTCAAAAAGGTTGCAGATCCATGCACTTGACTGCAGCAGGTCACCCCCATGACCTCAATGCTGTACTGTCAACATAATACATAAATGTTTTGAGTATAATAGACAAACTAATTTTGTATCATGATAGGAAATTGAAATGTAGTACTAGTATATGATGAATCTAAAAACATGTCTCTCCAAATACAGGTCATGCCGCTATTACAGGCACCTGGGATACAGCAAATTCGTCCGTTGGTGTTGGAGTTACCTGGGCTGCTTTGTCCTCCCATCCTGTGTTGATTCGTGTGAGACATGAAATCCCCAATGCTCATGATTCACCATAGAGGTTGTTTGGCCCCTCTTGGCTTCCAATAACAGTTTTATAAATTACTCTTCAGTATTGTTTACTTTCAATTAATTATCTAAAAGTATTCCTGTTTTTCATTCATTGGTAGAATGTTCCCACACTAGTGAAGTTTGTAAAGGAACTACAGCTAATATTTCATGTTGTTGCTGTCCACCTACCGTAATTCCTTTATTGATTGTATGTTGGTTATCTCTGCCCTACCAAGCTTATGTAGATTATATGTTGGTGTGTTGGTTATCTGCAGCCTACCAAGCTGTGGATTCTGAACATTTATTTGATTGAATATGTATTTGTTTCCCTGACACAAAAGGGGGAAATAACTAACTAAATAAACATATCAATATCAGTATTGGCTAAATTGTTATCGGTATCAGCCAAGAATTTCTTGCATCCCTAATCAAAAATCATTATTTATTCAGAATTTGACCCAGACTACCATTTGAGATTTTAGCCTCTCAGAAGACCCAAGACATAGAATATTGTCGTTGTTGGATAAAATGTTGTTCACATTTCCATGCTGTATTGATGTGTCATTGTAGGAGAGATGACAGGCAAACGTTGAACAAAATAACAATTCTACATCATACCCATTTAGGACTGAGACCAAAACCTGTTTCTATAAAAGTGGCTTTCAAACTATTTCATGTCAAATATGTATGTAATTGACCGTGGACCCCCATCTCAAAATGTTGTTTCAGGGACCTCCCAGAAACGTTCGCTGTGAATTAATATTATATTCAAAGATTGGCACTCATTTTCATGATTTTTCAAACATGCCAGATCTACAAGCTTGTAGATCTGCTATTTTTGGTTTGTTTTATGAGCTTGTTGATCTATTCTATGCAGATCTGCTATTTTTCAATATTCTTCAAAGTATAACATAATGCACCAAACAGGGTTCCTGTCCTGAATCCTGAATTGTAATGCATGTGCAATAATTCTACTCTTGAGAGCATAAATCCATGGTTCCTTTATCGATAGGCTATATGTGAGACATGACAACAAAGGTGATATAAGTGAAAATTAAATAGTTTTGTTTGTAAGGAATAATGGCATGGTTGTGTGGCAAAATAAATAATAGCCTATGCGACAATTCTGAATCATTTACATTGTTCTGGGTTGTTCTGGTATGTGCTTACAGTCAAATATGTTCAAAATTGGAATAATGGCATGGTTCTGTTGTGAAGTTACACCACATAGTTGCAATGTGATTCACATGACGTTATACATCATTGATTGATTGACATTTTTATTCAGCTTGTAGAATGGGTAGGCCTACATTTCAAGCACAAGTGAATACAACAAGAAGATGAAACCAGAAAAGCACCAAGACTGGTTTGGTTGTAATCAGGGATGAAGTTTCATCCGAGTCACATTCAACATTAGCTCTGGTCCATAGCTGTAATGCCAGCAAAGGGCATTAGGGCTATTGACCAGAGATAATTCAACATGCACTATATATACTATACACGATGCAATACTGAATATGATAAAACAGCATGGTTTCTACATGTCACACTTTACCCCCATTTATTATGTCTAAGCGAACAATATTATTATTATATTGATATTTTTTAGCCTGTGTAGCCTAGGAGCAGGACGATATAGTTGGCCATGTTGTGTTTATTTACCAATCTTTGTTGCTCCACCCCGTTGATATCTTCCACGTTCGATATTGGGATGAATGATGGGGAGTCCTCAACCTCAACCTGAAATGTCGCTTCGCTTCGGTGCTACCGAGGCACAGATTCTGTGCGTGGGTAAAGTGCGCGGGGCATCTAAGGGTCCCTTCGTTGAGTGTTTTTTTTTTGCAAAACTAATGCTTGGAATGGATTCAGCATCATGAAAACCCCCTAGTTTGACATGTCACATGCTACATGCATGATGACATTTTGAATATTTTGCCTTCTATAGGTTGTAATTGGTATGGTCACATATTATGCCAATTATGAAAATTGCTCCAATATATGCAAGTTAGCATCCGGCAGTTTCTACATGATGGGGACCCATACTAAACATTTCTAACATAACACGTTGGTGTACTCAACATGTCCGGGTTCACTTTTTGGCTACTAGGCTATTTTTAGAGTGTTTATCCATGGATGTGGATATGTACAATATATATGATTTCAGAATAGGGCATTTTTAGATATTAACCCCTTCATGCTTAAAACAGCAAAATCCCATAAAATACAATATAAATCAATGCAAATGCAACACATTTTCATTGCAAAATAAATACTTATTTGGAAGTGGTCATATCTCCTTTCCACCACAACCCCTTGATGAATTAACTCCTTCAGCCCTATTGTGAGCATTCTACACCAAAACATCAACAGAACATTGTGTGCATGACAAACCATATATAATCATTCATACTTATACATTATTATTACACATAATTATAAAGTGTGCATGCTGCACACTTTATAATTGCACAAATGCCATCTGGGGCAGGTTTGTATTCTTCAGGTAGATTGTTAGGGCTCAGTGGCCTGATGTGTCTTTTTCTATCCAAACTACTCTGGGTCCCATGCCGGTGGACTTGGCTTTCTCAATTTGCATCCCATCCTCAGTGAACATGGCGGTTAAGATTGGTGCCAGCTCATAGGCGAGGGCATCCTCCACATGAACCTCACAGTCAGTAGACAGGAGTATGATGACCCTTGAATAGATAGCATTTAGGTCATACACTTTGAGTGTATTATTTGAATGGATTTGGCTGTTGTTGCCACCATCTTCACTTTAGATGGGATGGTCTTGTAAAATACCTTTGACCAGGACATCTTTTCTAAATCTTGAAAAATTGTGTTCCCACTCTTTATAGTAGCCTCGCAGTGGCCAGACACAAATCTGCTCAGGGCCAAGGTATTCACGGTCCCTTGCTTCAAGGTTATTCTAATAATCCATTCTGCACTGTGGCCGTACCTCATGAAGGTGAACCCTATGAACTGGTTGGTCCACCGACAATTTCATGGTGTCACATAAAAATACCTTTTAACATGTGGAAGTAGCTTTTCATGTAGTAGAGGCCATAACATCAGATGGAGAAGGCAGTCATCTCATGGTCAGACTAGATGTATATGACATCAGCAATTGCAATCTGATCCAATGCTCTCATTAGTGGGGTTCCGTCTCAATGTTACATTTAGTTGTCATTTACAACTCATGTAAAAGTTTAACTTTCACTACTAATTTGAAGGTGAGGGTCTATAGAATCATTTTGGTTCGAGTGGCAACCACCCAGATAAAAAAAATTGGCCTCTAGGGGGCATACCCCCCATTAGCAAAACATGTTCTGTTGTAACTTTTGATTGAATTATCCAATCTGAACACATGAGATATGTATGGATTCACAATCCGGAGTAGCATTTGGTACATATAATACCCCCCCCCCCCCCCCCCCCCGTATTGGTGTATATCCACAAAAATAGCAAGTAGTCCAGCATCTATGTGCAGTATTTTGATGGAATTGTGCACTTTACGATAAAAGCATGACATTTGGCACACAGTTGGAGCATGCCATAAGGAACATTGTTGACTATGGGGCCATCACAGATTTGTCCCGTGGTAACCATGGCAGCCATTTTCTAAAATGGCCGCCGCCTGCTGTTAATTTACCAATTCAGGTTCTAGACCACCTAGGATCTTGATTCTGGTGACTAATCCTACATTGTCAAGGATGAGGAATACAGTGGTACTATTTGTCCTGTGACCATGGTAGACATTTTTCATAATGGCCGCCACCTGCTGTTATTTTACCAATAACTCCACCACATGAGGTGTGGTGAGGGTCTATTTCAGGTGCAGGTTGAGTTGCTACTGACAGGACATACAGGAGGTGGGCTTTCTGACCTTTGACTCGTCCCTTTAAGGCACAGTGTTTTTGGTGGAGACTTGCCTCATGACATCGTTGCTGCGGCAGTGGCACACTCTGGGTCTCTGGGGCATTGTATCTTGGCGGCCTCCTGTCAGTGTTTCTCCATACTTCTCATGAGCTCTGTGTTCTGTGACATTCTGACATGATAGGGACACAGAGAACGACACTCATGCCCCCTTCAGTGTCTGCACATCCTGCCTGATAGTTCTGAGGGCAGATCTTCAGGTGTTCGGTTGAGGCCGAGTCTTTCCACTGCAGCGGGAAGAAGCATTGTGCGTTCTGACCCATCGCCAAGAAGGGCATAAGTGTCGAGGGAACAGTCACCGTCGTGAAATATATCTCAAACTACTTTGAGTAGGACCTTTTTCCCGTCAACTGGCTTGTCAAGGTACAGCACCTCTGCAGTGGTGTTCACCAGACAGCTCTCATCAGGCCTCAAGCAGGACTTCAAGGTGTTTGCCAATGCACAGGCTACATGGCCTCCTGAGATCACACTGGGCAGCTATAGGTGTGATCTACCACAGCGCCAGCACCACTTCTTGGTTCGAATCCATTCTGTGATCTGTTCTGTCATGAGTCTCTAGTACACTGAAGTGTTCGTTAATCTCACATAATGGACAGTATGCATTAGCTTTCCCTGTCTCTTAGGGTGGGGTTGCAGCCTCGCACTCCGTCTTCAGAACCATGCAGAACTGTGGCATATCTGCCCATTTTCTGAGGTAACCGCTGGGTGACGTTGGATGGCAGCAGGTTCGAGTGATAATTTGAGGCGGGCAAACTCACTCGGGTCTCTGTTGGTGAAGTCGGGGATGGTAGGTCGTGGCCCCCTGTATTGCTGCTCCACTGTGTTATCTGGTGGGGGGTACAAGGGCTGGTGTTCTGGCAATGCCGGATACTGGCAGTTCAGGGGCAGAGCTGGTTGGCCAGCTGGAAGGGGGTCTGGCTAGGAGTACACTCCTGGTGTTATGACCTCACTGGGTACTGGTGACTCAGGGGCAGAGCTGGTTTTATTTGGAAGGGGGTCTGATGAGGAGTAGTACACGGAATACGCCGGCTGATGTCCTGGGCTCACTTGACTCTCACATGTCAGTTTGAACACATGTACTGTACAGTACTACATCGATATTACACATTTTGATGTGCATGTTGTAAATAGTACTGTAGCACTGTATTCCTCATCCTTGAAAACCTGAATTGGTAAAATAACAGCAGGTGGTCGTGGCCATTTTGGAAAATGGCGGCCAGGTCACCACGGGACAACTCTGCGATGGCCCCATGTTAGCCAAAAATGTCCCTTATGGTATGATTTAACTGTGAGCCAAATGTCATCGTAAAGTGCACGATTTCCACGGGTAGAGGCTGGGTATTATTCCAATATCTAACTTTAGTTCCTCACATACTGTATTGTCTCATTTGTGTGAAATATAAGAGATTTTCCAATCATATTTTATTTTTATACAATTACTCATTCATGATAACATACTGTAGGTATAGGCACTAACCTCACCATTCTAGGTTCAACAGAACAGAAGTTAGGTGTAATTTGAAGTAATTTGATGTACATTGGTGGCCATTTTTATTTTTTTCCCCATATCAGCATATTCAAAACATTTGAAATCCAGTTAATTCCTCACACAGTATTGATTTGATATAGTAAAATAAAACCAAGAAAAAACAGCAATTGTAAGAAAATTAAGACATTCCGATTTTGGCCATTTTGGAAATTGGGCAAAAATTATATATATTTTTAATTTGTAGACTTGCCACTCGAACTAAAATTGTTCTATAGGCCATTATCTACAAATTAGAAGTGAAAGTTAAACTTTTACATGAGTTGTAAATGACGGTGTGTCTAGGAACCCCACTACATCAGGTCCTCTGCCTCTGGTCCATCTGCGATCACACTGTAGCACAAGCTCAGCCATCAACTGCAGGGCACCCACACACAAGGAACTTCTTTCCCATTCAACATCTTGACAAAAACATCTGACCGAACACCAGAAAGCCCACTTTCAGCTAATAGTGAACCTACTGTGTATAACCTATATCACAAAATCATCAAGGCATGTGTTGGAGCCAAAATGCTTTTGTTTATTTTTGTTTTATTTAAACAAATTTATGATGAATTTAACGTGTCCTTCTTATATTGAGTTTGAATACTACTGCTGTAAGAAAGTGGATGTTCTCAATAAATGGATTGACATATCCAAAAGAGATTCAACGACTTGATATTGAATTAATCATTGCACGTGTCAAACTAAAGTTCAACCCAGTTGCCCTGCTGTTTAGCCTAGAGGGTAGTAGAGTCACAAGCAATAGGTTCTGTGACCATCCTCTAGCAACAATGTTTTGATGATTGATTTGACCTCTGTGGACCCTTTATAAATGTTTTAGCCCCCATGTCCCTCGCAAATATCCCGGCATTTTTTGCTAGAGGGCCAAATTCAAAATGGTGCACGGCGCCATAGCCAAAAATGGACTTTTGATCCAGATGACCTAGAATCATGTATGAAGACACTTTTTCATACAAGTCAACCATGAGGACACCATTTTAATCATAAGACCTCGTTTTGGCCCCGGAATTCAAGATGGCCACCATCCAGTAGCGTGAAAACGTAACTTTTGAATAGAAAAGTAATTTATTTAGGGGTTGTAATTTTTACAGACACAAAACACATTCAGAGCATTCTGTGTCACTGATTTATGAATCATCAGATCATGAGTCCAACCTCCTCTGTGCATCATTCAAATCCTCCTCACTCTCAACTTCCTTGTCCTCTTCAACTAGCCCTGGTGCAGGTAGGTGTTGGGAGAGCAGGCCGCGTGTGGCGGACAGAACGACAGCGACCACCCACCGACTCCCAATCACGTCCGAGTGGCGAGGGGTGGTGCTTCAGTGTGGGGTGGCACACTAGATGTACGCCAAGTAGTTGGCGCGGAGGCAGTATTGGCATAGGCTCCAGTATCTGCATCTGGAGGGAGACTTGGCAGCACAGGCTTCTTGTCTCCATAGACCACCTGTCTCGTATATGCAAAGAACTCTCTACCTCCTTCTCAAGGTCAAGGCTATCTCCACACCGTGAGAGCTGTTGCCGTGCCACCTTGTCATACACTGATGATTTTCCTTTGCCATAGAAACCCGAGTTGGCATCACAGCCTGCATAAACAGTGAAGAACCTATGAAGACACTGCAGAGTGGTGAGGATGTACACAAGATGATCTCCCAGTATAAAGGCAAAGGGCATGCATTTTGTGATACCTACACCAGGGCCAGTTGAAGAGGACGAGGATGAGGATGATGATGCACAGAGGTGGAGTCATCTGAATCGGATGATTCAGAAACCAGTGACACAGAATGCTCTGACACATGTGTTTTGTATTTGTAAAAATTAGAAACCCCAAATAAATTGCTTTCCTATTCAAAAGTAATGTTTTCACGCTACTGGATGGCCATCTTGTATTTCGAGGCCAAAACGAGGTCTTATGGTGTCAGATTTGGAATCATCATGGTTGACTTGTATGAAAAAGTGTCTTCATACATGATTCTAGGTCATCTGGATCAAAAGTCCAAGTCATTTTGAATTTGGCCCTCTAGCAAAAAATGCCGGAATTTTTGCGAGGGACATGGGGGCTAAATCTTTTATAAAGGGTCCACAGAGGTAAAATCAATCATCAAAATATGGTTGCCAGAGGATGGTCACAGAACCTTTTGCTTGTGACTCTACTAAGGTAGAGTCACAGGTTTGTTCATAACATACAAAGTTGTCCACCAGAAATAATATCTATGACCCCTGTATGGACAACCCGGTAAATTTTTGGGCAAAAGTCCAATATGGCCGCCCCAATATTAGCCCCCATTAGTTATAATGGGGGGTGAATAGGGCAATTTTTTAAACTGAGAGATATTTCCACGACACTTCTCAGATGGATCAATGATATGAATACGAACATTTTTTGTATTGCAAGTTTCCATGAAATCCAATATGGCCGCCCCAATATTAGTTATAATGGGGGGTGAATAGGGGAAAATTTTTAACTGAGAGATATTTCCACGAAACTTCTCAGGTTGATCAATGATATGAATACGAACATTTTTTGTATTGAAAGTTTCCATGAAATCCAATATGGCCGCCCCAATATTAGTTATAATGGGGGGTGAATAGGGGAATTTTTTTAACTGAGAGATATTTCCACGACACTTCTCAGGTTGATCAATGATATGAATACGAACATTATTTGTATTGCAAGTTTCCATGAAATCCAATATGGCCGCCCCAATATTAGTTATAATGGGGGGTGAATAGGGGAATTTTTTTAACTGAGAGATATTTCCACGAAACTTCTCAGGTTGATCAATGATATGAATACGAACATTTTTTGTATTGCAAGTTTCCATGAAATCCAATATGGCCGCCCCAATATTAGTTATAATGGGGGGTGAATAGGGGAAATTTTTTAACTGAGAGATATTTCCACGACACTTCTCGGGTTGATCAATGATATGAATACGAACATTTTTTGTATTGCAAGTTTCCATGAAATCCAATATGGCCGCCCCAATATTAGTTATAATGGGGGGTGAATAGGGGAAAAAATTTAACTGAGAGATATTTCCACTAAACTTCTCAGGTTGATCAATGATATGAATACGAACATTTTTTGTATTGCAAGTTTCCATGAAATCCAATATGGCCGCCCCAATATTAGTTATAATGGGGGGTGAATAGGGGAAATTTTTTAACTGAGAGATATTTCCACGAAACTTCTCAGGTTGATCAATGATATGAATACGAACATTTTTTGTATTGCAAGTTTCCATGAAATCCAATATGGCCGCCCCAATATTAGTTATAATGGGGGGTGAATAGGGGAACATTTTTAACTGAGAGATATTTCCACGACACTTCTCAGGTTGATCAATGATATGAATACGAACATTTTTTGTATTGCAAGTTTCCATGAAATCCAATATGGCCGCCCCAATATTAGTTATAATGGGGGGTGAATAGGGGAAATTTTTTAACTGAGAGATATTTCCACGAAACTTCTCAGGTTGATCAATGATATGAATACGAACATTTATTGTATTGCAAGTTTCCATGAAATCCAATATGGCCGCCCCAATATTAGTTATAATGGGGGGTGAATAGGGGAAAATTTTTAACTGAGAGATATTTCCACGACACTTCTCAGGTTGATCAATGATATGAATACGAACATTTTTTGTATTGCAAGTTTCCATGAAATCCAATATGGCCGCCCCAATATTAGTTATAATGGGGGGTGAATAGGGGAAAATTTTTAACTGAGAGATATTTCCACGAAACTTCTCAGGTTGATCAATGATATGAATACGAACATTTTTTGTATTGCAAGTTTCCATGAAATCCAATATGGCCGCCCCAATATTAGTTATAATGGGGGGTGAATAGGGGAAATTTTTTAACTGAGAGATATTTCCACGAAACTTCTCAGGTTGATCAATGATATGAATACGAACATTTTTTGTATTGCAAGTTTCCATGAAATCCAATATGGCCGCCCCAATATTAGTTATAATGGGGGGTGAATAGGGGAAAATTTTTAACTGAGAGATATTTCCACGACACTTCTCAGGTTGATCAATGATATGAATACGAACATTTTTTGTATTGCAAGTTTCCATGAAATCCAATATGGCCGCCCCAATATTAGTTATAATGGGGGGTGAATAGGGGAAAAATTTTAACTGAGAGATATTTCCACGAAACTTCTCAGGTTGATCAATGATATGAATACGAACATTTTTTGTATTGCAAGTTTCCATGAAATCCAATATGGCCGCCACAATATGGCCGCCACAATATTAGTACCAAGAAAATAGGTTTTGGCTCTAAATTCTGAACCAGATGAGCTAGAAATGCAAACTTGGTGTCTATTTCATGGTTTCTGACCATGAGAGACTCAATGGAATACCTATTTTTATTATTGGGTGTGTCTGGACCCTTATTGTGCATATTTACAAGATGGTGGCTACCCGAAATAGTGCTTTACCATGATTTCTACCATGATTGTTGACTGTTTTGGCAAACACAAGCAATATTAGTCCATTGGCTAAGATCCATGGCACAGAAGGGACATATATGCTTGAGCTTACATATTGTCAAAATGGCTGCAAACATGAAAAAGAAAAGAGACATTACATTTCCTGTCAGATTTTGGATACCTGCATTTGCCATAACATCAAAGGTTGTCCACCAGATATATCTATGACCCAATAGAATCAAAAAGGGGTGGTTTGCCCCCCTGGGTAATAGGATCTTACAGGAATTGTAATGTGTACAATTTTGCCCTATTCACCCCCCATAGGGGCTAATATTGGGGCGGCCATATTGGACGTTCGCCCAAAACTTGACCGGGTTGTCCATATAGGTTGTGATCCTACTGGGTCATAGATATTATTTCTGGTGGACAACTTTGTATGTTATGACAAATGCAGGTCAACCCCCTTTGCCCCCTGGGTAGTAAATGGGATATGTGTATGTACTGCAGATTCAGCATTGTTGCATAATATTTATTTTGCCACAGAACCATGCCATTATTCCAATAGAATTAACTAACAGTCATCTTACAAACCAAACTATGTAATTAGTGTGGTTGCAACCAGACTATTGTAATTGTAACACTTTTTAGTGTTATTGTTATTGTTATTGGTAACATTTATTTATTGTATATTAGGCCTATAAACTTTATTGTGTCACGCTACTCCTCCCAGTTTTTGCCGCACCCACTCATATGTCAAAACGACCGGCTTCATCGGGAATCGTGTGCTATCTCCTTGCTAAGACATTAATTAGTTAGTGAATTAATTTTCCCCATTCACGTGAATGGGAAATGCGAAACTCACATTCACGTATTTTTTCCTCTGAGACCGGACAGGATGCAGGCTATTTGCATCATTGCAGTTTGAAGTGAAAATTACATCCTTAGATTCTGGGATGGAATACTGTACTCAGTAGGCCTACTGTACTCTAACGTCGTTGAAGTAGGACTCCTGGGACCCATCTAAACGACCATCCCTGGGTCCAGGGACCCATTACATGGGAGCAACATAAAAATAGCAGATCTACATAGAATAGATCAACAAGTTCATAAAAAATAACAAACTAAAAATAGCAGATCTACAAGCTCATACACACATGGGTATGGTGTAGAATTGTTATTTTGATCAACGTTTGCCTGTCATCTCTCTCAGAATCTACAGCTTGGTAGGCTGCAGATAACCAACACACCAACATATGATGTACATAGCTTGGTAGGGCAGAGATAACCAACATAGAATCAACTAGAAAAAGTGCCCTTCTGGGCACAGGTCTCCACCAGGAGGATAGGAGTGTGTGTGTGTGATGTATGGCAAAATGTTTAAGAGCAATATAGTGTGTGTGTGTGTGTGTGTGTGTGTGTGTGTGTGTGTGTGTGTGTGTGTGTGACGCGGCTTGGCCTGTTGTAGCGCCACCATGAGGCTGATTTGAAAACTGTCAAGTGGCATTTCTTCCAAAGCCTAGTGGGAATATGCATGCAGTTTCACCACAATCGGACGCTGCGTTGAGTAGTTGTGGCGATTTGTACAAAACGGGTACAAAGCGGGCTACTCCTGAAAAGTTTAGAAGCCAATCGTAGCCAATGAGGGTGGATTATGAGAAATCAAACAAACCCGTCTTGATCACATGACTATGGAGAGCATGTGTACCGATTTGCGTGAAATTTGGATAAAATCTGAAGGAGTAATATTAGAAAATGTGTTTTACATATGTCGGCCTCCTGGTGGCGCTATAAAGAGCAGATGTGAAAAATTCCAGGCAAAGGTTTTTCGTTGGCGTCTAGTGAGTTGGCATACAAAGTTATCCACAGATCCGTGCAGTTAGAGGTAAAAACACTTTTCGGCCAGTTATAGCGCCACCATTAGGCTGAGTTGAAAATATTCAAGTGGCATTTCTTCCTCGACCTAGTGGGAATGTGCGTGCAAAATTTCACGGAAATCACACGATGTGTTCATGATTTGCAGCATTTTGTTTGAAACGGAGCACTCCTGCGAACTTTGGAAGCCAATCTTAGCCAATCAGGATGGAGTCTGAAAAATCTGAAAGACCCGTTTCGTTGAATGGCTCTAGAGAGACTGTGTACCAATTTGCGTAATGTTTGGACAAAATCTGTAGGTGTACTGTCAAAACATTTGTTTTGCACAAAGCGGCCTCCTGGTGGCGCTATAACAGGCCAATGTGAAAACTTTGGGGCAGAGGTTCAGCTCTGGCATTCAGGGTGTGTTCAGAGTATGGCTGCGATCAAGCCAACGGTGCCAGAGATTAGCTGTTCACAGACGGACACACGGACGGACGGACGGACACACGGACGGACGGACGGAGTGCAAAACATACTCTCTCCCCATGCCTTCGGCCTGGTGGAGACAATAAAGGAATTACGAAGGTGGTTTCCTCGTAGACAGCAAGAACATGAAATATTATCTGTAGTAGTTGCTTTACAAACTTCACTAGTGTGGGAACATTCTACCAATGAATGAAAAACAAGAATACTTTTTGATAATTAATTGAAAGTAAACAATCATTGTGCATGTTGTGCGATGTGAAAATGAAGTGTGTGTGTGTGTGTGTGTGAG
Organism: Electrona antarctica; assembly: GCF_951216825.1. Taxonomy (NCBI): domain Eukaryota; kingdom Metazoa; phylum Chordata; class Actinopteri; order Myctophiformes; family Myctophidae; genus Electrona; species Electrona antarctica. The sequence goes on along the minus strand of NC_136812.1, from coordinate 58,136,199 downwards.
AGAGAGAGAGAGAGAGAGAGAGAGAGAGAGAGAGAGAGACACACCATATCGGTGTGTGTGTGTGTGTGAGAGAGAGAGAGAGAGCTCCCCCCCCCATATCGGTGTCAGGTTACTTGTGCTCACGACACGATGAGCCCCAGTGCAAATGCCCCGGTGTGGCATGATCTGATTGCCGGGAGACTACATGCTTCAGCCCCGCGGAGCGGATCGGCTCAACCTGTGAGCAAGGCTCCGACCGCAGCAGGCTGAACTTAGCCGTGGTTGAGGGCATGTCAGCGGGGGGGAGACAGAGCTAGATGGCCGGGGCATGGGACTCGAGTGCGAAATTGCGATTATGCAACAGTTACCAAAAAAAAAAAACACGTCAACTCAATGCCATTGTAACTAACATTTTCGAGCGAAAAAATAATTTTTTGAATGAGACTTTCACCCAGTATGAAACTAAATGTGACACCAAAAGAGTAGCATAAGTTGCTATGCTACTTCTGCGAGCAAGCCCGCATAGAAGACGGGAAAATTGTATTGCCTGGCTGACGTCATCATCACGTTAGCATGAAAAATAGCCGTTCTTATCTCCCGAGGGGAATGACATTCCCCCTTTGAGGTCCTGAGTGACGTAGGGCAACCGAGCGCTCAACGTTAAAGCCCAGCTGCACGGGGTTTCCCGGTCATGAATCCACGGGTCCGCCTGTAGTCCCTCCTCCTACCACTAGGACCCAGAGCTTCAACGTTGAATAGCCTCGCTGGCCCCTTGTACTCTGAGTCAGACACGCAGCTATACATCTCCTTACAACCGTACTCTACCGGATTTTCAATGAAAGTGGTTGTTTCACCATGTTTGCGCATTTATGAGAAATTTAATAATCGGCCATTTTTTTTTCTTTCGATTATTTGTTTTTAGCACCGATACCGGCAGGTGGTGTGATTAATTACCCAGCACCTATCGCAAGGCACCTGCCAATTGTGTGACCCAAACTTTTGTGTTTCCCTTGTCAATTGGTGATGACGTCTAAAATCAGTTAATCGATCATTCCAGTCCCCCCTCGCCCGGAGAGAAAGACGTCCGTGTGCATCTATGGAAAAAGTGGAGATAATTTACTAAATACACGTTTTGTGCCAGAACTTTCACATGGATATAAAACTAGAGGACCATATTTCACTCCACGTTTTTGGAATTATTTAATGGGTGAGTACAAACGGAGCATTTATCACATTCAGGCCGCACACAATTTAATTCAACCAGGGACAGTAGCGACCGTTCTATGCCTATGATACATGGAAATTTACGACGTTAATTAAATGATCACAGGCATTCTAGGTCTAGAGCCAGCCAGATGTTGTGACGGCGGTGGAGCAGCAGACCAGAGATTGATTAATGATAGGCCTATGCTCATCCTACTCCTTTTTAAAGGAAAGTAATAACGCTAGCCTGCGTGTGTTGTCAAAGTTGAAAGTGCCGGTTGTGAGAGGGCTGTCACTCATTACGTCGTTATCCTTGTCCAACAGCGGAGCGTCAGGTCGCCCTGACAGCGGCGACGCGGAAGTCCCGGACTGGACAGTATGGATCGAACTGAACTTAACTAGCTGTCTCGTCACGGCTGTGGCGAGGCGCAAAACCCGGATCGGATTCACTACTGGACTGGACTGGACTGTGGTATTTCTAACTCCCCTGACTCACTGACTCCCCCTACAGTTTTATCAATTGCTGCTTGCTATTTTAAATGCTGATGAAGTGATTTATTGATGAAGTGATTTATTATTGTTTTGTTTTAAAAGAGGGTACCCTTGCATTTCATTATTGTACTGTTGAATGAATTCATATGTCTAGATTATAATAAAAGGATTTTGTACTTTTATACTTTACCCCTATTGTGTCGTGTCATTTACTCTGTATTGGTGTGAACTGGAGTCTGAACTTTAGAGTAGTAACAACTCTCTCAAAAACCTGTTACACTATTTCCGTGCTCATACCCACCCACCCAGTCACACACATAGCTCCGTAAGGGAGTGGTTGCACCACTCAAAAATACACTGTAGACTTGTTATGAGCTACTTCCTGTCAATAAATTGCATGTAACCCAGTTACAACTAGGTGATGCTATAAATAGTAACATTTACATAAGGTTGCCTTTATGATGTTTTGTTTAAAACGTAATTTGAATGTCATGACAAATTGTTAGGGAGTTTGATTTTGTTTTAAAAACATGCATTCTTGTTTATTCTAACCAGCAATGGAAAGGGTGAAGGAGTTTAAGTATAGTGAATGGGGGGCAGACAAACAATCGTATAGGGCAATTATGAGGTCAACAATAGACTATGGATGTATAGTTTATGAAGCAGCTGCTAAGACAACACTACAAAAAATAGATAGAGTATGCTACAGTATAAAGCATTATGTATTTGTATTGGAGCTAATAGATCAACCCCAATTAAAGCAGTCTGAATAGAGGCAGGATAAATTCCACTGGAGCTATGGAGAGAGAAGCTCACACTCACATACTGGATCAGAGTAAAATGTAGTGGAGAAGGAAATCCAGTAAAGAGGGCATTGGTAGACTGCTGGGAGTATGCCAGCTTTCAGGGGAGGGGCTTTGGATGGACATGGCAAGAGAGAGTGAGGGCATATGATCTGGAGACAGTAGATTTCGCTATGACCTCCCCAGTTAGTGATATCTCACCATGGTTGTTTCCGGAAATTAAAGTAGACTTGACCACTGTAGAAAAGAAAAGAGAATGGCAAACAGAGGACATAGGAGCTCAAGCAAATCTTTATCTCAGACAGAGTTACAACAATTACTTGCACATATTGACAGATGGGTCTGAAAACGAGCAACACAGGGTGGGAATAGGAGTGTATGTGCCAGTTCAATGTTAATATAGCAAAGAGGATACCAGATCACTTATCAGTATAATTATATACAGCAGAGGCGGTGGCAATCACTAGGGGATACAATGGGTGGAGGAGGTCAGATCAGAGTGGGTGGTGGTGTGCACTGATTCACTTGCAGTCTTGAAAAGTCTACAGTCAGAAAAATCAGTTAGAGAGGATCTAGTTATTGAAATTAATCATTACTTATTAGGATTGCACAGAGGTGGTTTGGATGTACAGTTCTGTAGGTTGACAGGAAACAAGAGGGTGGATAAGCTTGCCAAAAGGGCAACTCAACAGGAGTGCTTTTCAAGTGTTGCTAGGAAAAGGTGAAGGGAAAGCAATGATTAAAAAGAAAGGGATGGAAATATGGCAGAGAAGATGGGATGAAGATCAGAAAGGACGAGGGTATTACAAAATACATGAAACAGTAAAGGAAGAAATAATCATTGCAAGACTTAGGGTGGACCACACAGGGTTAAATAGTACACTTTTTACTATGGGTAAGGTAGAGAGCAATACATGTGACAATTGTGGAGAAATAGAAAATCACACCTGTATGAAGTGAGTGGTGCAACTCTGTATGGGGGACCCCGGAAGTTACCGTTTGTGGGTCCCCAGGGGGTCCCTCTACTGTACTGTACTGTACTGTAACACCCCAAATCATCATGTATAGTTGTGCGTGCGTGCGTGCGTGCGTGTGTGTTAGGCTGCGAAACAGTGACACTTGGTTGTGAAAACTAACCAAACGCTATTTCATGCACAGACAGACAGACCCAGGCAGGGACCCAGCGACAAACAGCTATCTAAAAATGTAGAGCACATTTTATTGAATTGTGCAGGTACAAAGAGGAAAGAGCACAAAACAATTGCAGGAAAGGTAGCAATGGTGAGGAAGGCATTGTTTTCTTTTCTGTACAATACAAACCTGAGTAGTAGAATAGAATATAAGGAAAGAAATTGGGAAATTGACATGATGTTGCACACTCTTGTACAGTAGGTGGCAGTATGCACCTTTACGTTGGTTGCGATCCGCCAACATTCTGCTGGGAACAGGGTGCAGTTAAGCGTGTTTCTCTACGGACGAGAGAGAGAGAGGGACACAGAACTACGAGTCGAGTCAGAACAACAGAAAAGTCTGGTGAGACGCGAGGTTAGAACACAACAGAGTGAACGTTTATGCAGAGTAGCCTCGGGTACCCAAGCGTTGTTGTTGTGTTTGTTATAGTAAAGTAAATCGTTACTGAACACCACTGACAGAGATGATACAGAATTTAATTGATGTATCAGTCATCAGATACAGAGGACGAGGTTGAGAGGAAAATCCAAACTGTGAAGATGGAGACCAGAGAGACTGACCAGGACATGTTCACAGGTACAGTGACCAACAGTGTTCCCATGTTGTCCGCTATTTAGAAGCGACTTTGCAATTGTTTTTCTTTAATTCGGTAACAAATATTGATATAAAGCTGTTTTTTTAAAAGCTTGTTTCTAAATTGTAGTTGTTTATTTGTTTTGCTTGCTTAATGTTAGGCTACTTAAACCTGGAATAGAAGAACGCAACTCTAATATGTTCATGTCAAGGACCCACGAATGTGTTATTCTTTGAGACGTGCACATAGGCTACTGGTATTTCGGGGGCTTTCCGCCATTCCTTCACCGGGTCAAAACAACAGCTTTCACCATTAGTGCAGGAACAAACCCTCTAGGCTTAGTTTTTGAGATACCCCTCCCCGAGGTATAACAAAACGGGACATAGTTTTTTCAAATCTTTAGGATGTCCCCTTCATGAAATGGATTGTCCCGAGATTTACTTTAACTGCAAAGGTCATGCAATTCATCAATGAAGTTACTCACCACATAGGCAAAAAACGCCTATCCTAAAAGAGGGAGTTCCAAGTTAATCCTCTGTCATTTTCTACCTGCTGATGGTTTTTACATAATACTTGCACAGATGGTCTACTCTACAGGTAGTGTGCCTACATCCCAGAACAATCAGAATGCCAATATTTGGTTCTATTGTGAATCAGCAGTCTTTTATATAAGGTATTAAATAGGCGGAAATAGCAAAAAGTTTACTTTTCGGAGCAACATTCACTTGTCCTACACTTTATCAGGGGTAGAACAAAATGGGACATAGTTTTTTCATATCTTTAGGATGTCCCCTTCATGAAATTGTCCCAAGTTTTACTTTTACTGCAAAAGTCATGAAATTAATCCATGAAGTGACTCACCACATAATGAAAAAACGCCTATCCTGAAAGAGGGAGATCCAAGAAAGTCCTCTGTCATTTTCTACCTGCTGCATGGTTGTTTTTATGTCATGCTTGCACAGATGGTCTAGTCAGGTAGCCTACATCCTAAAGCAACCTAAATGCCAATGTGTGGTTCTATAGTGAATCAGCAGGCTTTAATATAAGGCCTTATTAGAGGAAGAAATAGTCAAAAGCATCTATTATCAACCATCAATCTATTTACTTTGACTGCAAAAGTCATGCAATTCTTCAATTCACTTTCTGCACCAAAATAAGTGCATACAGTGTCCCCAGGTGTCTGTAGACCAGGGGTGTCAAACTTTTGGGGCGAGGGCCACATTGCGCGAAAGGTGACTTGATGAGGGCCGCGACTAGTTGCAGCTCACGTGCGTTGACTTACACCGTTGTCACTTGGCTTTGTTTTCTAGACTGTTTATTGACATAAATTGACTTTATTTGTATTACAGTTGTAGGCTACAAGACATTTTGTATGAGGTGGAAACAAATACCCAAAAAACCATTCGAAAATTGACTAGTTAAAAATGCAATTAATATTTTATCAAAAATATCCAAAATGGCAAATTGACATGGTGTAGTCATCATGAAATCTGACACTTTGCATCTCTTTGCTTTGACTATCGTGTGGAAGTAGACTATATATTCCTCACTTGAAACTTGACATGAAACTCTACTGAGCTGTAACAACTATGGTTAGCCTCTCCATGTCCTTCTGCATCAGAGTGTGAGGAGTATCCAACTCAACTAGTAGTTGAATAGACTGTTAACGAGCCCGTCAGTGACAACATTCCACACCTGGGCAGAGACAAAGCAGTCTACAGCAGGGCCGTTAGCGGGGTAGGTGGGGGAGGGGGAGTAGCAGCGTTGTTTCCTTTTTGAAAATCATGTCGATGATTGGACCTCTCCCTGGGCCGCATGTGGCCCACGGATCACCAGTTTGACACCCCTGCTGTAGACAGTAGTGTCTACCCTACACCCCAAACTGCCCAAAACAACCAGACAAATATGTTAAAATAGGCTTGTATTGTGAATCAGCAGGGTTTTATAGGCTCTCTGGGTTAGAATCATAGGTGTTACACTCGGAGTACAGGTCTCCGCCAGACCAATTACAGGTTATTGTGGGTTGGAAGTCAATCTTAGCCAGTCAGGATGGAATATGAAAACTCTGAAAGACCTGTTTCTTTATTGAACAGATGACGGACACACGTGGACGGACGGACAGGGTGCAAAACATAGTCTCTGCCATGCCTTTCGGCCTGGCGGAGACAATATGTTTTTACCCAGCCACTTCATATTCATATAGAATCTATTATTCTCAGGTAGGCCTAATATCTCTCCACCTCAAAGCATCAAGAATGACCCATTATTGATGTTGTATTCTATAGGTCCATATAGCCTAAATGCAGTATGGTTTAATGCTGTAGAATTTTTAATGAATAATAATCAATCAGCAGTTTATGGAAACCAATTTGGCCCCAGTCAGTCAGTTCCCCATACAATGCTCAAGATGACATTGAGAACTAGAAAAGGTGCCCTTCTGGGCACAGGTCTCCACCGGGAGGATAGGAGTGTGTGTGTGATGTTTGGCAAAATGTTTAGGAGCAATATAAGGCGCGATTCATACTCCTATTTTAGAGCCGAATAAAAGTCGGTTCGGCGCTGTAGAGCCTACAATGTGACGTCATTTGAGGTTCGGGGGGGCGGGTACCGTCCTAAAGTCGGCTCTTCGGTGCTACTGAAAATTTCTGACGAGCCGAAATCATTTCGGCACTACAGCGCCGAAACAGCGGTAAAATAGGAGTATGAATCAGGCCTAAGTGTGTGTGTGTGTGTGTGTGTGTGTGTGTGTGTGACGCGGCTTGGCCTGTTGTAGCGCCACCATGAGGCTGATTTGAAAACTGTCAAGTGGCATTTCTTCCAAAGCCTAGTGGGAATATGCATGCACAGTTTCACCACAATCGGACGCTGCGTTGAGTAGTTGTGGCGATTTGTACAAAACGGGTACAAAGAGGGCTACTCCTGAAAAGTTTAGAAGCCAATCGTAGCCAATGAGGGTGGATTATGAGAAATCAAACAAACCCGTCTTGATCACATGACTATGGAGAGCATGTGTACCGATTTGCGTGAAATTTGGATAAAATCTGAAGGAGTAATATTAGAAAATGTGTTTTACATATGTCGGCCTCCTGGTGGCGCTATAAATAGCAGATGTGAAGAATTCCAGGCAAAGGTTTTTCCTTGGCCTCTAGGGAGTTGGCATACAAAGTTATCCACAGATCCGTGCAGTTCGAGGTAAAAACACGTTTCGGCGAGTTATAGCGCCACCATGAGGCTGAGTCTAAAATGTTCATGTGGCATTTCTTTCTCGGCCTAGTGGGAATGTGTGTGCACAATTTCACGGAAATCACACGATGTGTTCATGATTTGCAAGATTTTGTTTGAAACTGAGCACTCCTGCGAACTTTGGAAGCCAATCTTAGCCAATCAGGATGGAGTCTGAGAAATCTGAAAGACCCGTTTCTTTGAATGGCTCTAGAGAGACTGTGTACCAATTTGCGTGATGTTTGGACAAAATCTGTAGGTGTAGTGTCCAAAAACTTGTTTTGCACAAAGCGGCCTCCTGGTGGCGCTATAACAGGCCGTTCTGGAAATTTTGGGGCAGAGGTTCATCGTTTGCATCCAGGGAGTGTGTGTGCAAAATTTGGCATCGACCGGGTTAACGGTGCCGGAGATTAGCTGTTCACAGACGGACGGACGGACACACGGACGGACGGAGTGCAAAACATACTCTCTCCCCATGCCTTCGGCCTGGTGGAGACAATAAGCTGCTGATTGATGAGTACTACCATAGAAGACTTACAATAGAAGACAACAATATTTTGTCATTCCAGTTGTTTTGAGAAACATCCTTAGAATCCACATGAATATGAAGTAGGTAAACTAAAAACATGGCATCGAAATATATTAATATATTGTTATTAAGTTTGTATAGGCATTTTACAGTATTAGATCAGGATTAGAACATTTAGAAGTAACTCTTGAAAAAAATATTAGGAGTCCTACCTGTAGACCAGTGGTTCCCAAACTTCGCCTTCTAGGGGGTGTGCGACATGAAATGTCTAATGGTGGTGCTATGGTTTTATTGTCTCCACCAGGCCGAAGGCATGGGGAGAGAGTATGTTTTGCACTCCGTCCGTCTGTGTGTGTGTGTGTGTCCGTCCGTCCGTCCGTCCGTCCTTCCGTCTGTGAACACCTAATCTCCGGCACCGTTAACCCGGTCGATGCCAAATTTTGCACACACACTCCCTGGATGCCAACGATAAACCTCTGCCCCAAAACTTCCAGAACGGCCTGTTATAGCGCCACCAGGAGGCTGCTTTGTGCAAAACAAGTTTTTGCACAGTACACCTACAGATTTTGTCCAAACATCACGCAAATTGGTACACAGTCTCTCTAGAGCCATTCAACGAAACGGGTCTTTCAGATTTCTCAGACTCCATCCTGATTGGCTAAGATTGGCTTCCAAAGTTCGCAGGAGTGCTCAGTTTCAAACAAAATGCTGCAAACACATTTTGTGATTTCCGTGAAATTGTGCACGCACATTCCCACTAGGCCGAGGAAGAAATGCCACGTGAACATTTTCAACTCAGCCTCATGGTGGCGCTATAACTGGCCGAAAAGTGTTTTACCTCTAACTGCACGGATCTGTGGATAACTTTGTATGCCAACTCCCTAGAGGCCAAGGAAAAACCTTTGCCTGGAATTATTTACATCTGCTCTTTATAGCGCCACCAGGAGGCCGACATATGTACAACACATTTTCTAATATTACTCCTTCAGATTTTATCCAAATTTCATGCAAATCGGTACACATGCTCTTCATAGTCATGTGATCAAGATGGGTTTGTTTGATTTCTCATAATCCACCCTCATTGGCTACGATTGGCTTCTAAACTTTTCAGGAGTAGCCCGCTTTGTACCCGTTTTGTACAAATCGCCACAACTACTCAACGCAGCGTCCGATTGTGGTGAAACTGCATGCATATTCCCACTAGGCTTTGGAAGAAATGCCACTTGACAGTTTTCAAATCAGCCTCATGGTGGCGCTACAACAGGCCAAGCCACGTCACACACACACACACACACACACACACACACACACACACACACACACACACACACACTTATATTGCTTCTAAACATTTTGCCAAACATCACACACACACACTCCTATCCTCCTGGTGGAGACCTGTGCCCAGAAGGGCACTTTTTCTAGTTTTAAATATATTATGCCAATATATGGCAAGTAATGCAGCATAAAACCTATGCTGCATATATTATGCCATATTCAGGTTCATATATGTGGATAAAAAGGAAATATATGTCTCTGGCTTTATATTTCCATGTGGGGGGGGGGGGGGGGTGCATCAGCTAGGTCGGGAGGTAACAGGGGGTGCATGGCCAAAAAGGTTTGGGAACCGCTGCTGTAGACTATGCGCAAATATGTAATATGCAAAAAGTAGGTGGACAATGGAGCAGGATTAACTTGGGAAGGTAGGGACTTTTCTGCATTTGCAAATCTCATGGATACATTTCATGACTTTTGAGGTGAAAGTAAAACTTGACCTTCCATTTCATGAAGCGGACCAGTCAAAGTTATGGAAGAACAATGTCAAGTTTTGTTCTACCTGATAGAAGAGTAGGAGCAGTATTAGACATGAGAACTATAGCTATTTCCACCTATAACACCGGAGGGCGTGCACGCATCCACCTGGCCCAGGTGGATGCGTGCACGCCACCTTGTCCGTTGTGACGTCAGGTGGGCCAGGTGACCTGGGTGACTGCTGGGTGAGCGCTGGCGATTTGGCATGGGGGTAACATCAACATATGGAATGAATTCTGTACTGGCCATATATGGAGCATGTCTGAGCATGTTTGATGAGGTCAGATCAACATATGGAATTTCAGAATAGGTCAGCTCCATATAGATCTATGGGTGGCAGCGGGGGCAGTGTCTTGAGTGTACAGGGTTTTCTAATAATAGTAATAGTGTTATTAATTGTAAATGGTCATTGATTTACTATTCACACCACCAGCTGTTTTACTGTAAAATTGCATGGAGCACTGCTCTGCAGTCTGCACATGCAGAGAAACCACAGACACATAGATTTCGGTCATTTTCTTTACTGGAACGCACCTTAAAGTTTGCATGAAGTGCACTACACAATGGCTCTTAAGTGCAAAAGCAATAAAATTAAATAACAGCCTGAGCCTATACATTGGCTACATTGAATTTAATTCAAATCAATAGTTACTATAGGCCTACTTCACGTGTGCAGTCCTACACTAAAGGCAGGCACTTCAGGCCTTTACAATTCTCTTTTTTTTTCTTCAATTCTCTTTAACAATGGAATAAAACTGTAGCAGTAGCCTGCCCTACATTGGCTAAATTGAAATGAATCAATAGGCTTAATTAACGTGTGCAGCGCTAAACAAAAGTCAGGCACTTCAAGCCTTGCAAGTATTTTTTTTTAAATAATTATCTTTAACTCTTTGAGATATTCATGGATTTCTATATAGTTTTTAGACTTCTCTATGGCAGAATGGCGTTTTTGAATGATTTATTGAAAATTCTCTGTTGTGAATGTGTGACAACGAAAGACCTTCAGAGAAAGCTTGGCTTGTCTGCTTCCAGGAAAAAAATGAACTGAGTTGATAAAATGTTTAGTTGTGGTGTTGGAAGCCATTTAAAAGAGCCTGCATTTACACTGGGTAGTGTTTCTAGGACAACAAAAAAAGTTATGACCGGTTGAAGTTTTATTTTCTAAATAACTTTTTTTCTGCTGGGCGTACATAGCCATGCAATATCTCATTTTAAAGGGTGAGTTGTCTAGTTCAATTAAAATAAAATAAAAAGTTTCTCACATGTACCACTGTAGATATTTTGCCATCTATAAATAGCATGGTCAGTCATGATCAATCTGACCTATCCAGCTAAAAGTCCCCCTAGCTCTGAAATGGAACATCATATAAACTCAATTCTTTTTTGGGGTAAAATTAGACATTCTAACGCACATTTTGATATATACCATGTTTACATAGTCTTACCAGTACCGTGTCTATTCATGCATGTATCTCAAAAACCTGTTGTGAAGAAACAGTTTTGATAAAAAACTCATCCAAGGACATTGTTTTGATATGACTTTGTGCCCATGATATGTATCAAAATATAGACTTGAATGTATACTGTATTATAACAAAAAAATTGGGTTCTTACCATCTACCGTTACAGAGTAAATCACAGTTGAAACTCGCTTAGTCAAACCATAAACCTCAGACTAGTGAACAAAATAGCCATGACAGGTCTAACTCATTGTAAAAGCTTGTCTTTTATTTTTTATGACTAACATAATACAATTATAATAAATATTACAGAAAATAAATAGGCCTACATACAAAACAGTTGTCCCCAAACTCCCCAGTGTCCCCAAACCACTGCATTCCAGTTGTTCTTGACGGTGTGTGTGTGTGTAGGCTAAATTTAAAAAAAACAACAACTGAAATGAATGAATGCATCCGGTTCAGTGTCGGAGAACTCCATCGCAGTCTTGACTCTTCGTCTTCATCATCCTCCTCCTCCTCCTCCTCATCTGATGCCAGTTCTAAATATATAAAAATAAACATTTAGCTGTAGTCAGCCCGGCCAATAGCCAGTTGGGGGGGGGGGGGACGTAGGCTATCTGACATCATCGTCATCATCACACGGAGACACACTAAACAATGTACAATCATGACTGTATACAATATACAATGAATGCAATTATCATGCAAGCTCAGACGTCAATGAAACGTCATACAGATCTTATATAATACGCTACTGTTAGCTTCACTCCCCGTCCCCCCTCCGATCCTTGTAGCAAGGATCGAAGTAGCCCCATATGTGCCCTCTCCCTACGCTCATTCTGTAGCTCCGAGATGAGCTACAGAATGAGCGTAGGGAGAGGGCACATATGGGGCTAGGATCGAAGCAACCACGCGTTGCTTCAGTAAACGATGCATGTTTGTTCTCCGTCTTTGTAGACAGTAAATAAAAGGAGCGAACATTACTCTAAAGATCAGATCGCCTATAAGGCACGCTACAATAGAAAATACTTGTACTGCCATGCGTGCATGCCTGCTACGATACATTTGTACTGCACCAACCAACCGATCAACACCAACCCCCCCTCCAGCCATTATCCAGCACCAATGCACCGACCAACACCATTAGCCAGCACCTTTGGTGCTGGCTAATGGCTGGGGGCCATCGTGGTGAGTCATTCTGGCGTCATGATCTGACTAGTAGTAGTAATTATCCAAGCATCTATTTGTAGCGATCATCTTATGATTTCTGATCACTATAGAAGGGCATTTTCTACAATAAGATTACCTCAAAACATTCCGGGTTGATCGTCTTCTTCAATGGTTTCCCGGTATAGCTCATCGGACGACGATGGGGAGACAATGAAAAAAGGAGGGAGGGAGCAGCGAGTCTCGCTGTAAGCACTGGACCAGGGCTACTCCGCCTGGAGAAGGCGACTGGGACGCGTATGGATCAATACTACTACCACAAAACTCGCTCAAATAAATAGTACTGCTTTCAACTTTTTCTGCTAGAAAATCGCTCGGGCGAGACGGCAAACAGGCAAAACAATGATAACTATGAAGACTCCCTCTGCCCCCACTGTTTACAGGGGGTGGGACCAGCTTCCAATGGCAACACGTACACGTGTGTCACGTGACACGGGTTTTCTGGGTAATGTAGTTGGAATATAAGCTCAGGAATTTAAACAGCGCTTCGGAGCATATTAATATGTTTAGATTCATCAAAAACTGTGAAGACGCCAATTGGCGTCATTGATCATTTACGGAATTCTGATGAAGACGCCAATTGGCGTCTTTCATCTTCTAAGGGTTAACAATGAAATGAAACTGTAGTAGCAGTCAAACAACAAACACAAATAATAGCTGCGTCACTTTCTTGTGCATCAAAATGATAAAAAAAAAATAGCCTAGTAGGCCTACCATCAGTTTACAGTCCAAAGGTGTCAACCAGTTTACAATTTAAATCAGCTTCACGCAAACTTTTACTTCAAATGCAACAAAAAGGTCTTAGTCGTTTTTGTTTAAAAAGATGAGCTGGTCAACGTGCTCTGGGTCCAGACGAGAGCGCAGCCGGTTAAGGACAAGTCCTGCTGCTGAAAAAACCACCGATGTAGCTGGCACACACAAGTATGCCCTTGCGAGTTTGGCCAGCCTCTCATACTTCGATTGATTCACTCTCCACCAGTCGAGGGGATCCAAATGAGGAGCGATGCATATGTCTTCGCAGTAGTTCCTTATTTCCATTTCAGGCGTTACAGGTGCCTCCGTATGATACCCCTCACCAAACAACGACAGCATTGCAGACTGGTCGATTCGGGGTCTCTTTTCAGCCACTCCAGACCCCGCCGCGGCTGCGGCGGGCCCCGCTGATTCGGAGTTCTCATCCTCGGTGATCTCAGGTTCGGCAATGTCGTCATCACGCTCGTCTGCTGCTACTGTGGCTGAAAGCAGTGCTGTAACCCTGGCCTTGACCACATCCTTGAGAGCATCACCAGCAAACTTGAGGTGTTTGTGCCTCGGGTCAAGAAACGAGGCGATGAACGGGACTGTAGTTGCACTCTCTAACTTGTCGGGTTTCATTCGCCGTTTCAGTGACTCAGCCACTGTTTGCATGAACTCCGCAGCCTTTTTGGATGTAGTTGCAGTAACAACCAGGTGTTTGTTTAGCAAAGTTGCTGTGGTGGGATATATCATGGAAATGGTAACTCCTGACTCGCCGCACAGGGCAAGACTGCCACTTTAGGGACTGCTTTTATTTGTACTTATTATAAACCGTGCTACAGTTTTATTCCAGTTCATAAAAAGGGGGGGGGGATTAACATATTAAAATACAAACCTGCTTCTCAACGAGCGCATGTGTTGCTGTAGTGCTGTGGTGGAAATGTGACACAAGACGGCTGGCACCAGCGACGACTTTGTGTATATCATTGAGCTTGAATCCATCATTAATGGCAAGTTGGAGTGTATGGGCATAACACGGACTTGAATCCCAATCCAGGTACTGGTTATTGGCGAGTGTCACATTGCTGGCGTTATCATGCACACTTTGTCCAATATCCCCCAGGACTCTGTGGCACTGCGGAGGCCCTCCGCGAGATTCTCTGCTGTCTTTCTGTCATTGCACGGGTCTGCAATACTGCACTTTGCATCTCAAATCGATGTAATGGCAGGTTATGGTGACATACGATTCAGTTGTTAGTGCTGTCCACCCGTCGGTGGTTATGGACACCTTTGGGGCATCTGTGTGCGCAGATCCAGTGCCTTTTCTCTATACAGCTTTTCAATTCGTGTTGTCATCGAAGTACGGCCCGGGACTGTGTAATCAGGTTCCACACATGCCATAAGGTCACGGAAACCCTTTCCATCCACAAAACGTATTGGCAGCATGTCCTTCACTATCATCGTGGTGATTAGTTTAGTTATGTGAGCTGCACGGGTCTCACTGCAGAGCCGAGGCGTTGTAATGTAGGTGGTTATGGGCGGCTGTGCCGTGTCTTTCTTTGTAGTCTCAGCGGCATGGCTACTGCTCAAATGAGAGTTCATTGCTGAAGTAGAGTTGTGGTAGGCTAAAGTCTTTTCACAGAGCTTGCATTTTACCAGCACATCGCTTATTTGTACGAAGTAGTTCCACGAGGAACTCTTCCTCTTCTTTTGCTTGTTCCATACTGGTTCCATTTTTGTTTAGTGTGGTGGTGGTTTTCTTGTTCCGCATCAATCAATCTCACGTGTGAGTGACTGAGGGAGGAGGCGGGGTCGGTGTGTGTAGCAGGCAGCCCAGCCTGCACTAGTCTGTGCTGCTGCTGAACGTCCTCCATGCAAGTTTACAGTAAAACAACTGGTGGCACTGGTGATAATAAATCAATGACCATGTACAATTATTAATACTAGTACTATTATTAGAATTAGCCTATATTTTCGTTGATTAAATCAAGCAAAAATAATAATTAAAAAAATGATAATTAAATTCGATTTTGGGGACGGCGACAATTAATCGGAAAATAGATTAATCGGCGGCATCCCTACTACAGACACACTCTGCACTGACGTCTCCTCTCTCACACACACACACACACACACGAGTCAGAGAGAGGTCCACTGCACTGACTGCAGGGAGGAGAAAGGATTATAGGCTACTAACCTTGTAACCATAAAAAGCTTTGCTGTTTTCATCTTCAATTAACCAAAATAAAATCCACACGTGAGAGGGACAGAGTCGCAGAGAGCAGTGGTAGAACTACGTTAGTGTGTGTGTCGGTCGGTCGGCCGGCCGGCCGGTCGGTCGGCAACCGGAGACCAATGTATTATTTTGCGTGGCCTTATATAAAAGGTTGCTTATTCACAATAGAACCAAATATTGGCATCCTGGTTGCTTTAGGGGTAGAGAGCACTGAGGGGGAAGGTGCCAAACCCCCATAAAAGGGCACTATTTTGGTGTGGTCTTTTTGTGGGGGTCCCTTGTGCCAATCAGAAATATCCAACTAGTATGTTCCACAATAACTTGGCCTGTGTCATGGACAGTAAATTAATACATTCTAATTACCATGTAAACATAACGTGTGTGTGTGTGTGTGTGTGTGTGTGTGTGTGTGTGTGTGTGTGTGTGTGTGTGTGTGTGTGTGTGTGTGTGTGTGTGTGTGTGTGTGTGTGTGTGTGTGTGTGTGTGTGTGTGTGTGTGGTGGGACTTTGAGGCAAAAGCCCCCCCTCTGCACATGCCTGCATCTCTAAGAATTGACCCACTTTCAGGGTAGGCGTTTTTTGCAGTGGGGATCAATTCATGGATGGATTCTTGACTTTTGCAGTAAAAGTAAAACATCTGACCATCCATTTCATGAAGAGGACATCTTAAAGATATGAAAAAACAATGTCACATTTTGTTGATCAATAATAGGACCAAAATTACAAGTGAATGTTGCTCAGAAAAGTAAACTTTTTGCTATTTCCGCCTATTTAAGGCCTTATATAAAAGGCTGCTGATTCACAATAGAACCAAATATTGGCATTCTGATTGTTCTGGTATGTAGGCACACTACCTGTAGACCATCTGTGCAAGTATGATGTAAAAACAAACAGCAGGTAAAAAATGACAGAGGATTTTCTTGGAACTTTCTCTTTCAGATAGGCGTTTTTTATTGCCTATGTGGTGAGTAACTTCATTGATTGATTGAAATATTTATTAACAGTTTGCAGAATTACAGTACATTTCAAGCACAAACTCAATACAAAGACTGTTAACTGTGAGTGGACAACCCAATTAAGCATTACACTTGTTTACAAGAGGGTCCACCTTGTTCAATTCATCAAAACATTTAGAGACGTACAAATAGACACTTCTATATATAGTCAAAGAACAGAACAGGAATTCATCATAAGGGAGGTAATAAGGGAAAAGAAACATAATATACATTAAGGGGAAAAGGGGGTGGGCGGTGGGGGGGGGATTCAGATTTTACGGAGGCCAGTTTCGAATTGCAGCCGTCCGTAGGTGCCCTTTGAGAGCGGTTTTGAAGGAGTCAAGGGATTTGCATGTCTTAATGACTGTTGGTAGGGCGTTCCACATTTTGGTGGCATAGGAGCGAAAATAATTTAGTCCCTTGTTTGTGCCGAATCTGGGTTGTACATGGTTCGTTGCACTTCCTCTGGTGTTATGGGTGTGGACTTTGTTAACATTAAGGAAGTATCTAGACAGGTACATGGGTATCTTGGTGGTGTATCGAATCTTGTGGACCAGACCCATTGCAAGATGCTGTACTCTTTCGTCGACCCTAAGCCATTCCAGCCTGTCAAAGTGGGCAGGGGTGAGGTGGGTTCGGGGGGTGAGGCCAAGTAGGAGCCTGACCAGTTTGTTTTGGGAAGTCTGGAGCCTAGTTTTAAGGGCCTTTGAGGTGCTGTGGTACCAGGCGGTGCATGCATAGTCAAAGAAACCTTGTACGAGGGCTCCTGTTAAGGTCTTCAAAGTGTTTTTGTTGAACAATGAGGAGATCCTGTAAAGGAATCTTGTTCTTTGGTTGACTTTTTTGATTACGTTTGTGGCCATTTTATCACCGGAACGATTAGCCTTCAGGATGGAACCTAGGTAAATGTCATCTTTACGTGTGATAACATTGTCACCCACTCTAACCAAGAAGCCATTTGCCTTGCTGAGATTACTATTAGATCCGAAGAGAATGGATTCAGTTTTTCCCAGGTGTAAAGATAGTTTGTTATCAGCGAGCCAGGTGCCATTTCTACCGAGTTCAGAGCTGAGGGCCTTTTCAACCTGCAGTTTGTTCCTGTCCGAGACTAGCAGTGCTGAGTCATCTGCGAACGGGAACAAGTTGCAGTCACAAGCTGATGTCATGTCGTTTACATATATTAGGAACAGTAAATTCCCCAGCATGCTTCCTTGTGGAACGCCACAGCTCACTGGGAGGGCAGTGTTCCATTCACCTCCACCATCTGTTCTCTCCCCTCCAGGTAGGATTGCATCCAGCTCACTGATGTGCTATCGAAACCAATTGCTTTTAGCTTGTTAACCAGTATGGAGTGGTTCATGGTGTCAAAAGCCTTTTGGAGGTCCAGCATGACCATGCCGCAGTATTTGCCAGCATCCACCTCATGTTTGATGTGGTCGCTCAAATAGAGAAGGCATGTGTCAGTGGAGTGGGATGTTCTGAAGCCAGATTGGAACTTGTACATTCATTTATTGTGGCAAGATACTTTTCAACCTGTTCATAGACTATTTTTTCCATCACTTTCGAGATGGAGCTTAGAATAGAAATAGGGCGGTAGTTGCCGGGGTCTAATTTACTCCCTTTCTTGTGCAAGGGGGTTACTTTGGCCAGTTTGAAATCTTGGGGGACCTGTCCCTGTTTGATGGAGAGGTTTACTATGTGGGTGATGATTGGAGCTATACAGATGGCTGAGTCTCTGAGAAATTTGGAGGGAATATTGTCATGGCCAGTGGCTTTGTGGGGTTGGAGGGCACTCAATTTCTTAAGTACCTCATCAGTTGTTACCATAACTAGTTTAAAATCGTCTTTACAAACACCTAGGTTTCTGTAGAGTGTAGAAGGTTTTAATGTGCTCTACACCAAAGAGCCCAGAGTGGGAGGGCAGTTTGTTAACCAGAGTTGTTGCTATGTTTGTAAAGAAGATATTCAAGTAGTTGGCCACATCAAGCTTGTCAGTGATGAGAGTATCGTTCGATTTGATGTTTATGTTTGAAAACCTGGTTTTTAGTTTCTGACCGCAGCCTAGTTGATTGATAAGTAGCTTCCAGAGCTCACGAGGATTGTTTTTGTTTTCCTCTGCTTTATCATTGATAAAGTTACTTTTAGCTGATTTAGTCATGGTAGTTACAATGTTTCTTAGCTTGTTTCGTTGGGTTTTTAGGTTGTCCAACTGAGCTTGGAGATCACTGTCGAAGCGCTTGGCAAGCTTTGACTTGCATTTTAGAAATTCAGAGCATTTTTTGTCCCTGGCTTTCATTGCAGTCAGTATGTCCGAATTCATCCATGGTTCCGAGCGGGTTTTGACCCTGGATCAATTTCAAGACTTTAACTCTTTGAGAGTTTCAAGGATTTCTATATAGTAGGTAGACTTCTCTATGGCATAATCCCGTTTTTGAATGATTTATTGAAAATTCTCTGTTGTGAATGTGTGACAACGAAAGACCTTCAGAGAAAGCTTGACTTGTCTGCTTCCAGGGAAAAAATGAACTGAGTTGATAAAATGTTTACTTACTCTCAGGCAGACTTGATGCCCGGCCACAAAACGGCCTGGCCAATCAGCAGCAGCTTCTAGCAACTTCTAGCATTGGCCAGGCCGTTTTGTGGCCGGGCATCAAGTCTGCCTGAGAGTTCCCAGATGGGAGCAGGAGGGGGGAACCCAGTGTACTCTCTGCTGCCCCATCTGGCGGAGTCAGGTTATGTGTGAGTAGGCTAAATAAAATAAAAACTGCCCCCCCCTGAAATGAATGAATGAATGAATCCGGTTCAGTGTCGGAGAACGCCATCGCAGTCTTGACTCTTCATCCTCCTCATCTGATGCCAGTTCTAAATATATAAAAAGAAATAAACATTTTAGCTGTAGTCAGTGCACGCTACTATTACATGGCGTTTTACCCGGCTGCTGGCGATCAAATTATTTTATTGTGCAGTGTCTTTGTGGGCCGAGTCGTGGCATGACAAATACAAATAGATGCTTGTATAAGTAGTATCACGATAAAATAATATGGCGACGTTAGAATGAAACACCAATGAGTGATCGCTGGTAATGTAGCTAGCTGCCCAGGGTATATATCCAGCACCATTGCGTCGCAATCATCCAGCAACATTGGTACTGGCTATTGCCCGGGCTTGTGGCCCGGTCAATAGCCAGTACCATTTGTGCAGTGTTTGTTAGCAACTACTACTAGCCAACAGCCAGTGGAATGTGGTGACGCGATGGTGCTGGATATACGCTGGGCAGCTACATTACCCGCGATCACTCATTGGTGGTGTCATTCTAACGTCGCCATATTATTTTATCGTGATACTAATTATACAAACATCTATTTGTATGCCACGATGCCACGATTCGGCCCACAAAGTCACAGTACAATACATTCATTTGATCAGATGTTTTTGTTAGCTACGTCGATTACCTATAGTACTGACCCTTGTTATATATTCTCCGACTATGCCTGTCACGATGACTAAACCAGTTAGATCTATCCATATATGGTTCTACCACATCTATCTGATATCAGCACTAGGTCGGCTCGGGCCAAATATAGGGATCGTCTTACTAGACATGTCATATTAGGGCATTTTCGAATACAATAAAATTACCTTTTAGCGAAGGCATCAGCCTTGGTGGTAACTCCGGTGGGGAGAAGAAAAAACATTGCACACGTGTAATCCGCGAGGGTGGATGTTGCAGCCCGGCCAACGGTCTGGGACTGGAGAATGCCACTGGACACGGCTGGATCATTTTTCAGATTGTTTTTTTTGCGGCGACTGCAAACCTGGCTGAAAAACTCTTCCTCCAGTGCCCACCTCGGAGGAGTCAACCAACCCCCCTGTTCACTGGGGGCCGGGCGTCAGTTTCCAATAGGAAAGCATACACGTGTGTCACGTGACACGGGTTTTCTGGGTAATGGAGTTGAAATATAAGCTCAGGAATTTAAACAGCGCTCCGGAGCATATTAATATGTTTAGATTAATAAAAAACGAGAAAGACGCCAATTGGCGTCATTGCTCTCGTCCGGAATGCTGATGATGACGCCAATTGGCGTCTTTCCCCTTCTAAGGGTTAACAGTAAAAGTAAATCTCCATTTCATGAAGGGGACATCCTAAAGATATGAAAAAACGATGTCCCATTTTGTTATACCTCGGGGAGGGGTATAGTCAACTTTTCCTGCACTGTGTGTGTGTGTGTGTGTGTGTGTGTGTGTGTGTGGTGTGTGTGTGTGTGTGTGTGTGTGTGTGAGAGATTGTTATTGTCGAATAAAGGATGTGTTACTCTATTCATTACATTTGACTAAGGCAATAAATAGGAATAAAACTTTTTGTTAAATAAACATTTGACCTATTATTTTAAATAGTTATTTTATACCATTTTGAACCGAAAATAAGGAACCGTTGGGAACCGGAATGGATAAGCAGAACCGGTACCGGATTCACAAAAATCCCAACGATACCCATCCCTAAGTACTACAGTACAATAAAGTATGGAGTAGTACAGTACAGTACGGGGTAGTACAGTACTGTGTACAGTACCGCAACACTCAGTTCAGGCGCGTCTGATGTGTAAACATTTAACAAAGTCATTGTAAAATATAAAAACTACTGATCATTTCAAAACAAATAAATGAGTAGGAGAATCAATCAAATCCAATCAATGAAACACAATGATTCTCTGCTGACGTTACTTCATCTCTCCTCCTTCTAGATATCTCACTCCTTCCTGTGGTTAAAGACGAGGTTTCCCCTGAACAGCAGGAGAGTAGCCTCAATCTGGTCCAGGTGAAACTAGAACCTCCACAGATGCAACCCGTAGTAAAGTTGTACAGGATAGGTACGTACCGTTTTATTTACAGGCAGTTAAACATGTGCTGCTCTTGGAAGTATGTATATCAGCATAACTTAAAGCTTCCCTCTGTACTTTAACTCACTTACTGAGGATGACGTCTTTGTCGTCTTTTTTACCAATGCTTTGCCGAAGAGGTCTTTTTTTGTTCTTGCGGTTGATGGCGGTCTTGGCTTACCTATGGTAACACAATTACACATAATTTAGCAAAGAGCGCCATCTAGTGTAAAGACAAAAAACAGCCCTGTCAACCTGGCTCCAGTGCTCCCAAGTGAACTGTTGGTAACGCCACCAAAGAGTGACAACAACAGGCAAAGGAGGAGGAGGGGTAGACGCGGAGGGGTGAAACAGAGGCTAAGGAGAAGGTGTACAGACCACCTCTTCCATCCGTGATTCTCTGTAACGCCCGTTCACTGAGGTACAAGGCAGATACGCTTCGATTAAACACCAGCGCTCTACACGAGTACCGGGAGTCGTGTCTGCAAGTGATCACCGAGACGTGGTTGGACGAGACGGTTCCGGACTCAATAGTTTCCCTGGATGGATTCACTCTGTTACGTGGTGACAGGACAGCTGACTCGGCTAAGAGCCAAGGAGGAGGGATCGTGGTTTACATAAACGATAAATGGTGCTCCCAATTCACTGTGAGGGAGTCGTTGTGTAACCAGGACATTGAAATATTATGTCTAAGTATGCGACCCTTTTATCTACCGCGCGAATTTGGTAATATTGTGTTGTGTGCTGTTTACATTGCACCTAGCGCAAATGCTGCAAGGGGAGCCACCGCTGTAGCTGACTGTGTTCACAGGCAATTGAAACGCACCCCCGAAGCACTGTGTTTTGTCTTGGGTGATGTAAACCATTGTAAACTTGAATCTGCAAGACAAGAGGGAACAAATGGGAAGACAAATGCTATGGCAATATTAAGAACGCCTATATAGCCACGGCTAAACCTCCTTTGGCCAATGCAGATCACAATGTTGTTAATTTAATTCCCACATATAAGTCACTGCTTAAGAGCAGTAAACCACAGGTTAAAACCATTTATGTGTGGGACAACGATGGCATCGAAACGTTGAAGGGATGTTTTTGTTGCACTGACTGGAGCCTCTTCCATAGCCTAGACCTGGAGGAGGCTACAGATACTATGACGGAGTACATTAAATTCTGTAAAGACAATGTGTTGACCAAAAAGACCATAACGATGTACCCCAACAATAAACCCTTCATTTCAAGGGAAATTAAAGAATGCATGGCTAAGAAACAAAGGGCATTCAAGAGCGGGGATTTGTTAACTATGAAGAATATTCAGAAGGAGATTAACCATAAAATAAGGAAGGCTAAACGGAAGGAGAAGGAGAAGTTTGAGGCCTACTGCTCCTCTTCTAATTCCAAAAAAATGTGGGAATCTATGAAGGCCTTGACTAACATGGCTCCAGCTAAGAAGGGCCTTTGTGTTTCAAATGAAAATGAAAAGGCCAATGAATTAAACAACTTTTATGCAAGGTTTGAAACAACTGACTTCTTGCATGAACAAAATGCTGCCCTAGAGTCTGTACCCATACACAGTGATCTGGGAATTACTGTGGATCAACGTGAAGTCCAGAGGATGTTTTCCCACACATGTCCCCGGAAGGCTTCAGGTCCAGACGGGATATGTGGCCGGCTGCTGCATTCATGCAGTCAGGAGCTAGCGGAGGCTTGGTGTCCAAAAATCACTGGACTCATGTACTGTTCCGTCCACCTTGAAAGACTCCATTATAATAAGCAAGGAAAATAATGACTACCGCCCAGTCGCTTTGACTTCAGTAGTCATGAAATGTTTTGAGAAAATCATTATCAGTCTGCTGAAGGCAGCGGTAGGCTGCTCATTGGATGATTTTCAGTTTGCTTATAGGAGCAACAGGGGTATAGAGGACGCAGTCTTGACCTTGGACTATTTTCTTTTGAAACACTTGGACAATAACAAAGCCTATGCACGCCTTCTTCTTGTAGATTTCAGCTCAGCATTTAATACAATACAGCCACATCTCTTAATAAAGCGGTTGAGGGACCTTAATGTCCATCCTCTTATTATTAGATGGTACCATTCATTCTTAACTAAACGTACACAAACAGTCAGTGTGAATGGCACTATGTCAGAGCGCAGAACCCTGAGTACTGGAGCATCTCAGGGCTGCGTTAGCTCACCTGTCCTTTTTACTCTGTACACAAATTAGTGTAGAAGTGGCAACCCGAACAGGATAGGGATTTAGCTGACTACTTTTTAGAGGTACAGAACTTTGTAAAGTGGTGTGATGACAACCACCTTATTCTTAACGTTAAGAAGACACAGGAGATGGTGTTTGACCCCAAGAGTATTGGTGATCACAGGCCTGTGGTCATCCATGACTCGACCATCTCACAGGTCTCCTCATATAAATACTTGGGGATCTGTATTGACAACTCACTAACTTGGAATACACATGTTGACAGTCTCTGTAGCAAACTACAGCAAAGACTGCACTTCCTTCGGCGTCTCAGGGTTCACAGTGTTGACCAAAGATTTATGTTAGTGTTCTATCAAGCAGTCTTGGAAAGCCTGGTCAGGTTTGGCATCACAGTTTGGTTCGGTAATCTCTCAGTGCAACTGAGGTCCAAATTGGTGCAGACTGCAGGGAAGATCATAGGGGTAAGACAACTCCCCTCTCTGCAGTCTATTTATGAGCAGACTACATTAAAACAGGCTAAAAAAAATTGTCAGTGATGTTACCCATGTTTTAAATGGCGAGTTTGTACTTCTGCCCTCTGGGAGAAGATACAAAGAACCAAAGTGGAAGTACATCAGATTAAAAAAATCGTTTGTACCAGCATCAACCAAGATGTTGAATGAGGCTCTGAAACAGCAGTAACTGTGTGAGGCTAGATTATTCACATCATGTGTGCAATTGTGTAATGTTTTGTCTCCCTCTGTAATGTATTTTGGTTTGTCATTGATGTTTTATGTGTGGCTGTAGCTGGGGTGAAAGCCCAAGACAAATTTCCCTTGTGGACAATAAAGTTTACCTTGACCTTGTACAGTACAATACACTGACACCACGCTAGACAGGAACGCGCAAAAACGTCACATCCGGTTTTAGCCTGGGGTAAGAATTTTCTATGGCTGCCAATGCAACTTGGTCCAATCCTTAATCACATACGGACAAACATCTATGCCGATGCTATCTAACTTGCGGAGGTAGCGTGCCTTGTCCACGGGCAACAGATCTTTCAACGTATGGCATTGCAAATACGTTTGATAATCGCTACTCTGCTCAATATTGTTTTGAAAATGCCGCAAATTGTATTGCAGTGAACGAGCGCAAATCACAACTTCCCCCGGTGGTGGGCGGAGTCACAGTTTCAGGCGCTGTTTACGCGCCGTGGTGTCAGTGTATACAGTGTAGTACAGTACAGTATGGAGTAGTACACTACAGTATTAGTACAATATGTAGTACTACTAGGGGTGGGTCACGAAACTCTGGACCAAGCAGGTACCGAACCGAACATGCTTGGTTACCGGGTACCCATTACATTAATTCAATTTCGGTTCTAACTATCGGTTCCTACAGACGTGCGCAGTCACGTGCTAATTATTTATTTATTTAACATCAAAATCCGGTGAAAGTGAAACACTGTTGTAAGGAGTAGCTGCCTTTCCAGCGTCTCTCTTTCTCTCTATGCAGACGGGGAACGTGGGGGGTGGGGGGATCGTTTGGGGATAACGTTTGCGCTTCAGCCAGTCAATCAGTGAGACAATCACACGCAGCTGAGTGATCAGTGAACGGCCGCACGCACATCAAAGGCAGAGTCTCACGGCTGTACAGAGTTGCTAATAAATGGCTGTGTCTGCACTCCCAACGCAAAGGAATCACTTCTGTCCGTGACATGGAAAAGGAAAGACTTACTTTTGTATGTGAAAATAACCAATTCTACAGTTTGAATTGTACACACGCACATATAGAGCAAATATAGGCCTAATACTATTTAAAAAGTGTGTGTGTGTGTGTGTGTGTGTGTGTGTGTGTGTGTGTGTGTGTGTGTGTGTGTGTGTGTGTGTGTGTGTGTGTGTGTGTGTGTGTGTGTGTGTGTGTGTGTGTGATAGTCTGAGATAGGCTTGCTTTTGTTATTATAATAAAGGATTTGTTACAAGTGTAAACATTTAACAAAGTAATTGTAAAATATAAAAACTACTGATCATTTCAAAACAAATAAATGAGTAGGAGAATCAATCAAATCCAATCAATGAAACACAATGAGTCTCTGCTGACGTTACTCCATCTCTCCTCCTTCTAGATATCTCACTCCTTCCTGTGGTTAAAGACGAGGTTTCCCCTGAACAGCAGGAGAGTAGCCTCAATCTGGTCCAGGTGAAACTAGAACCTCCACAGATGCAACCCGTAGTAAAGTTGTACAGGATGGGTACGTACCGTTTTATTTACAGGCAGTTAAACATGTGCTGCTCTTGGAAGTATGTATATCAGCATAACTTAAAGCTTCCCTTTGTACTTTAACTCGCTTACTGAGGATGGCGTCTTTGTCGTCTTTTTTACCAATGCTTTGTCGATGAGGTCTTTTGTTTTTGTTTTTACGGTTGATGGCGCTCTTGGCTTACCTATGGTAACACCGCATCATCAGTAGTTAGAGGCCATCAAACATTGAAAGTGGCCATGCCGAAAACTGGAACAACACAGCAGCATAATTACCAGGAAGAGAATCTCTCTGCCTGTGGGAGACATGAGAGGACATTTTTGTGACCACATGCTGTCCATGTTCTCTCCTACACAGAGAGGGGGTGCGTGGTCAGGGATGCATCATAATTTAGCCAAGAGCGCCATCTTGTGTAAAGACCAAAAAAACGTATAATCCACTTTTGGCTTCCACTTCAGTTCAGTCCAACATAAATAAAAACATGGTAATTTTTCAAATTGTTTTTTCTTTTTTCCACGAACGTGCAACGAGTCCCTTTATTGCTGCCCAAGTGCACGATTATTTTATTTTGAAAACCTTCACTTTCACTTCCCAAAAAACAGTAAGCCCACCTGGTACCCAAGAAGGGTGGCCCTTTGGACGCGTCGAGCAGCCGAGCAACATCCCCCTCCCAGCCCTGGAAGTGCGCCTCGCATATTGCTTATAGTAGGGTGCACGATTATGAAATTATGACCGATATCCGATCTCCGATTATTTGCAGGGTCATATTTGCCGATACCGATTCTGACCGATTCCAATATTATACAGAGGAGCACAATGAATACAAGCCTAGGCCCAAGCCCCTAGGGCCCTTAACGGTTATCGTGTCATTCGCGTAGATCTACGCCAATTAATAAAGGCTACGCTCCACGCCATTGCCGTCGATGTCCGGCAATTGGTGTTTTATAATGCCTTATGATCATAGCATTATGATCGATTCATAACTCACGTTAGCATCTGGTTGCTAGCTGTTGTTGTCATAACACTGGGTCGCGCCATCTTGGATCGTCGTCACCATAAACACCCATTCTATCTGTTTCTTTCAATTGCCTGTATCTCCTAGCTCTTATTTTGAAAAGCTACATACCTAGGTGTTGATCTCATACTAGGAAGTTGGACGATGCGTGGTCACGTCCTGTTTATCAAACGGAGCTAACCGAGTCTAATAGAAGGCAACACAGAGTCTGCTCTGGGCCGTAAAATAAACCTTGTTTTGACCAAAAATGCCATCTGGGACAAGCCATAGGGGATGCAGTACTTAGTTTAGACAGTTTTTGGTTTAGACTAGTCATTGGTTAGACCAGTCATTAGTCCTACAACTACAACCTATCTCAAACCCTCACCCTAAACCTAACCTCCCACGGAGCAGCACACCTAAACCTAACCTTAACCCATGTCTAACCAATGACTAGTCTAAACTAAGTATGCACCCCGGCATGAATTATACCACAGTAATCAATAAATGCTGGCGTAGTTTGTGTTAAGGTATTGGAATTGGGCTACTGAGTTGCTCTCTTCTGATGTTCTCCCTCCTCTCTCCTGATTCTAGATCTCTCACTCCTTCCTGTATTTAAAGACGAGGTTTCACCTGAACAGCAGGAGACTGAGGAGAGCAGCCCCAGTCTGGTCCAGGTGAAACTAGAACCTCTGCAGATTAAAGAGGAACAGCAGGAGAGCAGCCCCAGTCTGGTCCAGGTGAAACTAGAACCTCCACAGTTTAAAGAGGAACAGGTGGAGGAGCTACTGCTAAGACCTGATGGGTCAACATTGACAGTGCAAAGTGAAGATGATAACAAAGAGACAAAGCCTGTAGCCATCACCTCAACTCATCACATGAAATCACAAGCTGATGTCCAGGACTGTGGAGCATCACAGCCAACCAGAGATGACCAGCTCCTCTCTTCGCACAGTTCTGAATCTGACACTGAAGACAGTGATGAGTGGACTTCACCCTGTTCTGAATCTGACATTGAAGACAGTGACTGGGAGGAGACCGGGGAAGGTCATTCAGCTTTAAACAAACGGAAGTCACACAAGATGCCAAATGTGGAAGGACGACGATTGCCTTTGAGCAACAAGCTGTCCCAGGACCTGAAATCATCAGAACAAACTACATCCGTGAGGAGTCACACAGGGAGTAATGTGAAACAAAACATGAAGACAGGTAAATACATAACTATTTAAAGTACATCTAGCCTACAGTTTGTAAAGTTCACTCAAAAGGCTCATCTGAGATGCACATGAACCAAGTTTAGTCATGAGGACTCATACAGTCAAATTCATATGTTTAGTGTGTGGCAATTCACACTAGAGAAAGAAGCAATTTGAGGTGACGCATGATATCTCATTCAAAACAGTGGCATACTGTACACTACAGTATATACCATATTGTGCCGAATATAAGACGATTCTGGTAATAAGACGACCCCCATTTTTAAGACTAATTTGTGGAAAACACATTTAAGACCAAATCTGGTTCTTTATAAAGAAAATAAATTTATTTTGAAAATGTTCTATATAATGAAAATCATTTTATTTTTAAATGTTTCTATAATCAACAAATGATTTTCATATCACAGGAGCGATGTTTTGAAATGGGCGTCTTTTTGTGTTTTTTATAAAGCTGCCGTCCTCATTATTTAGTTATTATTATCACTGCTGCATTGTCTGAAGGAAGCCGAACAATACCTGTACGAAGATGTAACCTCAAAGTGTCATTACATTATATTAACATTCATCTGAATGTAACCAGGTGGGGCAAGGAATTTTCTTAGGATATTATAAAATGTACGACTACGCCACCGTGATGATGTTTGTATCAAGGAAATTAAAGAATGAATACCTCTAAATTGGGTTCCCCGAAAACACAAGTTCGCACAATGAGACTGAGACATGAGTTTCCCCCAAATGTATAACATTTATTCACAAGTTAAGATTTATACAAAATATACACTGTAGGAAGACAATATTTATTAAGTTCTTAAATAAAACCAGCAACAACTGTATAGGTTAAATAATCACCAACCACAATATAGGCAAGGTACAAAACAGTTGTCAGCAGTTTGTAGTAGTAATATTTGAAACAGAAATACGGAGTCAATTGACCAGGGAGCAAACCTTACATGAGGGAGCTATAAGCTCAAAATATAAGCTACTATGCCCACCTAAAGCCTAGGACCACAATACACACACACGCACAGCATACAGAAATAAGAGCGTCACCGTGAAAAGAGGTGCACGCAGTCACAACAAACCTGTAGGACAGTGGACTATAGTGAGGCCTATTTGTGAACCCCTTAGTAGGTTGGCTGCACCAC
The DNA here is from genome assembly GCF_951216825.1 of Electrona antarctica. Classification (NCBI taxonomy): domain Eukaryota; kingdom Metazoa; phylum Chordata; class Actinopteri; order Myctophiformes; family Myctophidae; genus Electrona; species Electrona antarctica. The sequence continues at coordinate 58,107,057 of NC_136812.1, read as the reverse complement.
TTTGGACATTGACTCTGGTGACCCCGGACTCCACATTTGGGGAAAGAAACAGAAGACAAAACAATGATCACAATATGAAATGGCTCAAAACACTAAAAGCAATAAAATCAATATATGAACTCAAGCTAAACAAAGCAGCAGTGGCAATCTACAGGATGAGATCAAAAACAAATAAACACTTTAATTAATTTACACCAACACAAACAAAGTAGGCTTAAACAACAATGTGTCTGTTTGCGTACCTTCAGTTGTCTGTACTTTCAACACTCCCTCTCGCCACAGCATTGGTTTGGCACATGATCAACCTGAATTATAACAGCAGAGTTATTTACAATTATCAGACAGTATAAACATCATTAAAACAATTGGCATGAAACACCTTACTCACCCTGGCAACAGCATTAAACAAGCATAAGTGCAAGACTCAGGTCTCAGGACCCACAGCCATGTAACCACCAAGCCTATTGTTTGGTAGACTACAAATAGTAACACTGATTGAAAACCAGGAAGTGGATAGTGCAGCCATCCCTATGGTGGCCCTTGAGGCTCAGATCTGACCGGCTACATCTCATCTGCGAACGTGCGTAGGGTTATAAGATTTAAAAAAAAATACCATTATTGGTAACATTGGTTTCAGCGGTACGGATGTGTAATGACATGTAAAATAGTCTATAATCTAGTCCAAATATTGTTTTTTAGGATATTTTCATTGGAATACGCATTGGAATTTGAATGTGAAAAATTAAGCCAAGTTAAGCCAAGTCAAGGGGAGCACAAATACACACAGTATTTGTGCAGTATTTGTCCCTGTAATACATGAGCACAAATGCATCCTCTTGACTTGGCAATGTGATCTTTCGAGGGTTGAGGTGGACCAGAACATAAAACAAATGTGAGAATGAGGACGGTGTTACATTCAGCATTATGTTCCTGTCTGAAACTGTATCTCAATTTCAATGTATACTTATGTCTGACAGACTCTCTCTCTCTCTCTCTCTCTCTCTCTCTCTCTCTCTCTCTCTCTCTCTCTCTCTCTCTCTCTCAGGAGTGAGGTCCCAGACGCCGCTCTCTTCTTGTTCTGAATGTCCATATGCCTTCACGTCTCAAGTCTTACTCCATAAACACATCAAGAGGAGCCACAACGACCTCTACCACCGAATCCTGAGGGATGGACAGATCACCAGCTCTGTAACGAGCCAGGAACAAGTAGACACATATAAGTTTACAGAGACTTTAACTCAACCAGGACAAGTAAAAACACATCAGCCGACTTGCACAAGAAATAAACCACTCACATGTAAACACTGTGGCAAGACTTTCCTTCATTTAAGTGCCCTGGAGAGACACATGCGTGTTCACACTGGAGAAAAACCTTTCCCCTGTAATACATGTGACAAGACCTTCAGTACGTCAGGTGGCCTGGAGAGACACATGCGTGTTCACACTGGAGAAAAACCTTTCCCCTGTAATACATGTGACAAGACCTTCAGTACGTCAGGTGCTCTGAAGATACACATGCGTATCCACACTGGAGAAAAACCTTTCCCCTGTAATACATGTGACAAGACCTTCAGTACGTCATATGCTCTGAAGATGCACATGCGTATCCACACTGAAGAAAGACCCTTCCACTGTCAACAGTGTGGTAAGAGTTTCAAAGTGTTTCGTCATCTGCGAACACACCAGCTTTTCCACACTGGAGAAAAACCTTTCACTTGTAACATGTGTAACAAGGGGTTCACTTTGCCAGCTCACCTGAAATCACACATGCGTGTGCACACCGGAGAAAGACCTTTCCACTGTAACCAGTGTGACAAGAGTTTCAGTCAAACAAGTTCCCTGAAGACACACAAGCGTGTCCACCAAACAAGCGTGTCCACCACACAAAATCGTTTCCACTGTAACCAGTGTGACAAGAGTTTCAGGTCTTCATATGACCTGGAGAGACACTTACGTACCCACACTGGAGAAACACCTTTCCAATGTAATGAATGTGACAAGAGTTTCAGAATGCCTTATCACCTGAAGAGACACATGCTTAAACACACTGGTGAAAAACCTTTCCACTGTAATACATGTGACAAGGGTTTCACTCAGTCAGGCAACCTGAAGTTACACATGCATACCCACACTGGAGTAAAGCCTTTCCAATGTAATAAATGTCACAAGAGTTACAATCATTCAGGTAGCCTAAAGTCACACATGCGTACCCACACTGGAGAAAAGCCTTTCCAATGTAAGACATGTTCCAATAGTTTCAGTGATTCACATAGCCTGAAGAACCACATGCGTACCCACACTGGAGAAAGGTTCCAATGTAATACATGTCACAAGAGTTACAATAATCCAGGTAGCCTAACGTCACACATGCGTACCCACACTGGAGAAAAGCCTTTCCAATGTAATACATGTGACAAGAGTTTCATTGATTCACGTAGCCTAAAGTCACACATGCGTACCCACACTGGAGAAATACTTTTCCAATGTAATACATGTTACAAGAGTTTCACTACGATAGGTAGCCTGAAGTCACACATGCGTGTCCACACCGGAGAAAAACCTTTCCAATGTAATACATGTCACAAGAGTTACAATTATTCAGGTAGCCTGAAGAAGCACATGCGTACCCACACTGGAGAAAAACCTTTCCAATGTAATACATGTCACAAGAGTTACAAGTATTCAGGTAGCCTAAAGTCACACATGCGTACCCACACTTGAGAAAAACCTTTCCAATGTAATACATGTTACAAGAGTTTAACTACGATAGGTAGCCTGAAGTCACACATGCGTCTCCACACCGGAGAAAAACCTTTCCACTGCAACCAGTGTAACAAGAGTTTCCACGTGTCAGGTCATCTGAAGAAACACCAGCGTACTCACAACAAGGGAAAATCATCTCCACTGTAAACAGTGTGAGAATTAACCAGCTGTATGTTGCTAGGGAAATTGGTTATACAAGCAACATATGAATATTTATTCTACTTAACACTTAACACTTAACACATGAGAGAGAAAACAGAAATATATCATTTAAAGAGCCTGTAAAAAGGCAATGCCCTGTTTGGGGCATTTCTTGCTGGTAGCAGTTTTTCTGGGCAGGGCTAAACACGTCACCTGATGACACACACAGATGAGTTTCAACGATGTCATCTGATGGCAGAAGACTGGTGTAGTTGGGAATTATGCCAAGGTAAACAGTATTCTGATGCTATACCCTAGAGTGCAATAATTATTACACTGCAATTAGTCGACACCTCCCCCCTCCCAAAGCCCTTGGCAGGAAAAACGACAGCTTATTTGTCATGACTTTGAAACCGATATTGATACACGTAACACTTGTTTTTATATCATTCAAATTCATCTGGGTGGTTTTTAACATTCCGTGGTCTGACAAAGTTTGAATATGTAATACTGCTTATATGCTTACTTCTTTTCTACAGGGTCTTTAAATATTGTGAATTGACAGTGACGTGACGGCACCACTGCTGTATAGCTTCACTTCCTGGCTTGTTTTCCTACTTATATTGATCCCAAATACCTGCCCATGGGGCTATTTGCAGAACTGCAAATAGTTTCCCCAATAGTCCCCATAGCATAGAGTGGAGCCCATAAGTATATTGATACTTGGCAAACAAATAAGTTATCTTTTGTGTCTCGAGCTGACGTTTGGGAATACTGTTCTACACCCTCCACAGTCCAACAGTATTACTAAGCAGCAACAGGGACATATTGCAGTCGGGCATAAACTTACTATCTCCATTATACTTTATCGTTTTATTATTATTATTGTATTTGTTGTCTCCCCCCCCCCCCCCCCCCCCCCCCCCCCCGTAAATTAACGCTCTGCTTGAGCGTCACACAAACCATCAAAAGTAGAAAAATATAAAAGCTCTGCTAGCTTTGATAATGACAGTGACTAAATTGAGGAGATAATGGCTGTTGGAAATCTTTGTTTGTAAATATATGAATCCAATAAACCATATGACAAATGCAGACAGTATTGTCTCCATCAGCTTCGGAGGATTAATTGGCAAATAAATGTCATGAGCCCACTATAAGTTGGGCCAACCTGTACTGTACAACAGTGGTTCTCAGACTTTTTGTTTTGTTTAATCCCTTTCCTAGTCCCCTCTTTACACGGCTAGAGTATTGTGCTCAGGAAGCTGCTAAAGAAACCCATAGCAACTAGCAAGCATAATGATGCCATGACTCAATACTATATTACAAATTAGGAATGTTGTGAAAGAGTTGCAGTTTAGTGCCTCCTGAGCAAATGTATTTACTGACATTTCAGTAAGTCCAGTTGAAATATCAGCAACAAATACACCAACAATGAAATTAATCACCAATAGTTTAGACACTGATGATGGCTGTGTGCTGCAACGGTATACAGCACTATATTGTATTATTCTTGCTTATGCATTAGCCATACAATACAATAAAGGCTTTTTATTTCTTCACTGTCTTGATTGAATTTGTTTATTTTACAGTCTGTAGAATGGGTACAGTCACTCCCTTCACAGACGAGTGAGGTTGTTGTATATAGCCTACTGGTGGTTTATTTAAGCATTCTTTCGACACTCAAAGACCAACGTCAAACTGATGAACACATAAACACAGATCAGAACAATTGTAAAACAAAGCATACCAACATAATGATATGGAAAAATGCACTTGAAAATTGAAAGTACCTCACTGGCTTCATAACGAAGCAAAGGGAATGAATTCAAGTCAATGGATGCCCAAAACAAACAAACAAACCAATAAAACTAAAACTAAAGTAAATTGATCAATTAAACTCAAACAAATATAACATGCAACTTAAATATAAACTGAGAACAAAGTGTCAACACAAAAACAATTAAACCTTTTAAGCGACACGCTGCTCTCAAACAAGCAAATTGTCTACACGGAAGCGACGACTCTGAGTTAGTGAGCCTCACAAGACCATATAAGGCCGGAAATGACGGGAACGCAAATGTCCAGAACACAACACTTTACAAAATAAAAAAATAATCGGTGAACAAAATAATGACATAAAATAATTGTCTATAGCAGTCACAGGTAGCCTACACTTCAAAACAAAAGTCAATACAAAAACTGTTACTTTGTGGACAAACCATTAGCACTCAGACAGCAGTCTTTAGAGACGTACAAAATAATATACACTTATAAAAACAGGAAATCATCATATAAGGAAAATAAAAAAGGGAAAAACATGTACGCTACAGGAATACCAAATGACTCGCCCCTTTACCAATTCGCCCCATGATTTTCTTTTAATGTAGTTAACAGTTCCCTCCCCTGAAATCTGAAATTATCTTGTATACAGATTTATTTGATTGTATAGTAGTCGATCTCTATACTAATTTAGAAAGAACATGTCACAGAGATGGTGACTGCTTAATTAAGTTAATTTAGGACCTTCTAGCAGTTAATTTTGTTTTATTAATCACATTTCTTCCATGTAGCCCATGTTTTGTAATGGCATCATCATGCTATTATGCCCGTGGATATACAGAGTGAACTTAACAATGATAAATTAATATGACTAGTCCTTACCCGTTGTGAGATATTGCCCCCCAGAAATATTAATATTACCATTCATTTTAACTTGTATAATATATTTGTGTGTTTTTTTTAAATTAATAAAAACAGTACTATAACATGAAAGTATACGTATAAATGCATGGTAGGGAAATGTTTTCATGGACCGTAACATTTACACTTATTAGCCCACAGACCCCCATTTGAAAAGTATGAAAGACCCCAGTTTGACATGCAGCACAGAAAGTATGGGCAGTCGCACAGGTATTCCCAAATGTATGTACAGTGTGGGTAATGTGATGTAATAGATCATATTATTGATATATGTATTTTGAGGAAGGATTGCTTTAATATAGTTGTGAATAGACTTGTTCACTGGAAATGGAAAAACAGTACATCATAGTCATACATAGAACTGAAAGTCTCAAACAGTCATTGTCGTGTTAGTAGTGTAGTAATTGCATTTATGTATGCATATAGTTTGATGGGCAAATGTGGTTATTATGTAAAGGGGAAATGTCCAGCAGTACAGTTTGATGGTCAATGTGTTAATATTTATTTGTATACAACATTGTTCATGTCGGTACGTTTGGTGTTGTCCTCCTCATTGATTAGCAAGATTCTGAGTTGCTGGGGGTTGCCAACTCTGCTTGCTGCCACATAGAGTTGTCCATGTGAAAATAAGTCTTTCACAGAGTATACACCCACTCGTGACAGTGACTGACCTTGTGACTTGTTGACAGTCACAAGGTCATGACAGTCATGGCAGCCTGACAGTATAAACCGACCATAATATGGAACCAGGTCGGAGGGGGACAGCTGCGAGGACCACCAGGAGGGTGGTTTGGAACGTGTTTTGGACGAACGCTTCGCGGTGTTAGAAGCGAGAATCGCCGGTCCTCTCACCGTAATGATGCTGTCGCTCCGGGGGCTCAACATCGACCCGGCGGTACGTCGAGTTCCCACTAGGGAGGTGGGAACGCAAACCGTGCCGGCTGCGCGTAATGCTGAGACACAAACCGTGGGTTTCCAGCCCGGAGAGGGAAGTCGGCATCCAGACACCGAGAGGGACCGACGGCTCAGGGAAGGCCTCTGCCCATACTGCGGCCTACCTGGCCATGTCATCATCCGCTGCCCTGTCAGACCCGTAAGGCACGTTTAAGTTTTGACGCCTTTTTGTTATTTCTGTTTTTATTGGTAAACGCTAGTTGTGCCCTGCGAGGCTTTAGTTCTTAGCGTTTTCTCCTACGGAGAGCTCCTAAGTGCCCCGAGGGGGTCGTTTTAGTATGTTCGAGTTCTAGCCCTGAGTGGCTTGTTTTTTTTACTGTTTTTTTTTAGCCCTGCAATGCGTTTTTGGATTTGTGTGTTGTGTTTTGGATTTGTCTCTCACCTCTTGTCCTTTCTCTCCTGTTTTTCGTATGAGTGGGTTGCTGGAGTGTGTGTGTTGTTTGGGTTCCTGAGTATGTGCTTGCTTTGCCCCCTGTTTGCTTGTGGTATGTGCTGTCCGCTGTTTAGTCCTTCCTCCCGGGTCGGCGATGACGAGATGCTGACAGGCTGCTGGGATCTTCGTTCGGGGGTAGCGGCCCTCGCCTCGTCCCCCGTGTCCCGACTGAGGGGGGTCCGCACTCGGCAGCCTGCCTTCAGTCGTCGAGGACTCACCGCTGCCCGGTCCCCTTCCCCCCTGGTCCTCCTCGCCCTTCCCTTTCTCTGGTCCCTTTCCTGTTTAGCGGACGAAAACGAAAATCTTAAAACGTTCATAACTCGCGATCTAAATCATCCCGTCTAATTATGATCCTGTGTTAGACGGCACTCCGCGGTCCAGTCGCTAGTCGCGATAGATTTATTCTTACCTCCCGTTGTTGTCGATCGACTCTAGAGTGGTGTGGCTATTGTTAGCTGCTACACAGACATTCACAACTTCCGGTCCACCGGTAAAAGTGGTCCGGGCGCTATAAATGATGGGCACATTTTATTAATGGATTAAATAGGCCCGAGCCCTCAAGGTGTTAACTTGTTGTATAATTAACTTGGCTGAATAGTTGTATGGGGAAAAGAAAAAACCCAGCTAAATGGAGGAGTAACATCCTGACATTTTCAACTACCTAGTGAATTGTCCAGAGTATTAATACTAGTTTTGCAAGATGCTGTTTAGATCATTTTCAACAAATACATAGCATATAAAACGAAATACAACAAATATATCTGGGTATTGAAAACCTCAAGGGATGCAACGTGATTGTAGACTCCAATCTTGTTTCAGAATGTCTAACTCCTGCCATAGAGCCAGTTCATTTTGAATGTCTTTTTATTAATATTAAGTTTCATGATAACAATAGGAAATATCTATAGGCCGCCATCAGCCCCGGCTGACTCCACCAAATGCATCCTGTCCACCATCAATTCTCTTGACAAACAAAATTAGATTATAATTCTGGGAGATTTTAATAAAAACTGGCCCGGCCATGCCTGCACAAATGACAGAAACCAATTTCGAAGCATAAATCTCACCCAGTTAATTAAGGAACCCACTAGAGTGGACCACCGGTCCTCATCTCTTTTAGACTGGATACTTGTCACTAATCCTGGGAGGATTATTACATCTGGTGTCATGTCTGATTGCTTTAGTGACCACATTAAAATCCCAAGATCTCCCCCCAAATACATAACACTGAGACAAAGTAAAAATATGAATGTAGACTCCTTCATCCAAGATCTAATTAGAATTGACTGGAATAGATTCCAACTAATTCCATCTGTTCAAGATGCTTGGGACTATTTCCACTCTGTCTGAAGTAATCGATTTGCATGCCCCCTTCAAAACAATTAGAGTTAAGGGCCCACACCTCATTAGACTTTTCAAAGAAAGGGATAAAGCCTGGGACAACTAAAGAACAACTAACAACTAAAGACCCTGGTGATTGGGAACACTACCGATATCTGAGGAATTTATCTAAGACTGAAACAAGGAACGCAAAATCAAATTACTACAAAAACAATTTCAGCCACGATTTCCATAATCCCAAACAGTTTTGGAACAAACTGAACACATTCCTTAATAAAACCGACAAAAAAACTATAAATCAAATACAAATAAATAATAATATTATCTCGGACCCTCCACTCATTGCCCAAGCTTTCAACAATCATTTATCATCAATCGGTAGTTCCCAATCCACAAGCTCCTATGTAACAACAGATCCACCAAGACCAAATGCTCTTAACTGTTCCTTTCATTTTAAGAAGATTCTGCCTACAGATGTCCTCCACGCTATAGGTGAGCTAAAAGATAGCTGTGGTGCTGGTCCTGATGGTCTTGAAGCCAAGTATATTAAACTTGCTGCTCATATATTAGCCTTTCCTATTTCTGTTCAATTTATCTCTCTCTACTTCCTCACTCCCACCCATATGGAAATGTGCAAGAGTTACCCCCATTTTTAAATCCGGAGACTCAACTGATTTTCAGGAAAACATCTTATCCCCCCTTCAATCAGGATTCAGACCACACTTCTCAACCACCACAGCTACTCTAAAATGTACCAGTGATGTGCTAATGTCTTTTGAAAAAAGCCAATTTGTCAATATTCATTGACCTTTACAAAGCCTTTGATATGGTTGACCACTACCTCCTCCTAGACAAACTCCATTATATCGGTATTCAACAACATGCTCTTCTCTGGTTCAATGCTTATCTTCACAACAGGCGTCAATGTGTTGCGTTACAAGGTTCCCAGTAACAGTTGAGAATGGCGTCCCCCAGGGTTCCATATTGGGGCCACTTCTATTCACCATATTTATTAATGACTTACCGGATGTCTGTTCCCACTGTCAAGTCCAGCTCTATGCTGATGATACCGTTATTTATGCCGCCGAAAAAAATACTCACCAAATTCAACACCTTTTACAGTCCAAAAATGGCTAAAAAATAATAAACTGTTACTGAATATGAGGAAGTCCTGTAGCATGTTGTTCGGCCACACACGCAATGTCCAAAGCTCCTCCGATTTATTGATCTATTTTGAGGACGGTTCTAACCTGGACTCATTTAAATACCTCGGTGTCACGATGGACCCAGAACTTTTTTTTAAACATCATATTGATCAAACAGTTAAAAAAAACCTATGGCAGCCTGTGCTCACTCTACCCATCCATCAACTGTTTCTCTTTCGAAGTGAGGAAAATAATAATTTCTCAAATATTACTCCCCATCGTAGACTATGCCGACATTGTATACCAAAACGCCACTGATACTCACCTCAAGCCACTTAATGTATTATGTAACTCCCTGTGCAGATTTGTCCTTAGATGCCCATACAGAACCCACCATTGCCAATTGTACAGCTCACTTGACTGGCTGCAGCCTAAGGCTAGAAGGCAACACCACTGGTACCTATTCCTTTTCAAATGCATCCACCTCAACTGCCCTTCATACCTGAAACAGTCCCTGAAACCATTCACATCCCCATACCCAACAACATCCCTATCTCACGGTTCCCAACAGAATATTTTCGGTATCTGGACGCAGGTCATTCCACTACAAAGACTGGAACAACCTTCCACTTTCACTCAGATCAACTACCTCTCTAGGCCGCTTCAGGACTTCCCTATATTCACACCTCCAAAGAACCTGTTCATGCTTCTAATACTACTTATTCACATGTTTACTTCTTCGACACAGGTTATAGTACTGTTTTTCTCTATTTCCATATATAAACGAGTGTGTGGGTGGGGTGGGAGAAGGGGAGAAAGCTAACTGTACCTGTATGTGTATGTCCTGTGTGTTTGTACTGTGTGTTATGTTGCACCAATGTGTCTTTAGTACTGTGTACTTGCACTGCTACAATGTTGTATTTTTCATGTATAGGACCCCCTAAAACGAGATGCGACATCTCAAGGGGCCATCCTCTCAATAAAGTTCAAAGTTCAAGTGACGTATATTGTGTGACCACTTTGACTTGAGATTTACAATGCTAGCACTTTTCACAAACTGATGGAGTATATTATAGTACACTGTGGGTTGTATATTGAAATGGCAGGTATGTGACATTGAAAAGGACAAATCAAACATATGGGACACTTTATTAGCTAGGCGGGAAATTGATGTGATAGTTCAGAAGGTGATGAAAGCATGAAATTCGGCACAGATGACCTTCATATGACCCTAATTGATAATCAACCTCGGGCCACGCAGAATTCCACCATTTTTCAGGATGGCCGCCAGTTTGCAATTGGACCTATACGTTTTGGACTATATCACTTTGCTAGGGCTGTAAATCTTTGATTTCACCATCTTTTTGATATAAGAGAAGATCAAAATAACTTTAGGCAGCATGTTTTCCAATATGGCTGCCAATAAACTGATCTGTTCTCATGGTTATCTGCTCATGGTTAATGCACAGTTGGTGATAGAAACATGACATTTGGCACATATCACCTTCATGACACCCTAATTCATAATCAATCTTGGGCCATGCAGAATTCCTAAATTTGTCAAGATGGCCGCCAGTTTTAAAAATGGCTGCAACTGGAACTATATTTTGGACTACAGCACTTTGCTGAGGCTGAATCTTTGATTTCCACCTAAGGGAATATGTCCTGGAGGTATTTCTACCAAGTAAGATACAAAATAACATTAAGTTCCAATATGGTGGCATGTTTTCCAATATGGCTGCCGATAAATTGCATAACTGTACATCTGCTCATGGTTAATCCACAGTTGGTGATACAAGTATGACATTTGGCACAGATTACCTTTATACCACCCTAATTGGTAATCAACCTCGGGCCACGCATAATTCCTCCATTTTACAAGATGGTCGCCAGTTTTTGCCAGTTGAAATGGCTTCAACTGGGCCTACGTTTTTGACTATATCCTTTTGCAGGGGCTGTATTTTTCCCCCTCATTTTGATATAAGAGAACATGTTCTGGAGGCATTTCTACCAAGTAAGATCAGAAATAACATTAGGTTCCAATATGGTGTCATGTTTTCCAGTATTGCTGCCACATCCACATGATCTTATAACATGAGCTCCAACACCACATGCACGTGCTTAAATAATAATTGTAATAATAATTACCATACACAGAATCCATTTAGGTTTTCAATGACCTAGGTTCAAATAGCGTGGCATATTTTGAAATATGGTCACCATCACCATACACAAACTTGGATCCTATAAAGCTTGGTGAAGGTTTTTGGCACATCTTTGCAGCTTGGTATGCAGTTATGGCTTTGTGCAGATTCTTAGTTTTGTCTGTCTTGTTACAGGTCATTCAAAAGCTACCAAATCACTTTAAAATGTGGAGCAAATGGGCAGATGTTACTTTTAAGGCTGCTGCGAGTGAATTTAGCCGAAGATACTTTACACTTCTCTTCTGATATTAACTTCCTTTTTCTTTCCAATTTTGATGTTTTTAACTTCTGTTACCATGAGTCATGGTATGTAGCATTCATTGGCATGCAATTAATTTTGTAAAAACAACTTTGTTAGTTCAATCACTGTGTTTTGTTATGGCCGCGTTGCGACGTGTACGGCTTCGGAGGCAGCCAATCATGACTAGGTTGCTACTACGCGATTTGCTACACAAGTCTCATATAGCTTAAGCGGCATTTCAGAGTATGTGGTCAGACTCCCATTGGCTTTAATAGGGGCAGTCAATCATGACTAGGTCACTAAAATAAAATGAGCTGTTGTATGCCAGGTTTCCACCTGGCAAAAAATACACTACAATAATTATGGGATACAACTGGGCTGGGCTCAGTAACATCACTATCCTACCCCCAGTCCGATCATTCATCCAATGCTATGTAATTCCTATATGATCTGTACACCTTCCGAAAGACTAAAGACCTGTCTTCCTTGGCTCGGCTCTCCCGCGCTGGCACATCATGTCAATTCAGGTGCGGCTGTTTAACTTTAATTTGGGGCAAGCTAAACAGCATTTAGGAAACTAGAAAATGTATTAGCATTGAACCCCATGCTGAGTATCACAGCTATAGTGTCAACCAGTGTACCCTGGTACTGCAATAACACAATAAAAACTTGTCAATTGGGCTTTTGGGCTTTTGAAAACCTGTCAGGCAGCTTCCCAAATTGAGGAATTCTGCATGGCACGAGGTTCATTACCAATTAGGGTGGTATAAAGGTGATCTGTGCCATATTTCATGCTTGTATCCGGTCTGTGTATTATCCATGAGCAGATGTACATTCATGCAATTTATCGGCAGCCATATTGGAAAACATGTCACCATATTGGAACCAAATAACCATATAAGGTTATTTCTGATCTTACTTTGTAGAAATACCCCCAGAACATATTCTCTTATATCAAAATGAGGGGGATATAGTCCAAAACATAGGCCCAGTTGAATCCATTTCAACTGGTGAAACCTGGTGGCCATCTTGAAAAATTGAGGAATTATGCATGGCCCGAGGTTGGTTACCAATTAGGGTGGTATAAAGGTCTGTGCCAAATGTCATGCTTGTATCACCAACTGTGGATTAACCATGAGCCATGAATCATGAGTAGTACAGTTATGCAATTTATCGGCAGCCATATTGGAAAAAATGCCACCATATTGGAACTTAATGTAATTTTGTTATCTTACCTGGTAGAAATACCTCCAGAACATATTCTCTTATATCAAAATTAGGGGGAAATCAAAGATTCAGCCCCAGCAAAGTGATATTATCCAAAACGTAGGTCCAGTTGCAGCGATTTTGAAAACTGGCGGCCATCTTGAAAAATGTAGGAATTCTGCATTGCCCAAGGTTGATTATGAATTAGGGTGTCATAAAGGTGATCTGTGCCAAATTTCATGTTTGTATCACCAACTGTGCATTAACCATGAGCAGATGTACATTTATACAGTTTATTGGCAGCCATATTGGAAAACATGCCACCATATTGGAACCTAATGTTATTTTTTATATCGTACTTGGTATAAATACCTCCAGAACATATTTTCTTATATCAAATTGAGGGGAAATAAAATATTTACAGCCCCAGCAAAGTCATATAGTCCAAAAACGTATGTACAGTTGCAGCCATTTTTAAAACTGGCGGGCCACCTTGAAAAAATTGGAATTCTGCGTGGCCCGAGGTTGATTATCGATTAGGGTCATATGAAGGTCATCTGTGCCAAATTTCATGCTTTCATCACCAACTGAACTATCATGTATTGAAAACAGCTATTTCCCGCCTAGCTATATTAGAACACGAAAAAAATTGCTACAGCCTCAGTAATGGACCAGTGAAATGATTGCATTGGCAGCTGCAGTAGCCTACACCGTTGAAACGGACCAGAAGTGGGGCCGCAGTCTCATTTGGGGGCGTGAAATTTGTAATCCCTGTGTGTCTCGTCACCCTAGTCATACTGACCGCCTAGCCTGATTGGCTGCTACACACGCTGCCTAAGCCAATGGGAGTGTTTTAAGATTGCCTGCGGCCATCTTGCCAGGTGCCAAGGTGCTAACTAAATGCATTTTCCCATTGACAGCCCATTCATCCAAAAAGAAAAGTCGTATCTGTCCGATATGCAAAGTGTTTGTTTCATAAAATCACACCCGTGTGAAGTGAGTATCCCCAGAACATACAGACCCCCAGAAATGCGCCAAGGGGGCCAGGCCGATTCCGGCGAGCCGCCCCACGTCCGAAACGGTTGAGAAATGACAGAGTTACCGTGTGGGGGTCCCTCTACTGTACTGTACTGTACTGTACTGTACTGTACTGTCACTGTACTGGCACACCCGAAATCATCATATATACAGTTAATATGTGCGTTTGTGTGTGTGTTAGGTTGCGCACAGGTGGTGAAAAACATCCATGCTATTCCCGTGCTCATACCCACCCACCCAGCCAGCCATCCAGCCACACACATAGCTCCGTAAGGGTTGCACCACTCAAAAATACACTGTAGACTTGTTATGAGCTACTTCCTTTCATTTTACTAAGCAACCTGCTGCCTCCTGCATTTTGTGCAAATTCAAAACAGGTGGTACACAGGGCTCTTGGGTGATATCCAACGAACACTCCCAAACTCTGACACTTCGGGGGGGGGAAAAAATAACCTGCATGGCATTTCTTGACAGACAAATCATGCATTTAGGTTTAATTACACCACACTCATTCCTGTTTTCATTGTTCTTGTAATTACATTTTTTTAAGTGCATGACAGTTATAATTTGTAAACATGCATGTAACCCAGTTACAAATATGTGATGCTATAGATAGTAACATTTAAATAAGGTTGCCTTTATGATGTTTTGTTTAAAAACGTAATTTGAATCTCATGACAAATTGTTTGGGAGTTTTCTTTTGCATTCCTGTTTATTCTAACCAGCAATGGAAAGGGTGAAGGAGTTTAAGTATAGTGAATAGGGGGCAGACAAACAATGGTTAATGGGCATTTATAGGGCAATTATGAGGTCAACAATAGACTATGGATGTATAGTTTATGAAGCAGCTGCTAAGACAACACTACAAAAAAGTACAGTACGTATTACGTATTTGTATTGGAGCTATTAGATCAACCCCAATTAAAGCAGTCTGAATAGAGGCAGGATAAATTACACTGGAGCTAAGGAGAGATAGCTCACACTTAGCCTGGCTAATAAGCCAGACCGAATCAGCCGTTGGCAAAAAAAAAATTGCCTGTCGGCGGATTACGGTCTGGAGAGGCTCAATAGAGCGTCGCAGTCCCGCCTCCTACCCTGGACCAGGAAATGATTCTCCGTTCATTTTCCTCATAGACATTTCAGAAAGTATTTATTTAAAGACGTTTACGCCGCGGACAAAGCCAACTCGAGTCGTGACAAATCATGACAACAAACACAATTTTTTGGGCCGAACAAATAATTAGAAAGAAGAAAAAAACGGCAGGTTACAACACATTTTTTGTTGTTTTTCTTCTTTGTAATTATTTGTTTGGTCCAAAATATTGTTTGTGTGGTCATGAGTTGTCACGACTCGAGTTGGCTTTGTCCGCGGCGTAACCGTCTTTAAATAAATACTTTAAGAAATGTCTATGGGAAAAATGCATTGGGTTTCATTTCCTGGTCCATGGTAGGGGGTGGGACTGCGACGCTCTATTGTACGCCCATTTCCTACACCAGAGAACTGGTGTGGCCAATCGGGACATGGTATGCAATATGGGCGGGCTTTGGTACAGTGACGTTCAATGCTTGAGACCTTTGACTGACAGTAGCTCTGACCAATTGCGTCAAAGAGAAAATGTTTGAACCCGCCCCCCCGGGAAACAAGATCCATACACAGCATCTCCAGACTCAAATACCACACGACAGTGTGATTTGAGTCTGGCTTATTAGCCAGGCTAGCTCACACTCACATACTGGATCAGAGTAAAAGGTAGTGGAGAAGGAAATCCAGTAAAGAGGGCATTGGTAGACTGCTGGGAGTATGCCAGCTTTCAGGGGAGGGGTTTTGGATGGACATGGCAGAGAGTGAGGGCATATGATCTGGAGACAGTAGATTTCGCTATGACCTCCCCAAGTTAGTGATATCTCACCATGGTTGTCTCCGGGAAATTAAAGTAGACTTGACCACTGTAGAAAAGAAAAGAGAATGGCAAAAAGAGGACATAGGAGCTCAAGCAAATGTTAATATAGCAAAGAGGATACCAGATCACTTAGTATACTTATATACAGCAGAGGTGGTGGCAATCACTAGGGGATACAATGGGTGGAGGTCAGATCAGAGTGGGTGGTGGTGTGCACTGATTCACTTGCAGTGTTGAAAGGTCTACAGTCAGAATAATCAGTTGGAGAGGATCTAGTTATTGAAATGAATCATTACTTAAGTTATTAGGATTGCACAGAGGTGGTTTGGATGTACAGTTCTGTTGGGTGCCAGTGCATAAGGGGTTGACAGGAAACGAGAGGGCGGATAAGCTTGCCATAAAGGGCAACTCAACAGGAGATAGCAATACGTGTTGCTAGGAAAGAAAAGGTGAAGGGAAAGCAATGATTGAAAAGAAAGGGATGGAAATATGGCAGAGAAGATGGGATGAAGATCAAAAAGGACGAGGGTATTACAAAATACAAAAAACAGTAAAGGAGTATGAAAGTAATAGAAAGGAAGAAATAATCATTACAAGACTTATGTGGCAGGATGGGTGTGAGTTCCCACACTGTCACGGCCCATCCCCCACCCACTCATCAGTGGCTGACTGATGTCTGTATAATCACTGTGTTTCCCTGTTGCTCGTGAGCTGGTTGTCTCTTCTGCTCGTAGTGGCTGCCACACCATGCTTCTTCTTTCGTATGTCCTTAGACCTTCAGCTCTGTTGCAGCAAACCAATCCAGTGTGTCATTGTCTAGGTCAATTAGCCCACGATCACCATTCGGTGGCCGGTATATAGGGCAGCTGGTCAGCACGTGTTCCACAGTCTGTGATGGGTCCCCACATTCGCAGTGGGCACTGTCTGTGAGACCCCACTTCTGCATAGATGCACCAAAGCGTCCCACACCCGTCCTCAGGCGGTTGAGGGTTGTCCACTCCTTGCGGGGGAGGTGCTGGCCAGGATCCTCTATCTGCTGCCTTCCACTGGTCCCTCCATCTTGCCTTCACCCAGGAAGCCTTGGAAGTGTCAGCTGGTGTTGTGCGGAGCAGTTCCTGGGCCTGTGTGGCAAAGGGCCGCCGGGACTTAAGACGCATGCGCTGTGGTGTCTCTGTGACGACCTTGTGGAGGAGGTGGGCTTCGCTCAACTGAGCCTTCCGAGTGAGGGCCAGTGTGGCTGCTTCTCGCCTGACCTCTGCGGGGGCGATTCCAGCAAGGACTGGCAGTTGGTTGGTTGGAGTGGCTCGTAAGCATCCGGAGCATAGGGCGCTGTTGAGGGCAGTGTCCAGTTTTTGGACATGAGGGCTACGGCTCCAGACTGGGGAACAGTACTCAGCGGTGGGGAACACCAGGGCCTCGGTGGAGATGCGCAGCGTCTTCGTGGAGGCTCCCCATGTCGTGCCAGCTAGACGCCGTATCAGTGCTGCACGGGCGGTGGTCTTTCCCTTGACGCTGTCCAGGTGTTGCTTAAAAGACAGTGTTCTGTCGAGCTTCACTCCGAGGTATGTCGGGGAGGACTGGGACTGTAGCTGGGCGTTGTCAACCATGATCTTAATTCCACGGGTTGCTTCCCTGTTGTAGAGGTGGAACATTGTGGCCACAGTCTTCTCGACACTGAGCTTCAGGCGCCAGTCCTTAAGGTATGACGACAGAATGTTCATGTCCTCAGAGAGGCCTTCCTCTATTGCTTCCCAGGTTGGTTTGCTGAGCAGAATTGCCAGGTCATCTGCGTAGCCGTACTTCCTTGTTGTTGTTAGGGGTAGGTCGTGGATGTAGATGTTGAATAACATTGGTGCCAGCACCGAGCCCTGTGGGACGCCGTTCCTGAACCTTCTCACCCTACTGCTTTGGCCGTTGCTGGTGTGGAGCCGAAAGCTACGGTTGCTCAGCATCTCCATGATGAAGCTCACCATGTGCTTGTCTGGGATGGTCTCCAGAAGCTTCATGTGTAGCCCGCGCAGCCAGACAGTGTCGTAGGCCGCTGTGAGGTCCAAGAAGACGGCACCAGCCTTCTCTCCTGCCTGGAAGCTGTCTTCTATGTCATGACACAGAAGGGTCACCTGGTCTGTTGTTGACATACCGCTTCGGAAGCCAGCTTGTTCTTTGGGGAGCTGGGGGTCGATCACTGGGGTGAGGTGCGCCAGGATGAGGCGTTCCAGCAGCTTGAAGGGTACGCACAGGAGGGAGATGGGCCGGTAACCCTTGGGGTCGTCGCTCGGCCATGCTTAGTCAGCTGGTGTGTCCACAGAATACAGCGCCTTGGTTTGCACATCCAAAAATCTGATGTGCAAATCTGATCTACAAGCTCACAGCATGCCACTTGGTGGTGCACTATGAGCTTGTAGATCTGCTATTTTTCAATAGCTAAAGTTTAACATAATGCTTAGTTAAAACACCAAAAGGGGTTCCTGTCCAGAATGGCTTAAAGCCGGGCCAGCACCACACCTGCTGCTTTGCTGGGGTTTACCCTTGGACTAGACAACATGTACTGTATATGTCTGCCGTTCTTTAAAGGTATATTCAGTGATTTGACTTAATTCAAATATCAAATATCTGGAAAAATATCTGGAAAAAATATTTTATATAAGGTTGGACAGTTTTATTGAAAAACATAATATACTAATGGAAAGCCAATATGGATTCAGAACTGGACGATCAACCTCAATGGCACTAATGGAGCTAACTGAAGAATTGAATAATAAATATGCACTAGGCATTTTTATAGATTTAAAAAAGGCTTTTGATACAATAAATCACGAAATATTATTACAAAAAATGGAAATCTATGGGATTAGAGGGGTAGGGCTAAATTGGATCAAAAGTTACATTACAAACAGACAACAGTATGTCCAGATGGGTGAGTACAGGTCAAGCAGCTCACCCATCAGATGTGGCGTACCGCAAGGCTCTATTTTAGGACCTAAACGTTTCATATTATATATTAATGACATATGTAAAGTATCAAGTACTTTGAAATATGTTGTGTTTGCCGATGACACCAACATCTTCTGCGCCGGAAAGGACTTACAGCAGCTGTTGGAGGAGGTCTCCACGGAATTGGGCAAACTGAAACTATGGTTTGACAGAAACAAACTATCACTAAATTTGAAAAAAAACAAATTTATGATCTTTGGGAATAAAAAAATACACTCAAACATATCTGTGGAATTAAAGATAGACAACATAAAATTGGAAAGAGTATATGAGAATACCTTCTTGGGAGTAATTATTGACCATAAATTCACTTGGAAACCCCATATAAAATATGTCCGGACCAAAATAGCTAGAAGTGTTGGTGTTCTATGCAAAACTAGGTATGTATTAAACTATAAGTCACTGATGACATTATACAATACACTAATATTACCATATCTAAGATTTGGAATGGCTTGACAGAGGATGTCAAACACAGCAGTAATATATCACAATTCAAAACATTGCTCAAGCGTATTACCCTGGCTAAATACAGTTTATCATAGGTGTGTGTGTGTGTGTGTGTGTGTGTGTGTGTGTGTGTGTGTGTGTGTGTGTGTGTGTGTGTGTGTGTGTGTGTGTGTGTTAAACAATACTAATATCTAACTAAAGCAGTCATAATCACTATGGATCCTGGTGGATCTCTACAGTGACACGGGTGTGGGTTGGGTGTAGGGTTGTTACTTGTTTTTCTCTTTTTTTGTCTCTGATTAATGTATTGTTAAACTGATAATTATGCTGAGTATTTCTAATGCTGTGCTGTGAGTAGGATGGGCACTTATAAGCTTTTAAGCTTCAGCCCATGCCTTTTGATCACCTTCACGGGTCTTCATTATTTTTTTTCCTTCTCTGCTGATGTAAACCGTGCACTTGAACCTGTTCTGTGAAGATGTTCAAATAAACTAAACTAAACTTATTTTTTATTTTTTTCTGGATAATCCTCCCTACTATAGAGTGTGCTGACCATATAAGGAGTTCCTCCCTGTCCCCAGTGAGCCCCTGGGGTCAAAAAACCCTAGTTTCAGTTTTGGTGACGGGTGGCAAAACCTTCATCCAATCAGGATGAGTGGGGCCTTCCTCCAATCATGATCGAGTGGGGGCGGGCCTTGGTGCACATGCTGTTGGCCTGTTGCACTTCCCCCCACTGTAGATTTTTTTTGTTACCGGGGCGGACTGGGTGGTTTTCCAAATCACCCAAATCACTGAAAGCTCCTTTAAGTCCACACACTCCCATTTGCAACCACAAGGCACGAGGAGTTCTCTCTTCTGGGTTGCTTGTCGTCTGCAGGCTTGGTCTATTGTAAACCTCTATTGGGTTTCATTAATTCCGTTCATTCTTTATATTATTGTTTATATTTACTTTATATTATTATTATACTGGCATATGTGTATATTGTGTACTTTATAATATATATATATATATATATATATATATATATATATTGTATTCTTATTGTTGTAATATTGTAATATCCCTGTCGCTTTATGCACTTTATAGTCAACAGCACTTTTAACTTTATGGGCTGCCTCTATTTCTATTGTTGATTATTGAACAGATCTATTGCTTGATGAATTGTTTTATTGCTTGATGAATTGTTTTATTGCTGACATAATTACTGACCCATTAACTCAATAAAGACTTTTGTATATTTTGTTACACACGTTTCTTAATATATCGTATAACGAATCTGTATTGGGGTATTGGGCTCTGGGTGTTCAGTGTTATATGTTAGTAAATATCTCCTGGGGCGCAATTCCCCAGATGGCGTAGTTGGCTACAGGTTAATCCATATCACCCTGTCACACTTAGGGTACGGGCTACACAGGGTTAAATAGTAGGCCTACACTTTTTACTATGGGTAAGGTAGAGAGCAATACATGTGAGAACTGTGGAGAAATAGAAAATCACACCTGTGTGATGTACTACTGTACTGTACTGTACTGTACTGTACTGTACTGTACTGTACTGTACTGTACTGTACTGTCACTGTAACACCCCAAATCATCATATATACCCTGCAAGCCCCAGTTGGCCCCACACAGGCCCACAGCGTGTTTGCCGAAGTGATGCCCACAGCTGTGCTCTCACCGTGGGTTTGCTGTGGGCAGCCCACAATTGCTGGCTGCCCACACAAAAAAACGCATTGGGCCCAAAGGTACAAATCTGCTCTGGGGCCTGAACTGAATGACCCAAACTGGGCCAGTATGGGCTTGCTGTGGGCAGCCCATATTACTTAATTTGCCACTCTTTTTGAAAAGAGTGGCAAAGGGGGGGCCCTTTCTTTTATTATTTTTGAGTGGTGTAAACCACTCCTACAACTGGCTTTGTTAGTTTACGTGTCTGTCTGTCTGTGCTCAAAAAATGAGCACGGTTGCTATGGTCACCCAGTTCACACGGTGTGATTTCATTACGTCAGACATTACGTCAGACCACAGCTGATCAGTCTATATAAGACCTTACACCACTCAGTTCACACGGGTGTGATTTTTTTATCTATAAACAGTGTCCTGTTGAGCTAGGAAGTATTATAGTCCGGGAGCTAGCCCTCATAATGTTTTCTGCTAATTGAAAATAATTTGGGGACCCCCCAAAATAATTTGGCGACCCCCCGAGGGGTCGCGACCCACGGGTTGAGAACCCCTGCTGTACTGTACTGTACTGTACTTTACTGTACCATACTTACTGTACCGTACTGTACTGTACCAGACTGTACCGTACTGTACCGTACCATATTTTATCTTACTGTACCATACTGTACTGTGCTGTACTGTACCGTACTGGACTGTACCATACTGTAATATACCGTACTGTGCTGTACTGTACCGTACTGGACTGTACCATACTGTAATGTACCGTACTGTACCGTACTGTACCGTAATGTACTGTACCATACTGTATCTTACTGTACCATACTGTATCGTACTGTGCCATAGTGTACTGTACTGTACCATGCTGTACGTACTGTACCGTAGTAACCGTACCATACTGTATCGTACCGTACCGTACCGTACTGTACTGTACCAGACTGTACCAGACTGTAGCGCACTGTACTGTACCGTACTGTGCTGTACTGGAATGTAGTTGCGACCAAAGGTCGCAGTTAACTTTGGAATCTGTGCATTTCCCATCAATGTGTTGGTTGGTTGGTCGGGCACCATCAGTGTGTTGGTCTCGTGACATCATGTGACATCATCAGGGATGGAGATGTGGAGACCCTGATGTCATAGTAAATGTGACCTGGTGTCGCAATTAAGCCCATATATGGAGATTCCTAATGTCATCAATATTGGCCAGCAACTCTACATCTGACCTCAAACCTCAAACTCTTAGATCTCCATGGACATATGTCAGAACCTTCCCCATCCATCCTTCCTCTTCGATGTCTTCCTTTTGACTTATTATACCTGAGTTTTCAAGAGGCCAGAAAATTAAGGCCTGGCCCTACCTGGGCCCTCATCAAACCCTGTACACTCATGTTGAGTTTCACAGCTGTCTTAGCGTGCTGTACCAGAAATATAAGAAGTGAAGAAATAGACGAAGGAATAATACTCAAGTAAATAAACAATACACCAGGAGGCATCAGCTTAGTGTTGCTGGATCTCAGTACGACACACGTCACTGAGCAAGTTTATTCACACCTGGTTATATACAGATCAGTTAACAAGCACTTCCGGTCTGGGGTTTGTTACTTCACAATAAGAGTCCATCAATAATAAAATATATATACAATTCAGATCATAACTTCCAACACTCAAGATAATGTCCCTGCTACCACCCTTAGATCTCCATATACTGTATGGAGCTGACCTGTTCTGGCATTCCATGTTGATCTGACAATGAATATACAGATTTTCTGATGGTTGCATTGCTACAACATATAAAGCAGTCAAAATGCCAAAGAGAAAAGAGGATGAAGACTGAGCACCTTGCCAGAGTTCATCAAAGATGAAGAATCAGCCACCACCTCTGGAAAATTGCATTTTGCATGGTTGCAAGGGGAAAGTAAATGATAGCTTTGTAGCGTTTTCTCAGAAACTGTCAACGCACATTTCTCCTTAATGCTAAACGTGCTTTAGCAAGAACATGCCAAGCAGAAAATGTCTCCACTAGACCTCCACTAGGCTCATTTGAAAATGCCATCACCTCTTGACCATGGGTTTCATTTGAACTCAGAAAATGCCAAATGGTAAACTACAGCCTCTATGGTTTGAAGGTGACATCACCCCCAAAGCCCTCATTGATGTATAGAGGGTATGTGCGTGACATCATCGTACCTGGAAGTTATGCGGGAACGCCCACTGAGTGGCAAAAAACTACTTTCTGGCCTCGACAGCCCATTCATCCAAACAGAAAAGTCCTGTCTGATTGCATTAAACAATGTTAAACTCACCAACATTGCAGCTGTACGAAAAGCTTGAATTATCCTCTTTCTATCTGCAAAGTTTTTGTTTCATAAAAATCCACCATAGAAACGTTATGAGCTACTTTCTGTCAAGAAATGCCCTACATTTGATTATTTTTTCTAAGTGTCAGAGTTTGGAGGTTCTTGTTTTCAATAACACAACATTTTGCTGCCTCCTGCATTATGTGACATTTAGAACCAGGTGGTACGCAGGACGGTTGAGTGATTTCCAACGAGCGCTCCCAAACTCCAAGGCTGCGTTCGAATTGCTAGGGTTGTTCCCTACTCCCTACTCCCCATACGGGGACCCAGACTCAGTGGACTCAAATAGTGATTAATTCGGACAATACTCCCTGTATGGGGAGCACCGACTCTGACGTCAATATCGGTAGAGGGCGCTATAGGTCCACGGGTTCATGTACTTTTTATTTGCATTGTAATCCCCCATAGGGTTCAGATCGCCTCATAAAGAACTGTATGAAAAATAAACAAATCATCCCGGCCGTTTCACTCATTTGGATATGAAGAATCAACTGACTACAAAAAAACAGTCAAAACGCTGCTGCTGAAATGATGATAAAAAGGTTATTCTTTTAAAATAACATAGGCCTATGATTATTATCAATACATTAATATTATATCCATTATCCAGCAATATGAAAACAGTGCACCACCTTGACAATATGAAAATATCAGCAGCATGATTATGAACCCCCGCTAATCCTGGGGGGGGGGGGGGGGGGGATACGGAAAAAATAGCCGATCTATAAGCAACGCGACGTCCGTATTGTGAGCTTGTAGATCGGGTACTTTTGGTAAAGAATTACCAAAAGTAGCCGATCTACAAGCTCTGCTCACATTACAATACGGACGTTAACAGAAACAGCAGTCCAATAAATTACTGCCTACATAATGAAGTTGTAATGTATTTAGCGCAATTCAATGAAATAATGTTAGGTAACATATATTTTTTAATGTCAGGAATTAATTAATATTAATAAAACATATGTTCGGAGACACAATTAATGTCTCACATGCATGTACAAAATATATATTGGACTTTAGCACATAGCTTTACAACCTCACCAACCTTAATCCAAAAACTATTCAAATATAAGGCCTTCTACACTACAGCAAGCAACTCATTCCTCTCCTAACGTCATGCGCTGGGCCTGGGTGATATGAATGAATCAGATTAGTAATACTATTGCAAATGCAAATGAATTGTTTTATTATAAATAAATAAAACAAAACAATTGCAAATAAATGCACAGATCATTTGTCTCGAGATCTGTAGCTTCGAGATCCGCCAGGGAAGAAAAGAGAGGGGAAACGAAAGTTTAAAAAGTACATTTGTGTTGATTTCTTTCGCTGGTTCAACTTCTGCCTCTTCTGAGTTGGAGCGCAATAAGCGCATGCATGCAGAAGCAGCGCACGTGCGCGCAAACGCGTGCATGTGCGTTCAAGAGCGAGCTTGCGCAATGCATTATGGGGCAGATTTGCTTCGCTGTGTTTTTGTAGTGACCATCGGATGGTCCCTACAATTCCCGGTGCATTGTGGGATACTTCAGTCCACTACATTAGGGTGCAAAAATGCTCACTACATATTCGGACACTATAACAAAATGGCGGAACCCCAAAGTAGTGCACTATATGGGGCATAGGGAATGAATTCGAACGCAGCCCAACACTCCATGCTGCTCAATGTTGTGCCACTCAGTCTAGATGAGGGGGGGCGTGTCCTGATGGGAAAATCATGCGTGTGCATACTCTCTATTGTCTGAAGAGGGATGACGAGGATGGTCTAGAAGAAACACATATGAATGATGTTGATGAAGAGGAGGAAGATGAATATTATATGATGATGATTAAACCTAAAGTAGTTGATGATGATATGAAGGGTGTTGAATTTATGGTGTCAAATATGCGTGGCATAACAATTATTTTGTTATCAGTTATAATTTTCTTTGTATGCTAAATGATGGAGAAAAAAAAAAGAAAAACATGCATGGCTCCCTTGTCATACACTATTGACTTTTTCTCTTGTGTCTCCTTTTGTCTGTATTTATAATTTGATATGTACTGAAACAAGCAATATTCATGCGTATTCAACTTAAATATATATATTGAGCATTTGTGTTCCTGCTGTAGTATTCACTATTTATGTTTCTAACTTCAGACAGCAGTAGTAGCAGCACATGTTAACCTATTGTTACATTATAGGACTCAAGAAGGCTAGTGACTGAAAATAAAACTTTCTCCGATTTGAGGTAGGCTATAGTGCAGACTTTTGGCCACAGAAAGAGTAATTTTCAAGAGGTCATCTTGGGCTCAAATTGAAGCTTATGAAAATGGGCAGTTTTGTATCTACAAGTGAGGCAGTGATATTCACTACTGTGGTTTTGAAGGTAGGGAGGGAGGGAGGGAGGGAGGAGGAGGAGGCATCTCTGATGTGTTTGGGGAGTGCATTCCAGAGGGAGGGGGCAGCCACAGAGAAGACCCTCCATGTCGCCCCAGGTTTTGCGCTTGATCTTATTTGGAAAATGTGTGTTCTAGTAGTATCATGTATCATGTTATACGTGGCCAAAGTTAAAACTACAGTTCATGCTTAGCACAAGAGTTCTTAAAAGGTTCTATACCTTGAGTCAATTTCACTGTGGAAGGAGGTATTAGGTGGCGAACTTAAAAGAGGGTCCAAGGCAGCTGTCGAGTTGAAGTAGAAAAAAAACTTTATTTCATTAAATATTAAAAACAAGGGTTAAAAACACGATTAAAGGTATATTCAGTGATTTCACTTAATTCAAATATCACTTATTTTTTCTTATTTTTTGGATAATCCTCCCTACTATAAAGTGTGCTGACCATATAAGGAGTTCCTCCCTGTCCCCAGTGAGCCCCTGGGGTCAAAAAACCCTAGTTTCGGTTTGGGCTTTGGGTGGCAAAGCCTTCATCCAATCAGGATGAGAGGGGCCTTCCACCAATCATGATCGAGTGGGGCGGGCCTTGGTGCACGTGCTGTTGGTCTGTTGTACTTCCCCCACTGTAGTGCGTGTGCATGTGCACATCTTGTTACCGGGGCGGACCAGGTTTTTTTTCCAAATCACCAAAATCACTGAATGCTCCTTTAACGCGTTTCGGCCTGCATGGGCCTTCATCAGGCCTGATGAAGGCCCATGCAGGCCGAAACGCGTTCACACACAGCGACGAAGCTATAGTGTACAGGTGTACGTGGTCAGCTACACAAAGTGTCCAGGCGTGGTCAGCTACAGCACATGTTGAAGCCCTTGTTACTTCTAGACGCCATGCTACAAAAACTAGGGTCAAGAAGGGCTATTATGCATCACATCAGGGGTCTTCAATGTTTGTTTGCTTTTCAGGCCAAGAACCCCGTAGTTGGGAGGGAAGCAGGGCCCCACACTACTATTGTATCAAATAAAATTATGTTGGGGATTAAACCTTTCCATAGATAGCTTCATAGGGTTGTTTTACAGTACTGTCATCAGTGTTATCGAATCTTTTTTTGTTTGTTTGCTTATTTACCTTTATGTTGTTACGGTGCATTTTCAGTACGTCTGTAATCCACGGAACTTGAGCGCCGTTCGCCCCAACGACTTCAAATTTGACACACACCTTCCACACCCCTACAGGGAGTGCAGTGCCCGGCCTTGAGTCGGTCCAGAACCACCACAAAAGTCTCTGCCCAGGCTCTGGACAGGGCCCAAATTAGCCAATTGATCACACCTGATCTCCCCTAGATCTATAGACCAATTATTTGTTCACAAATATTGGGACTGGGCGCACGGGTGACTGTTTCATCATGTAATCAATTCCCAACAAATCTCCAAACCTATTGTTTTGGGAGCGCTGGTTTCAGTCCATTCAACCTCCGCTTGTGAGTTGGCTAGTGAGGTGCACCCTAGGAGACATTTATACTTCAAAGCCCAACAGTATTGCGCACAGAGAACAGCTGATATACAAGCTCACATCGCATCGCAGATGCGACTGTTGTGAGCGTAGAGGTCTGCGTGCGCGACACCATCGCGGGACGAAGCATAAATTATACTTGATGGACTGCAGGTGCGCGTGCAGCCGTGCACAAATAGGCTCTGCTGCCGTGTTCATGAGCGCACCTCCCGTTCTTATGACAGCGACTGGAGGTGTGGTTTTGAGGACAACTGTTTTGAATTGCTATTATTATTCAAACACAACAGAAACCAAGGATTATATATTTCAAGGGCGAGAGATCACAATAAAAATCCTAATCATTCTTCCTCCAGACTGGGAGAAAAACAGCATCTGAAAGTTTGATGAGGCATTTTTTACACGCGAGTGCAGTTAGAACTTTTCCATTGCATCTTATGAGAGGTGGTGTTCTTCTGCTGCCTTTATGCGCGCGCATGCTGTTTCTTATCAGTGTGACGTCGTCTGATAAGGCGTCTATATGGAGCTGGCCTGCAGTGTTGGGAAAGTTCACTTTCTACATTAACTAGTTCAGTTCAAAGTTCACAAATTTAAAAACGAACTAGTTCAGTTCATCATTAAAAAAACTAAAGTTCATGTTTCCAAAAATGTACTCTTTTAGTTATTTTTAGTTCATTTTTTCCCAATATGTTGCTGCAAGCTATTTTCAAAATTATTGCCACTGCCCTACTGAACCACATACTAATTATAAAGTAAAGGTAGCCTATATCGTTGAGTATCGGGGAAACAAATGAGTTCCCCACCACAATGCATACTTTCTTAATGTTTAAAAAGCAACTAAGAATTCTTTATTCGCAACATTACCCAAAAACATTATTTATTGCGGTTCACAATACATTATACTGTACAATATATATCATATATAAACCAACGCTAGAATATTGATGCATAATTGCATTTTATTTTACTTTTTTATTTTAACCGATCTGTTCTGTCATTTCTTCTTCTAATGTTCTTAATCTTATATAATTCTGAGTGGAACCTCGAGTGCTTCTACTGACTCGACTGTTGCTGTGACAGTAATAATATGGTGATGATGAGTATTATATTTTCTCTTGTTCCTTGTTGTTTTTCGGGGCTTTTGTTTTAGCAGTTTATTGACACTTTAGCAGAATATTTTTTCTATTTCCTTTTTTTCTTTGATGGAATGGAAACAAGCCTGCATATATAGGCTTTCTTGGGCTATAAATCCTCTTAGCAGACCTTGTATTGAACTGTACTTTCCTGTGCATTTGTGAATTGTTATTGCAAACTGCTAAAGTATAGGCTATTCAATCAATAAAAAAATAATAATAATACAATACAATAAAAAGAATAGGTTGACAAAAGTTTACATCGGGGTCAAACATTTTCAATTCATCAAGCAATCGGTATACTTCTATACTGAAGGAAGTATAGGCCTACAGAATACAGAAATTTACAAATAAAAAAATGAATTATAAAAAGAGGGAATGGAATGAGCTGGATTAGCTGGAGTAAGAATAAAGGGAATATTGGGGTAATGTATTTGTTCTATTACATCTCCTATGCTCGTGTGTGTGTGTGTGTGTGTGTGTGTGTGTGTGTGTGTGTGTGTGTGTGTGTGTGCGTGCGTGCGTGCGCGTGTTTCTAAGTTTATATTTAAAATGATTTTAGTGAAGTTAGACTTTGATGAGATCATAGTATATCTGTTCCGCTGTATTACACTGTACCATGGCTCCCCCTAGTGACCGTTTATGGTACGTGCACCACACCGGCAGGGTAAAACAAGCGCTCCCTCCGGACTGACCTACATAAACAAATAAAGCGCACCGCCCGCTCCAGCAGCGCTAGCGCGCATGTGCACAATCTATGTGTGTTCGTCTGAATGTTGACACTTTAATTAATATACAAAGAAAACTAAAACGTGTCGTCTCTATTTATATTTACTCATCTTTAAAGGTGGAACATGAGTCGTATTTCTCTGCTTGTTTGTTATAAATGTGATCATGATTCATAAACAACCATTAGTTACTAGTATAGTTAAGATTGTTTGGCTGCATCTTGTTGTTGCTTCATCACTATTAATACAACCATAAGGGGGGGAGAGACGGACAGGGGGGGAGAGAGACAGACAGACAGGGGGAGACAGACAGAGGGAGAGAGAGACAGACAGACAGGGGGAGACAGACAGAGGGGGAGAGAGACAGACAGACAGGGGGAGACAGACAGAGGGGGAGAGAGACAGACAGACAGGGGGAGACAGACAGGGGGAGAGAGACAGAGACAGGGGGAGACAGACAGAGGGGGAGAGAGACAGACAGACAGGGGGAGACAGACAGAGGGGGAGAGAGACAGAGGGGGAGAGTTATGGATGATACTGTAGGGAAGGGTCTGCAACCTTTTATAAATCTTGTCTTTGAGGCTCTAGAGTCTAGACCCTCCTATGAGGGGTTCTAGCCCCGCCTATGCCCAGCTTTGTGTGTTTGTGTGAATTTTAGCGATTATTTGAAATTGGCTGTGCGAAGTACATATTGAGTATTATTGGGAGTGAGTGAGTGAGGGCAGTAAATTGAAGATGCCAATTGTGATTAGCCGGATAAATGACAGAAAAGTAGGGAGGACCATTGTGATTGGCCGGAATGTGATGATGTATGATGCTGTATTATGATAAGAGCGCCCCTCACTTCACACAAGTGTGATTTTTATTTTGAATGACACCACATACAAAAATCCTACATATTTTGATTGTGCCCGAATATAACCTTTTTCCCTTCTGTTTTTATGAATTTAGAATTATGTGCACGATGTAATGTATACATCATTTTGATTAATAACACTTCATCCTTTAGACTCATTAAGTATTTAACCCTATACTTTATTACATCAGTGTTTTGTAGCAGTACAGAAGATAATCTTTCCATATAAGCAACAAGGATTGATTGATTGAACATTGTATTCACAGTAGAATGGGTACATTTCAAA
Organism: Electrona antarctica; assembly: GCF_951216825.1. Classification (NCBI taxonomy): domain Eukaryota; kingdom Metazoa; phylum Chordata; class Actinopteri; order Myctophiformes; family Myctophidae; genus Electrona; species Electrona antarctica. The sequence continues at coordinate 58,076,630 of NC_136812.1, read as the reverse complement.
CGAAAGCACAAGTCAATACAAAATCTGCTACATCAGGGTCCTCCATTTTCAATTCATCAGAACATTTAAAGACGTACAGATATTCACTTCTATGGAAAAAAGGAAATCATCATATACAAAAATCACACCTGTGTGAAGTGAGGGGCGCTCTTATCATCGAGGAGGGGCTTGGTGATGTAATGATGATGTAAAACAAACGGTGTCAAAACAAACATTAAATTATATTTATTGTTAATGGGATTTAATGTTTGTGTTAGTGACTAAACAAACATTAATTTATCTTCATTGTCAATGGCGTTTTTAACATTGACCTATAACACAAACATTAAACCTGTATATAGGAGGGGCTAGCGCCCCTCAAAAAGTGAAAAACATGTACAGTATGAAGAAATCACACCCGTGTGAAGAGAGAATGGATCCATGGGTTCAACCGCTTCATATATGGAGTATACGGGGTGGTACGAATATGTACGTACCTGTGTGATAACGTCCCATAGCTGGGGGGGTACGAATATGTACGTACTTTGCAAAAAAAAGTGTTAAAGGAGAATTCCATGCTAGAAGGCTTTCTTACCTTTATTTTATTTGTAGTTGTCACGTCCCCACCAAAGAGGTCCAGGTGTTATTTTGTGCAAAAGTGCATTATTGGCTATTTCCCCTACCATAAGTCCTCAATGGGGATTGGGCTTTTGTGCTAATTTGCTTATTTCCATCGAAATAAGTAGTATTGGGATACTATTTACATTATGAAGAGAGGATATATACATTTATTTTTATTTTTGAGCGATGGAAATAAGCGAATTAGCACAACACACCATAGCCCCATTCAATTCAATGCAATTCAATTCATTGAGGGCGTATGGTATGGGAAATAGCCAATAATGCGGACCTAACAACTACAACGAAAGGTAAAAAAAGCCTTCTAGCATGAAATTCTCCTTTTAAGGAGAAGTCCTTAACGCTATGGACCAGAGTTACAGTACCATAGTGTTAAGGTGAAGTCCTTAACGCTATGGACCAGCTATTGCATCCTGTGAGTAGAGGCCGAGGCCAGATGGTGGATGAAACCATAACGGAGCCATCGTTGTCAGAGAGCACAGAGTTTCAACCTGATATGATATGGAGTTCACAATGACATGATAGATGGAGACAGGATAAATTGTTTATATATAAAGAATATAGTTATTTTAACCTATCACATCAATCCCATAATCTCCAGATTCACATAGAGTTGGGCTAACACCACTAGGTCTCCAGTTATTAAAGTCCTTCCTTATTCACTTGATTTCAGACCAGCGTGTGGAGTCCAGACTGCAGGTGAAGATGAACTCTCCAGACTCGGCCAGGGACATTTCTATTAAACAGGAACCTGAAGACATTTCTATTAAACAGGAACCTGAAGACATTTCTATTAAACAGGAACCTGAAGACATTTCTATTCAACAAGAACCTGAGGACATTTCTATTAAACAGGAACATGAAGACCAGCCACACCTCAGTAAGTTTCATGTGCTCTTACTTTCTTTAATATTGTCTGTTCTGTTCTGTTCTGTAGGGCTGCCACAATGTCTTATTTGCACTGTACAATAGAACTGGGATCACAGCTAAGTAACTCTAAGGCGCCGTTCACACCTGGAAGACGGCCGTCTTATCAAAGTCTTATCAAAAACGGAGCGGTGAAACAGCTCCAATTCATTTCCAATGGGAGTCACGTGGTTTGATGAGACAAACTTGTTGCATGGGGGCGGGAGGGCAGAACACAAGGCATGAAGCGAGCTGTAGGCGAAACATTGAAAGACCTGGGTGGGACTTCAGACAAGACAAAAAGGGTTGGGTTTACCCGCCAACCAATAGGAGAGAAGGTCCGTTTGTTATGCTACACTGGGCGGTCTTTTCACACTTGTATTCTTTTTTTGCTGCACAGTCACAGAAGAGGAAAGAGGCACTTTCGGAACGAAACGGATTTTATTGTAAAGTAAAGTAGTTTGGTCTGGTACAGTAAGCAATTCAACAGGAAAATAGAATCCCTGCCCGTCGTGGCCGAACAGAAAATTAAAACAAACATTATAATTCAAGGTGCATGCATTTTGTCATTCACTCCTAACCTAGCTCTGGTCCATAGCCTAATGCTTCTATGATTCTGCCCTGCATTGGCAGAATCATAGAAGCATTTTACTCCTAACCCAGAAACAGTACAGTAGCATATCAAAAGAGATTGCATGCAAGCCATCAAATACTTCAGGTGTCGCGTCGACTCCGTGAAGTTTGGGATCCCTCGTTCTCCCTCGCATTAATTTGTTAATCCACCCGACCCATAATAAATAATCCGCCTGACCACAGACCAAAGATATAAAAGGACATCAGTGCTTTACACAGAGGATGCGAGATTAGGCTATAAATGAAGTAAGCATACTTTAAACCACCCCATATGCTTTGGTAGTTATATAACAAAGTTAATATGAATGCCATGTTCATGGAGATGACTGGAGAGTATGATCGTAGCCTAGTAATTTAAATGTAAAGTCGGCTATGCATGACCATTATATTTTCCAAAACCTAGAGCTAATCATTTTGGGCATATAAACAATACGTTGAGGGATAAATGTAGGTCTGTTAATGATGCAATTGTACCATGTTGGCTCTATGCCCAAGTCATGTATAGGCCTACTGTACTACTAGACTTGACTTTTTTTTATTATTGTTTATTTATTTCCGTGTCCTGCACACAATCTGCCCAACCCTCATGGATTTATAAGACACTTTTTCACAATTGCATTTACAGCATGTTTACATTACATTACAACTCAGATTTATACAGAGTACTCTGTCTTCTTTCCCAAGCTTGACAAATAAAATCTGCCATGTTTCTGCATATAATGTCACAATATGAAGCAGAGATCAGTTCTCTCAAAATACAAACCCTGTTGGAGTGATTCATTCATTGACGTTTTGATATGTGTACATATAGGCCCATCTGTCAAAATGATCAAGAGCACATACAGTACATTTTGGAACCTCTCACTAATGAAAGCCAGCGGCTATGATTCCAACTGTCAGTGACAGTGGTAATATGCACATTAGCTTAGTGGTTCCCACAGTGGGGTTCGGGGACCCCCAAGGGGCCCTTGAGTGTTCCAGGGTGTCCCCAGCTAAATAATAATTAGGAACCAAATGGATTCAGTGTACAAATGGAACCAAATGGACCCATTTGTACACCGAGTTAAGTTAACTTTGAATTTACAATATACATTGGGGTCCCAGAGATAGAAATGCCATTAAATGGCCGCCCGTAGCCTAATTCAGGTCAAACTTTATGGGGGTCCCTGGCATATAATTTGTAATGGTGGTCCACAGGCTGAGTGTCAAGGTGTACTGCAGGGCTGGACTGGCCACAGGTCATACCGGGCATTTTCCTGGTGGGCCGCGACCATAGGGGGGCGCCAAAAAAAAATCAGGCCGCCAGTTGATATTAACCTGCGGGCCGCATTAGGTGAAGGTGGGGGCCACATGTGGCCCTCAGGCCGCCAGTTGATATTAACCTGCAGGCCGCATTAGGTGAAGGTGGGGGCCACATGTGGGGGCCCAGTGTGGAGGGATGGTATGACAGACTGACTGGTATAAACAGCGCCCCCAGTGGGGAGGGATGGTATGACAGACTGACTGGTATAAACAGCGCCCCCAGTGGGGAGGGATGGTATGACAGAGAGACTGGTATAAACAGCGCCCCCAGTGGGGAGGGATGGTATGACAGACTGACTGGTATAAACAGTGCTCCCAGTGGGGAGGGATGGTATGACAGAGAGACTGGTATAAACAGCGTCCCCAGTGGGGAGGGATGGTATGACAGACTGACTGGTATAAACAGCGTCCCCAGTGGGGAGGGATGGTATAAACAGCGCCCCCAGTGTAGAGGGATGGTATAAACATCCCTCAACTGTAGGCTGGGGGCCACATGATATTAACCTGCGGACCGCATTAAGTGAAGGTGGGGGCCACATGTGGCCCCCACCAGGCCGCCAGTTGATATTAACCTGCGGGCTGCATTAAGTGAAGGTGGGGGCCACATGTGGCCCTCAAGCCGCCAGTAGGGATAGGGGATACATTAAAAAAAAAATAATAATCTTCTCCCTGTGATGTGGCCCCCTCAGTGGTTGTGGCCCTACGCGACCGCTTATGCCTAGAACCGGCCCTGGTATTAGGGCTCGTTTGTTTGTGTGTGCCTCGACGGAGTGGGTGGTAGAGTTTCTGCTATCTGCGCGCTGGTTGTGGTGGGCCGGTCTGGGCCAAATTCACGCGAAAATGACCGGGCCGAATTTTTGTCCCAGTCCAGCCCTGGTGTACTGTAGGCTACATTACTTCAGATCATTTTCCAAATATATTACAAAACATTAAAATTGAGGTGCCCAGTGGCAATGCCAATGGGTGGCACTCATTAGTGCCCCCTCTTCTGGATCAATAGAGTAGGTACTTTGAATACAAGAGCACATATACAGTACATTTTGGAACCTCTCAATAATGACAGCCAGCAGCTATGATTCCAACTGTCAGTCATGTGACAGTGGTAATGCACATTAGCCCAGTGGTTCCCACAGTGGGGTCTGGGGACCCCCAGGGGTCCTTGAGTGTTCCAGGGGGTCCCCAGCTATATAATAATTAGGAACCAAATGGACCTTTTGGGTCTGTAACTCAGTGTACAAATGGAACCAAATGGACCCATTTGTACTGTAAGTTAAGTTAACTTTGAATTTACAATAGGCCTAAACATTGGGGTCCCAGAGATAGAAATGCCATTCAATGGGCCTAATTGAGGTCAAACCTGGGGTCCTTGAAATGAAAATGGTTGAATCACTGCTATAGAAAAATCTTTTATGGGGGTCCCTTGCATATCATTTCTAATGGGGGTCCACATGCCAATGAGTGTCAATTTGTAATGTAGGTTATTACTTCAGATAATTTTCCATATATATATATATATATATATAACAGAACATTCAAATTGAGATGCCCATGGCATGCACTCATTAGTGCCCACTCTTCTGGATGGATGTCAATAGAGAGGTCTACTTTGAATACACTGCTTGGAATCAACACTTGACTTTATCATATCAGAATATGAACCAGGGATGTAGTGATCAGGCAACTCCATGCAATAAAATACAAACCATGTTGTTTGAGTGATTCATTCATTGACGTTTTGATGTGTACATATACAGTAGGCCCATCTGTTAAAAGGACTGTTAAAACTATTAAAAGCTAACACATGGTACAGAATATTTTGGATTCAGAACCTCTCACTAGATGAAAGCAGCAGCTATTCCAGCCATGACTTCTTATATGTATACATATACAGTATATGTAATATAACTAATATTAGCCTACTACAACACAGAATCAATAATGCAATTTATGTTGAACCTACCTTTTTTTTTTAGTTGTGATTTGGCAGAACAGATAAATGTGTTTGTGATAAATGTGAAAAATGTGAAAGCAGTCCACATTTCTATATGCATGCATCATTACACATTGACAGAAGACAAAAACATGTTTCTTTAAAGTAAATTCCTCATGTCGATCAGATTATACTAAGATCCCCTAACCCTTGATGGGCTAACGTACTCAATCCAATTTTCTAAATATTTGTCACATCGAAAAACAGTTGAGTTTTCAATCTTCTCTAACGGCCGGGCTCCACCGGGCGCGTCAGCGTCGCGTCTCCGTCACCGTCAGGGAATGTTCCCTTTTTAATCATTGAAGGGTGGCTACACAGCCCGCGTTGACGGAGACGCGACGCGTGCATTCAAATTGAACCGGTGCGTTTTTTGACGCGACGCGACGGAGACGCAACGCGTCCGGTGGAGCCCTGGCGTAACAGTGGGTCTGGACCCATTAAAGGCTCATTCATAGTCTGGATTTTCGGTGGTGAGGTGACCACCGGAGGGTGAGGTGACCACCGGAGCTGAAATAACGCTGAACGGTGGTGAGTAAAAACAGAGCGAAGATCGGTGGCGGTGGTTTGCTCTTCACCGCGGCTCGTGACGTCATGTTGTAGTTCGGCACCGAAAATCCAGACTATGTATGAGCCTTTAGGGTGTTTCCTCCAATATTATCCTATAATAAGATAATACAAATATAAAATACAAATCAATCCAAAAATCTAAAATATAACCTTATTCAGAATAATTGAATTTATAAATACATTGCATTATGTTATACTTTAGCTATTGAAAAATAGCAGATCTACAAGCTGACATAGAAACATTTCTGAAAACTGTCAGGATTTAGAAAACATTTGTAGAATCGTCCTCAGGTCTAAATGGGTTAATACTGTATGTAATTATAAAGAATAAGGCATTTGGTGCATGGTGTTAGCTGGCTTTCTTCCTGATGCGTAGCCGTCACATGCGATGGCCCAATTGTCGTCCATCTCCCATCTCTCCTGCATCAGCTCCTGCTGGGAGAGGTTTTTTCATTTAAAATTAAGCATTCAAAAAAGTTACATGAAGTCCCCGCCCTCACATTTATACATCAGTGGTTCCCAGTGTTGATTCCGTCGACTAAAACTAAGACGAACAATGTTCGTCGACTACCTTTTACCACTGACAAACTAGACTAAAATGTTAGGAAGGGACTAGTGGACAAGAGATCCAGTATAAGTAATTTTACAATGAGGTGCATGCTGAAAATAGCCGATCTACAAGCCCACAACGCGTCGCTGCGGTGCGTTGTGGGTTTGTAGATCAGCTATTTTCAGCAAGTGTAAAAACAGTCATTACGACGGCATCAAGGCCCGCCAAAATACATTTTGTTCGACTAAATCAACTGTAGATGTAGGTGACTAAAATGTGACTAAAACTAAATGAAAACTATTCAAGAGACTATGACTAAAACTAAAATCTAAATTTCCTTCCTTGAGGGAGTGCCAGGGGGTCCGCCGCTAAATGATAGATTGGAACCAAATGGACCCTTATGGGTCTGTAACTGAGTGTACAAATGGAACGTTGGCCCCTAGCCTCAGTTTTCACATATTTGATTTCGATGTGGTGACAAATTTGACAATTAAACATAATGTTGATCTGGCACACTATCAAGAAAATTAAAACATGGCTCTTTAATGTAAAAAAAGGTTGCCGTCGTCAGCCGGATTTGCCTGTCTCCAGCCAGGAGGTCTCCGGTGATCCAAGTCAGTGGTTCTCAAACTGTGGGTCCACACATGTTTGGGAGTGTCCCCACTCCCCAGGTCACGGTAACAGTAAAGTGATGATTTAAGGACTTTTAAGACCTTTGTAATACCTGCAAAAAGAAAAAAAAGACCATTACTGCATTATGCCCGTAGCCTCTGCGACCTTACAGGCATATGCAAAGGCTCAACTTATGTAACTTAGATAGCATTTTATGTAGATATAGCACCCTATTGTACACGTTTCATTATATAGATATTCCACTGTTAGGTTCTTAGCATAGCGTATGTCTGATTCTTGATTACTTTTATCATGTATTTGATATATTACCATGTTTGATTATTGCTTACTGTAAATCGCTCTGGATTAAGAGCATCTGCTAAATGCCTAAATTGTATATTGTAAAAATAATCAACAAGCCTACTATACAACGAAATTCATAGTAGTTGGGTTTCCTTGACATGAAAAGGTTTGAGAACCGCTGCTTTACAGTATGCATGTGGTACATGCATTACATTTACAGATGTGTGACAATTAAGGAGGAGGCTGCAGCTAGTACCTCTTGACACCCACCCACGGACCCCCATTTGAAAAGATAAGCTAGTTACCCCATGAGTTTTTTTTTTTAACTGATCTAGCAGTGAGTGATTTAACTATTTTCAAAAAGAAAAAGAAAAAGAGAACATGAAACTTACTGAGGTGTGGCTGGTCTTCAGCTTCCTGTTTAATAGAAACGTCTTCAGCTTCCTGTTTAATAGAAACATCCCTGGCTTAGTCTGGATAGTTCATCTTCACCTGGGAGTGATGCATCATGGGTATTGTAGTTCTTATGAATCTGCACTCTGGACTCCACACACTGCTCTGAAATCAAATGAATAACGAAGGACTTTAATAACTGGAGACCTAGTGGTGTTAGCCCAACTCGATTATGGGATTCATGCATTAGGGAAGAAATCACACTTAACTTAAAGGAGCATTCAGTGATTTGGGTGATTTGGAAAACCCCCCGGTCCGCCCCGGTAACAAGATGTGCACATGCACGCACTACAGTGGGGGGAAGTGCAACAGACCAACAGCACGCACACCAAGGCCCGCCTCTGCTCGATCATGATTGGCGGAAGGCCCCTTTCATCCTGATTGGATGAAGACTTGGCCACCTAGCCACAAACTAAACCTAAGGTTTTTTGACTCCAGGGGTTCACTGGGGACAGGGAGGAACTCCTTGTATGGTCAGCACACTCTATAGTAGGGAAGATTATCACAACAAAAAAAAGAAAATAAGTGATATTTGAATTAAGTGAAATCACTGAATATACCTTTAAATTTACACAAGGAACAATGGTGTAAAGTGAATAAGGTGAAAGTAACCAATGTGTTTTTAATGTTCTGCCTCAGGTCAAGCAGCAGGGAGCGTACAGTGCAACCATTTACATTTTACAGTATGAGAGCGTAAATTATAACCGGTCACAAGTAAGCATGATTTACCAACAGCCGTTAAGAAATGTGAATCCCTAGACTACTTCAAAACCGCTCTCAAAGAGCACGTACGGGCGGCTGCCATTCAAAACTGGCCTATGTAAAAAAGTTAAATTGCACGTGCTTTTCTCCGTTTTAATTTTAACTGTGTATATGGTGATTTTATTTTTTCTTATTTTTTGAGTGGTGCATCCACTCCTATAGACAGCTATGTGGCTCCCTGGCTGTGTCCCTGGCTGGCTGGCTGGCTGGCTGGCTGGCTGGCTGGCTGGCTGTGTCCGAGCACGAAAATGTGTTTGGTTGATTTTCACCACCAAGTGTCACTGTTGCACAGCCTAACATACACATACATATTAACTGTATATATGGTGATTTTGGGTGTGACAGTACAGTACAGTACAGTACAGTACAGTACAGTACAGTACAGTACAGTACAGTACAGTACAGTACAGTACAGTACAGTACAGTACAGTGACCCCCTGGGGACCCCCACACAGTAACTGTAATTTCTCAACCATTTCAGACGCGGGGCGGCTTGCCGGAACCGGGCCAGTCCCCTGGGCACGTTCCTGGGGGTCTGGATTGAACTGTATCCATTCTGCATACTGTTTAGGGATGCACGATATAAATCAAAAGCATAATCGGAATCGGCCATAAAAATGCCATATCGGTATCGGATCAGTCTCAAAGTACAGTAGTTAAATATAAATCAAAATTGTCTAGTACCTCTAGTCTAGAACAAAAGCCAAATCAAATATGACGTAAAATCTTAAGTAAAAATAAACTTAACCTTTTTCTACATTTAATTGCTGTACTCATCTCAGTAGTCATTCAGTTGTGAAAACAGACACTTGGAAAAGAGTATAGGCTATTTATTGAGTTGATTGATTGAATACTTAAGGCTCTTTGGGCCAAGACCCTATAGGGTCTGGGCTTGTTTCCATTGTGGTATATATATTCTTGAGGAGAAGTACTTAATGTGTTGTTTCTATATGATTTTGATGTGCTGAATCAATTTCTGCTATATGCCGAGTGATACGGGTCACCGTTTTGTCAGAAATTGAGTAATTAGCATAATTAATCACTGGAAATAATTCTGACAAATAATTGTGTATAATGTGTTGTTTCTATGATGTTTATGTGCTGAATCCATTTCTGCCATATGCCGAGTGATACGAGTCACTGTTTCAAGTAAGTAATTAGCATAATTAATCACTAAAAACTGGAAATAGCTATAATTTTGATAAATACATCTTATAAAAGCCCTGTGAGCCTGGTTTACAGAGTAATTTGCTGCGTTCCATGAATTGTTTTGTCACTTCGCTTGACAAAACAAATCACGGAACACAGTGAATCAGACTGGGAACCAGGCTAGAGCCCTGGGGCTCTGGTGGATAATTTAGAGCCCGACCGATGCCATATTTTTGGGTCCGATGCCGATTTTGGAGAGACCTACACCACCGATGCCGATACGATGCCGATGTTTTGGACCGATGTTTAGCAATCAATTAAAATAATAGAAAATACATTTTAAAAACTTCTAAACTAAATCTAAATAGGCCTACGTGTTTTTTATTCAAGTTAACAATAGAATACATTGAATACATTTAAATAACATAAGGCATTTTTTTCAAAATTAAATGCACCCCTACAGTATATATGCCCTCCTATATTCAGCTATTAGTGTAGATTTCCGTCCTACACAAAGATTACATTCTCAGACAATTTTATGTCATAGTGTCTGAGCAAATAGACATGTACATCATGATCATGTACAATAACACAGGGGTGATTTTTGAATGGCGCTAGCCCCTCCTATACACAGGTTTAATGTTTGCCTTTAGTTCAATGTTTGTTGTGTAAACGCCATTGACAATGAAGTGAAAATGTATGTCATAATGTGCCATTTACGGCATATTGTCTCTTTATTGTTAATGGCGTTTAATGTTTGTACCGTTTGTTTTACATCACCATTACATCACCTAATCAACATGAGTTAGACTTTAATATATTATTCATTATTATTATTAATGTGTGTGTGCTGTCAAAGGTTTCATGATGGGGGGGTTCTCTGTGTGCATGCGCATGTGTGTGTGTGAGAACTTATTCAGTCATGGAAATTAGCCAATGTGTAGAGTTGATCGACAAGCTCACAACACTACACATTGATAACTTAAACTCAGTGTGCAAAAGAGGTGCAGTGGCCCTTTAATAACATCATACATATACCTAAATGCTCCTCCACTGACAGTTGTATAGTTTCAGACACAGATAGCCACACAAAACTGACTTGATTTCAATGCCATTGGCATTGAAATCACTTTGAAATCACGTGCATGTTCATTCATTCATTCATTGACGTGTGTGTGTGCGTGTACGTCGTGTACGTGTGCGTGGCTGCGTGTGCGAGTGTGGAAACGACTGCTTCGCCGCAGGGATTCCCTTTGCACGGAAGCTCTTCTCTGAGCTAACAGCGGGGAGGGGGATATAGCCCGAAAGGGCTATATAGCCTATATCATATAGCCCGAAAGGGCACGCTAACCCATGCAAAGGGTTAGCATGCATGTAGCCCTCGATGCTAGCACCGGAGACACGATACTACCAACACACGTACAAATACAATGATAGTGTTAGTTAGGTATATGCAACAAAGACGCTTACCTGAAAGACTAGGGCCGTTTTCAACAGTTCGCCTCGGGAGTATCGGACGTCACTCAGTACTCCTAGACAGCCCTGTTGCCACATTGTGTGAGAGAAACAAGCAGCCATGTCCATGAAAACAAGCTCAACATAATCCTGACTAGGCTGTTTGAAAAAAAACACAACCCACAACTATTATTACAATAATACTACCAGCAACTTTACAGGAAAACGAGCCCAAACACTGAATAGCAGTTTACTTAATGACATCACCACCAAAATCTAGACTATGAATAAGGGTAACTGCGACCTCTGCTGGTCAAGGAGAGGAACAACACATTCATGGTAAAAACAGTGGACACCTACGTATAAGACTGGCTGTTTGGTCCAAAATGTTACAAAAACAGCACCCCCCCCGCGATCGAAATATCCCATACAGACTGTTTTGGCTTATAAACAGCGCAACGGGGCACTGTACGGTACCCGTCGCAATTGTGAACAGAGCAGCAGCAGCAGCCTGCTGTAAAAACAAGCCCAAACTGCGTGTTGGTTTATAAACAGCGGGGCACTGTACAATTATTGTAGTTGTGATTTGGGCACGTACCTGGCTGTCGGGACTCGAGACTGGGAAAGCCCACTGCATGCACACTTGCGGTGCGCCACAGACACTACTGACTTCGTTATTAGCCTACAGCCTGGGACCGACGCTACACTCTAGACAGGAGAGCTGTTGGGGGAGGCAGGGCACATGTTGCCTATGCATATTATGGTATGGTGTGGGGCTGTGTGTGCTATAGCAGCAGCCACCACCATGCAGGCTCCGCCAAACTTTGTTCAACTCAACTGTCATTGCATCTCTGTATTATAATTTCATTTTACAGACGGCGCGGGTGGGCGGCCGTGTGCCCCCTGGGCCTTGCCTCTGGGCCCCCACGCAGTCGCGTGGTCTGCGTCACGGTAGTTACGCGCCTGAAACTACGCAACTGCGTAGCGCCCCGGCGGCTAGAGGCCCCTAGAGTTCTCCCTGAAAAAGGTCAGCACGTTACGTCGCAGTTGATTTTTCACCTAATTAGTAAGCTGCGGTCGGTTTGGGGCCGCCTCCGACAGCCGGGCGTCCCGTCGTGGGGCCCCCTGTTGTCCCCCTAGCTGCTGCTCAAACCCGGCCGTCAACGACAACGACTCAACGTGCAAATAATGTTGCAAAACAACAACATACTGATACAGCCAAGACCAGGGGTGCCCACTCTTTTTTGACATGAGAGCTACTTTCAAAATGACCAGCTCAACAAGATCTACTCACTGAAAACATTATAATACCATTGCTGCAAATGGCTTTGGAATAGCGCAGCGCTGGCATTACATTTAAGACAAATGCACTTGGAATGGGAAAGGGGAGAAATGGAATAGGTAGAGTTTTTTTGTATTTCATTTGTAATCTACCGGCATTTGTGCGCAGCAACACTCTTGAAAACAAAGCATTGCATTATGGGTTTGAGCTGACAGGCACTTTTTTATGTCAATCAATCAAAACATCAACTTGTAAAACTGTGATGCGACAATAAGGATCATTCTGGTTCTGAGAACAGGGCTTCAACAGTCAGCTGACCGAGTGTTCGGCAGGCTGACTTGAGCGGGAGCGCAGGCCCTGCAGACTGCAGTAACCTCGTTACAAAGAAAAGAAGAGCATTTCCTGAAGGGTTCCCTGAGGCTCAGAGGGGCTCAGGTTAGGGACCCAATCAGGCCCATCTGGGGTTAGCCCTGGAGGCTCTACGACCTTTAGTCAGTGAGCCTGACATGCTCAAGACAGCAGCCTTGTCGGCGTCACATCTTCAAGGAGAAATGGGGGAGTTGCGAGCTCTGTCAATCCATATTGAGCTCTGCAGGCCTATGCCGGATGATGGTATAGTCTTATGCCCCAAACCGGCCTTTCTCCCCAATGTTTTCAAAAGGGCACGTCTCAATCAGGTGGTTGAGCTCTGCCCTACCGTCGTCATACAGACAGTCGACGTACAGAGATGGAGTCGGTCCCCACTCTGCCCTATTGGAGCACTAGAGTCGGACGTCAGGGCCACACAAGGCCCACAGAATGACGGACCAGCTCTTTGAGTGCTTCAAGTGAGAGTGCATGGATCACAGAGGTTATCCAGCACACAAACAGGCAGGAGTACCAGTGCCGCCTGGAGGGCAGGCACACTCCACCTGGGGACGCTGCGGAAAGGTGCGTCTCTGACAGAGATCTGCACAGCGGCGACTTAGTCTACTCCGTCTACATTCACCCGGTTATACCGGCTGAACATGCAGCATTCGCTCCCTTCGGGGAGTTGGTCTCGCATGCTACTCAGCGGTGGGTGTCATTGTCACCTTCACCAGTCAAGCCAGCCTTGCGTCTGGTGGGCTGGCTTGGGCGGCCCTTCACCCCTGTGGTCTCTGGCCTTAGTGTCTTGCGGGGCCGGGCTCTGGGTGGCGTCTAGCGCCTGAGCATTTGGCGGCAGATGGCATCTGGCTGTCCGGCCGTTCCAGGGGTTGTAAATTAGTGTTGTAGTTCTCGAGACATGGTCTCGAGACCACATTTTCGGTCTTGTCTCGGTCTCGCTCCTCTCGCCTTTTTTGTCTTGCGGTCTCGTCTTGGTCTCGCCCCTCATTTGTCTTGGTCTTGTCTCGGTCTCGCGCTTCTCACCTTTTTTGTCTTGCGGTCTCGTCTTGGTCTCGCCCTTCATTTGTCTTGGTCTTGTCTCGGTCTCGGACCAATTGTCTCGGGTCTCTTCCCCCACGAGACCACTCGAGACGAGACAATGCAAAACGTTCTATCAACCCGATCGCAAGAAGTCAAGGACTGATCCCATTCATATTAACATTAACGACAGCTGTAGGAGCGCAGCGCAGCGCTGAAGAAGAGCACACGTAATCTTAAGTCTATTGAAATTGGGTTAGAACATGTTCTGATTGTATGAAATGATATCAGGCTGGCATAAAAGTGTCGGCCGGGTGGCGGAGAGTTACACAGCGCCACAGCCTGACTTTTTATTAGTGCGAACGGCGTCGGTGCGGCTTGCGAGGCCTCGCGCTATAGACAGCTTTTTTAATTATTTGAAATGGGAACGGGGCTCTCTCTCTCTCTCCCCGTCTGTGTGTCTGTCTGTCTGTGTGTCTCTCTCTCTCTCTCTCTCTCTCCGTCTGCCTGTCTGTGTCTCTCTCTCTCTCTCTCTCCCTCTCCCTGTCTGTGTCTGTGTCTCTCTCTCTCTCTCTCCCTCTCCCCGTCTGTGTCTCTCTCTCTCTCTCTCTCTCTCCCCGTCTGTGTGTCTGTCTGTCTGTCTGTGTGTCTGTGTGTCTGTCTGTCTGTGTCTGTCTGTGTCTGTGTCTATGTCTGTGTGTCTCTCTCTCTCTGTGTCTGTGTCTCTCTCTCTCTCTCTCTCTCTCTCTCTCTCTCTCTCTCGATATTAACTATTTAATTACCATTTTGCACCAATATTATACTACCATGTCTTAATACAGTGTTGTAAATAAGCAAATTAAGGTTGATCACAAAGTTAGTGTGGGTATCAGCAGGCTACTTTGATGGGAATGCGACGGGTTGAAGAACAACCGCTGCAGGGTTTGACTGAACAGTGAATCATTCTAGTTTCTTACCTTGTGGCTCATGCTAGTCATTTGAAGAATTATAATCCAATAATTATATAATCCAAGGTTTGTTTGTCTGGAGATCCAACACTATGTCATATTATTAAAGTAAGTAAACTTTAAGAAGCGCTGGTCATTGTGCTGCAGTCAGTGAGAAGCTGCTCCGCTCTGCTAATTGATCTGACCTATATATTTGCGCAACTGACTGGCATGAGGGTAATTACTTAATTGGCAGCACCTGCAATTCCAATAGGACATTTGAAAAGGCTGGGTGTAAAATCAGGCTTTATTTATACACCCAGAGGTTGATGGTAGACCCTGCAGTGTTCTCCCAGGACTCCTAAAGGTCCATGACTTCCTAAAAGGAGAGCTTCTGTCCCTGTCGCAGACCCAGAGGTTGATGGTAGACCCTGCAGTGTTCTCCCAGGACTCCTAAAGGTCCATGACTTCCTAAAAGGAGAGCTTCTGTCCCTGTCGCAGACCCTGTGAATAAAGAGAAAAACCAAACATCACAACACCGAAACAACAATACTGATTTAGACATTTTAACCTCTACATATTTGCAATTAGAAATTAGCTGATATTTCCAACGTGTATAAATTCATAAATTGATAAATCAATGTGTGCAGAGTGTAATGACTGACTGTGGTTTGTAGTTAGGACAGCAGTGTTGATTATGTTGTTGTATATTATTATAATATCAACAACAATGTAAATCTATAGACTCATTAGCACAGATTCCCCCTCAATTTACATAAGGTCAAAACATCTATTGTTTATATAAAGTACCAAGAATGCCACCAGGAAGAGAAGAAGACACAGGTCTATTTTATTTATCACCTTCATTACTATTGCTTACTGATGGTAATTTTTAAGACTTATAAGCCCCATTACTATTTTTAGCTGCTATATTTTTCTCATTGTTTCCCAATATTCATATTTAGGATTCCTAAATATGAAATATTCCTTCCTAAATTAGGAAGGAACTAATTATTTGCGACGTCTCCCCCTGGTCAGCTGGGGCGCCTGATGGAGGGGAAAGGAACTGGTCTCTATACTGCCTCTCCCTGGTCAGCCGGGGCGCCTGATGGAGGGAAGGAACTGGTCTCTATACCGCCTCCCCCTGGCCAGCCGGGGCGCCTGATGGAGGGGAAAGGAACTGGTCTCTATACTGCCTCTCCCTGGTCAGCTGGTTGGAATAACGTGTTCCTTCCACGCGCTACGTCCAACCAGGGAAACTCCCCCCTGTCAGGTGTAAAGGAGCAACTTGGACACTCAGGCATGAAGGAAGTATGAGTTCAAGTCCGTTGCTCTCCCCAGGTTGGCGGAGGGTGTGTAGAGCCCAGGATCACATTAGATAATTGACACAGAGGTGAAATATGTGTTACAAAATTTGTGTCGTCCGTGAATGTTGTGTTTAAAAAAAGTCAGTGTTGTTTTATATATAGCCTACACATAAAATACACATTGGATATGAAAGGAAGGAGTGGATGGTCAGATACGCAGTGCTGATGCTCAAAAGGACACGACCAGGACTCAACATAAACGCCATGGCAGCGCTCTGTTTTAAAGTTTAATTAAATTTGGACACCTTCATGAACACATCTGTGAAGAAAGCTAGTGGTAAGCATTTTTCTTGCAGATTTGCCACACATTTCGCAGATTTTCCCTTATTTGTATGACAGGAGAGCTCTGTGTGTGTGTTTCCATGTTATGTGATTCCCTTTGCGTTCATGAAACAAAGTGAGTACATAATATTTGGTCCTAAATGTTAGTTTAGTAGTTCAGTTATATCTGAACTAGTGTTTTTTTAGCTCCCCATGCACTGCCTGTAGTGTGATTGTACTGTTTTCATGCTACTTCTGTTCTGTGATACATCTTTTATTGTCTCCACCAGGCCGAAGGCATGGGGAGAGAGTATGTTTTGCACTCCGTCCGTCCGTGTGTCCGTCCGTGTGTCCGTCCGTCCGTCCGTCCTTCCGTCTGTGAACAGCTAATCTCCGGCACCGTTAACCCGGTCGATGCCAAATTTTGCACACACACTCCCTGGATGCCAACGATGAACCTCTGCCCCAAAATTTCCAGAACGGCCTGTTATAGCGCCACCAGGAGGCCGCTTTGTGCAAAACAAGTTTTTGGACAGTACACCTACAGATTTTGTCCAAACATCACGCAAATTGGTACACAGTCTCTCTAGAGCCATTCAACGAAACAGGTCTTTCAGATTTCTCAGACTCCATCCTGATTGGCTAAGATTGGCTTCCAAAGTTTGCAGGAGAGCTCAGTTTCAAACAAAATGCTGCAAATCATGAACACATTGTGTGATTTCCGTGAAATTGTGCACGCACATTCCCACTAGGCCGAGGAAGAAATGCCACAACTCAGCCTCATGGTGGCGCTATAACTGGCCGAAACGTGTTTTACCTCTAACTGCACGGATCTGTGAATAACTTTGTATGCCAACTCCCTAGAGGCCAAGGAAAAACCTTTGCCTGTAATTTTTCACATCTGCTCTTTATAGCGCCACCAGGAGGCCAACATATGTAAAACACATTTTCTAATATTACTCCTTCAGATTTTATCCAAATTTCACGCAAATCGATACACATGCTCTCCATAGTCATGTGATCAAGACAGGTTTGTTTGATTTCTCATAATCCACCCTCATTGGCTACAATTCGCTTCTAAACTTTTCAGGAGTAGCCTGCTTTGTACCCGTTTTGTACAAATCGCCACAACTACTCAACGCAGCGTCTGATTGTGGTGAAACTGTGCATGCATATTCCCACTAGGCTTTGGAAGAAATGCCACTTGACAGTTTTCAAATCAGCCTCATGGTGGCGCTACAACAGGCCAAGCCGCCACACACACACACACACACACACACACGTTTATATTGCTCCTAAACATTTTGCCAAACATCACACACACACTCCTATCCTCCTGGTGGAGACCTGTGCCCAGAAGGGCACTTTTTCTAGTTTACTTCTGTATTTGGACGGTTTTGGTGTTAATCTTTACCACATTGACATTGATTGATTGAACATTGTATTCACAGTTTGTAGAATGGGTACAGTTGGGCTACAGTTCAAAAGAAAGTCGCCTACAGGTCAAAACAAACACGGCTACTGGATATAGTGGATATAGTGTGCTCTGCACACTGGACGCGTTTTCGGATTTTTAGCTGCGTTTTTCCGTCCAGTGTGCAAACCACCTTTAGGCCCGATTTACACTGGCAGCCAAATCTAGCCTGAATGTAGCCTGAATCAGATCTGTGTCACTTCAAGATAGAAATCCGATTTGCTTAAATAAGTCTAAATGCAGAGACAGCTGGTCACATGGAATCTGATTTTTTCATCCAGAGGTGGTTTCACAGAAGTTTAATTTTAAATCGTCTCATATAAACGTTGTGGTCCAAAAATAAATAAACTGTCTCAGTGATATTGTCAGGGAGGTGTCTCTGTATCGTTACAACAGTCAGTCACTCATATTTGATACAGTCTGTTTCTAGTGAAAATGTTAATAATTTCGGCAGTAACATTAGCGTTTTCTCTCAGTCAGTTGATTCTTTATATCCATATGAGTCAAACCGCTGTGATCATTTGTTTATTTTCTGGAACACAGTTCTTATTTGATGCGATATGAAAAAGTTATTGGAATTCCGAAGGGGGGGAGGCGGATAAAGGAGAATTCCATGCTAGAAGGCTTTCTTACCTTTCTTTGTAGTTGTTACGTCCATAGACATATATACATAGACGCCCCTTCCGGCTCTGAGGCGTGTGTCACCATTGAAGGCACTATTTTCCCGACATTCCTTGCGAAGAATAGCGGAAGCAAAGCGGAAGCTTGTCAAGCTTCCGCGTGCGTAACATAAGTCCCGGAAAAGACGCGCTGTGATTGGCCAGTAGTCACTTGAGTGACAGCGAGAGACATGGAGGAGTCACATGAGTGACGTCACTTGGGCAGCGACGCAGTCGCCTTCAGCAAATGCCTTCAGCACTTCTAAATAAGAAAGCTGCGGAGAACTGTTGCTTTGTGTTCACTATTTAATGTTTTCTGTTAGTAATCTAATCCCCCCTGGCTCTGATGTTGTATTGTTAATAACTTTGTTGTTTGTGTTTGTTTGTTTGTCTTGTTTTGTATTGTAATGTATATTGTCATGACTGTTATAAAGATTTGTTAAAAAAAAAAAAAAAAGCCTTCAGCACTGCACTTCCGCCTTTATTGCGATACACGTCGCTCCAATGAACTGCAGCGGCAAATGAGGCATCTATTTCTTAATATCTATGGTTACGTCCCCACCAAAGAGGTCCAGGTGTTTTTTTGTGCAAAAACTCCTTATTGGCTATTTCCCCTACCATAAGCCCTCAATGAATTGCATTGAATTGAATGGGAATTGAATGGGGCTATGGGGTGTTGTGCTAATTCGCTTATTTCCATCGAAATAAGTAGTAAAGTGTGCCGCTTGGGATATTATTTACATTATGAAGAGAGGATATATACAAAATTGTTTTGTTTTTGAGCGATGGAAATAAGCGAATTAGCACAACACCCCATAGCCCATTCAATTCCCATTCAATGCAATTCATTAGGGCTTATGGTAGGGGAAATAGCCAATAAGGAGCTTTTGCACAAAATAACACCTGGACCTCTTTGGTGGGGACGTAACAACTACAAATGTTACAAAAGCCTTCTAGCATGGAATTCTCCTTTAAATGCAAACCGGGTAGGATGTGAAAAGACAATGACGCTCCTCCTGTCATGCCATTTGGGGAGGAGGCACACTGGAGGATGCCTCCGTACAATATTATAAACTTCTTGAAATCTCTTGCGGAATGGTAGAGAACGGCTACACGCAGTCCTATCTGCAATGTCAGATCTGCAATTGTTGGTTAAAATAGAAAGGAGAGCTCGTAGTCCCGATGCCAAAAATACTTTTTTATTGTATTGTATAATAAAAAGTATTTTTGGCATCGGGACTACGATCTCCTTTCTATTTTAAAGTTTGTCTCCCGTGGTCAGCACCTCCCTACTGTGTGCGCTCCTAACGTTTTTGTTAGATTGTTGTTGGTTACCACGGTAACCAAAGCAGACCTGGAGGAGACCTGTGTTGATCCAGGCCCTCTTCAACAGACCTGGAGTAGACCTGTGTTGATCCAGGCCCTCTTCAACAGGCCTGGAGGAGACCTGTGTTGATCCAGGCCCTCTTCAACAGACCTGGAGGAGACCTGTGTTGATCCAGGCCCTCTTCAACAGACCTGGAGGAGACCTGTGTTGATCCAGGCCCTCTTCAACAGGCCTGGAGGAGACCTGTGTTGATCCAGGCCCTCTTCAACAGGCCTGGAGGAGACCTGTGTTGATCCAGGCCCTCTTCAACAGGCCTGGAGGAGACCTGTGTTGATCCAGGCCCTCTTCAACAGGCCTGGAGGAGACCTGTGTTGATCCAGGCCCTCTTCAACGGACCTGGAGTAGACCTGTGTTGATCCAGGCCCTCTTCAACAGACCTGGAGGAGACCTGTGTTGATCCAAGCAACAACGCCTGCGTTCCTCGCTTCACGTTTGCTAGGCCCTTAAGTCTATCTGAGTCTAACTTCTGAGTTCCTTTGTTCAACCATACTACTTACAGTGAGAATTATATGTACGGGCAATGTATGTATACATGTGTGTTGGACACGCACAGAGTTAGCTAACCTGTGTGTGTGTATCTCCTCCATGGCTCTGTGGCAGTGAGCCAGTTTACTTTACCTAAATACTGTATAAGGTTGCAGGTACGGTCGCCCCTTTTCCATCTCGCCCCACTACTCTACCTAGCTGTAAATAACAGGTACGGTCGCCCCTTTTCCATCTCGCCCCACTACTCTACCTAGCTGTAAATAACAGGTACGGTCGCCCCTTTTCCATCTCGCCCCACTACTCTACCTAGCTGTAAATAACATAATTCATGTTGGTGATTATATAAAAGGTATTATCATATTGATTTATCATTGTTAAGTTCACTCTGTATATCCACGGGCATAATAGCATGATGATGCCATTACAAAACATTGGCTACATAGAAATAATGTGTTTAATAAAACGAAATTAACTGCTAGAAGGTCCTAAATTAACTTAACTAGTCCTTACCCGTTCTGATATATTTCAACTTGTATAATATATTTGTGTGTGTTTTTGTAATGAATAAAAACAGCAGTATAACATGAAAGTATTCTTACAAATGCATGGAAAGGACCGCAACATTTACACTAGCCCACAGACCCCTATTTGAAATGTATCAAGGACCCAGTTTGACATGCACCACAGAAAGTATGGACAGTCGCACATACTCCCAGATATATTTGGTAAGTCGCACAGATCCAATTGGAGGTGCATTTGCGTCCAAAATGGTGTCAATTTTGAGCTTTGGCTTGAGAGAACTCATGACTTTTGCAACCTGTGAGCTTGTAGATTAGCCGTTTTCCCCGGAGCGTGCGCTGTAGCCACTTCACGCTGAGTGTGCGTGTGTGTGTGTGTGTGTGTGTGTGTGTGTGTGTTGGGGGGGGGGGGGGGGTGGGTGGGAGAAGGAAGACAGTTGTATATTGTGTTGTGTTTAGCCGCACGAACTGAAGACTGTTGCATCCTCACTCAAAATGTGCACTTGGCCAGGCGTACACACACGCACGCACACATGCACGCTACACAGAAAATGTGCGCTTGTCCACGTGTGCACACACGCACAGTACACACGCGCTGACACACACACGCGCGCGCGAGTGCACAGCGAAAGTAGTTTGCACACACACACACACACACACGCGTGCGCGCACAGCGAAAGTAGTTTGGAAAGTTTACGTGGGCTGTTGATGTTGTTGTGAGAGTGGACTTCGTGTTGTGAGAGTGGACTTCGTTGACGTGGTATCTTGGTGGTGTAGTAAATCTTGTAGACCAGAGAGTGGTCAACACTTATCCAGTGTCTATCAGATAATTATAGGCCTATGGCTAGGGGTGTAACGATAACTGAGCTTGTTGATCTGCTCTCTGGGTCATGACCTTTGGCCTTCACATGGCAAGTTAACAACCTGCATGTTTGAGCAGCTGCACCAACGTCTGTCTGTCTGTCTGTCTGTCTGTCTGTCTCTCTCTCTCTCCCTCTCCCTGTAAACATACGTTTACATTGCCAAAGCAAAAGAGGAACAAAACATTCTGTCTCTATCTATCTATCGGGCAGACCCCCCCCCCCCCCCCACACACACACACACACACACACCCTATCTCCCTCTCCCTCTCTCTCTCTCTCTCCCTCCCTCTCCCTCTCTCTCTCTCCCTCTCTCTCTCTCTCTCTGACCTAGTCCAACGTTACATGCCAGAGAGGGCCCTAAGGTTTTCAGATCAGGGTCTTTTAATAGTTCCAAGCACCAAACGAAAAACAAAAGGTGACAGAGCCTTTCAGGTTGTAGCGCCCACACTGTGGAATGCCCTCCCACAGGTGTTGAGATCCGCAGCCTCGGTGGACATTTTTAAGAATCAACTCAAAACTTTGCTATTTGCACAAGCATTTCCTAATGTAACATGATGGTTTTCCATGTGTGTGTTGTTTATTTTGCTGTGTTGTTCTTTTCTTAGATCAATTGTATGTTCCTGTTTTTTGTTGAGTATTATTCTGTTGTATTTTGCTTGTCTTTGTTTTTATTCTCTGCATGTAAAGCACTTTGTGAGTTTTCTCTGTGAGAAGTGCTATATAAATAAAATGTACTTACCGGTACTTACTTACTTACACAGCAACAACTCATTTAACAAAACATAGCTCATTATTTTCATATAATCATCTAGGCCTAACTCAAATAAATCACTGCTGTCCCTTCTGAGACATTAAGTTAAATTATACTTTTTGTGAGTCTCTGAGACTGCTTTTAGACATCTTCACATGCCTATTCCATAGTCAAACCATTTGACACACTGTGTGTGTGTGTGTGTGTGTGTGTGTGTGTGTGTGTGTGTGTGTGTGTGTGTGTGTGTGTGTGTGTGTGTGTGTGTGTGTGTGTGTGTGTGTGTGTGTGTGTGTGTGTGTGTGTGTTCATTTCCATACTGTAGGCCTACTGCCTACTTTTTTTACCTTGAAGAAAAAGGAGGACTAAACCATTATTAGTTAGGTAGTAGGTGTATGACAAGTCAGTCCCTACTGTGCACTACTCAGTGAAAGTTTGGGAACCCCCTCTTTTATTTGGTATGTACCACTGTCCTCAGGTCATCCCAGGGGCTAAGGGCTTTAACACCCATCTCCCAATTGATGAGAGTCATTCAGTCAGTAAAGAGTTGAAACTAACTACATACAACTAAGGCCCTTGCTACACGAGGAAGTCTCGGGCTGTTCCCCGCGCAAGTTTGTGAACGATATAAAACTTTACTGCGTCTACATTGCGGTTATGTTAATTATGTATGCTGTATACACAAGACTGGTAAACTGCTCCATTTTCAAGATACAGCTGTAGTACATATGGCCGGCCTGTAGATGGCCACCCAAAAAAAAGAAAACATTTATTCTAAGAAGGCTATATGAAAGCATTTTATAAATTATACTATTGGTATTTCACAAAGGTGTTGCCAAATAACTAATTATCTTGCCAGTCAGATGCGCATATGACATAGGCTATCTAGGTCATATCAATTTAATCAGCAGAGGTTGCAGAGCAGTGCTGCTTCTCACTCTGCACACACTGATTTACCAGCTAAAGTTGATGCCTACTTTAAACCATAATATGACAAACCTTGGATTAATTCTTCTGAAAACGAGCAGCACGCACAAAGTAAGTGATTCACACATTCAGAGAGAGAGAGAGAGAGAGAGAGAGAGAGAGCGTGCACCCCTTCTCTCGCCTTTTTTAATGTCGATTTGGCCTTTTTTAACATTGATTTAGACTCTAAATCAACTCCGTGTGGGGGTCCCCCGGGGGGGGGGGGGAGTTTCAGACCCACAGGATAGAGCCCAGGGTGCCGGGCCAGTTCCTGCGAGCCGCCCCGCGTCCGAAACGGTAGAGAAATGACAGTTACCATGTGGGGGGCCCACTACTGTACTGTACTGTACTGTACTGTACTGTACTGTACTGGCACACCCGAAATCATCATATATACAGTTAATATGTGCATGTGTGTTTGTGTTTGCGTTTGGTTGCGCACAGGTGGTGATAAACAACCACGCTGTTTTCGTGCTCAGACCCAGCCAGCCAGCCAGCAAGCCACACACATAGTGCTTAGACCCAGCCAGCCAGCCACACACATAGTGCTCAGACCCAGCCAGCCAGCCAGCCAGCAAGCCACACACATAGTGCTCAGACCCAGCCAGCCAGCCAGCAAGCCACACACATAGTGCTCAGACCCAGCCAGCCAGCAATCCACAGAAGATGGGTCTGGCCACATTCATTCACCCCATAATCTCAGTGGAAATTGGGGAATATGTTGTGAAATAAAAAGTCAGAAAACTAGAATTTGGGAAAATGCCCACACATCTGTGGTCTCTTTCTCTCCCCTCTCTGAACAGAACTATAACGACAAGTTGCGATGCGGCCCCTCCCCCTTCACACACACACACACACACACACGACTTTGTCCCTATAATGTGCGTAGGCTACTGGCACCGTTCCTCATATCACGCAAGAGACGCCACACACCAGTATAACTTAATGTTGTAACTTGTGGAGGCTATATTGTCTTCCATGAAAAATATTTCGAAGCGATGTTAAACTCTGCATGGCTCATTTCCATGCGTCACAGTCAGGGACCCTGCTGACGATTTGGTGGTCCACTGCCTGGTTACCCTTCTACTGCATATAACAGCGCTGCATGATCTCCTGCAGATCGGCTATTTTGCCGTTTGTGAGGACGCACACATTGGCGCGCGTTATTACGCGGCGGAGCCGTGGAGAAAATTGTTATTATGATAGCCGGCTTGGCTTTTTTGGCACTTATGCCCCCCTCGGCGTGCGTATTGTGCGTGCGTGAGAAATGAGAGGTGTGGCGTGGTGCGTGGTAAAAGGTCAAATTGCGTGACTCTCACTCTCAAAGCGTGAGACTTGGCAGCCCTGGTAAACTAGTGTCCGAGACATCAGTGTCCCGGTGTCCCCCGGCTCAGTGTGACAGCCAAACAAAGTACACGGACGCCGAGACGCGTCCGAGACTGCTCGCTGCCTCGCTCTATGATGATTATTGTACAGTATTTATTAGACTGTAGGGAAACAATGGCTACTACTAGCCGAGCCAGAGGAGATTGGACCCCATCCCTCCCAGAGAAAATCCCATAGCCTGGAAGGACGATCGGCCTGGCTCGGCCAATAGAGTTTCCTCAAGGTAAGGTGCGTTACGTGGTGTTCCGCTTTGAGTATGGAACATGATTGAACGACTCGTTCGAGTGACTGGTGGGTCCGTGCGGGAGATCCTATATATATAGCTTACGGTAGTAACCGAACGACCGAAATGAACGGATCTTTTTAGTGAACGACCGAACCGTTCACTGAAATGAACGAAAGTTCCCATCACTAGCTGGATGGTAACCGCATCCTGTTCGAACCCGGGCTCCCCCAGAGTTAGTGTCAAAGTGTCCTTGAGCAAGACACTGAACCCCAAATTGCTCCCGATGTGCTGGCTAGTACCCTGCATGGTTTCTGCCGCCATCGGTGTATGAATGTGTGTGTGAATGGGTGAATTGATGCACAATCTATGTAAAGCGCCTTGGCTATATAAATGCACCATTTACCATTTACCATTTAACTCCTGTTGGAGGAGAGAGAGGGCAGTCAGCTATGAAGAGATGTGATCCCTCCTTTATAAATGTAACTCCTGTCGTAAAGTCCAGGGTACACACGGAAGCTATCATTTTTGTTGAAATTTAGACCTGAGGACGATTCTAAATCCTGACAGTTTTCTGAAAAATAAAATAAAATAAAATAAAATAAAATAAAATAAAATAAAATAAAATAAAATAAAATAAAATGTACAAGTTAGTTACAAGGCTGCATTCTTGCATTCTGTCGCACGTGCCAAGCTGTCATTTTCTTGTATTATTTCCCACCATGGAGTAACCCTCGCATCTCGGAGGACAGTCAAGACGGGCAGTGTCGGTAGGCCCAATCAGAGGCAGGCGGGGGCGCTGCCTATGCTCGGACGCAAACGAGATTCACGCGTCCTGATGCGTTCAAGGACGTTTAGAGAAGGAAGTGTCATGGTCACGTGAGACATGCGCCATGACACTTTCATGGGAGCCAAATCTCGCACCGGAAGTTCCATGAATACAAAGCAGTGAATGGAGCCGGCTGGACCAGCTCATAACCAACATTGAGACCTTTGTCATATAATCAGTTCAGGCATATAAAAGAAGACCTATTACAGTTTGTTTTCTAATCACTTGCTTTTCGATGTGCACAGAGTGCACAGTACTTCATTTTATTTGAGGATGAGAATTCCATACTAGAAGGCTTTCTTACCTTTATTTGTATAGTTGTTACGTCCCCACCAAAGAGGTCCAGGTGTTATTTTGTGCAAAAGTCCATTATTGGCTATTTCCCCATATTTAAGCCCTCAATGGGGGTTGGGTTGCTGTGCTAATTCGCTTATTTCCATAAAAATAAGTAGTAAAGTGTGCCGCTTGGGATACTATTTACATTATGAAGAGATGATATATACAAAAAATAAGTAATGGAATGGAAGTAATGGAAATAAGCGAATTAGCACAACACCCCATAGCCCCATTCAATGCAATGCAATTCAATGCAATTCATTGAGGGCTTATGGTAGGTGGAAATAGCCAATAATGCGCTTTTGTACAAAATAACACCTGGACCTCTTTGGTGGGGACGTAACAACTACAAATAGAGGTAAGAAAGCCTTCCAGTATAGAATTCTCTCCCCCCCACCCCCCCCCACCCCCGTGTGTGTGTGTGTGTGTGTGTGTGTGGGGCGGGGGGGGTGTGTGTGTGTGTGTGTGTGTGTGTGTGTGTGTGTGTGTGTGTGCATGTGCGCGTGTGTCGACATGTTCTGTCAATAGAATTTGAGGAATGGGTCAGACATTAGATTATAGGCTTGAAGAAATATGCACTCCCAGGTATCACATGAGTAGGCCTACATCACAGTCTAGGTAAACACAGCTGTCTGCAGTGGGTTGACTAACCTTTACACGCACGCTCAACACTCAACACTATAGTATATGTATAGTTTATATGTATAGTTTCTCTATATAGATATTCCACTGTTACGTTCTTAGCTTACGCATGTTTCATGATAACTACTTCTTATGTATGTGATGTATTGACATGCTTTTGTTCTTGCTTAATGTAAATCTCTCTGGATTAAGAGCGTCTGCTAAATGCCTAAATTGTAATTGTAAATTGTCTCAATATGTCCCTATGTGTCCGTGGCAAAGACTAGGCCTTGTCTGTGGCACATTATAGACTTTATGTTTTACAGTTATTATGTTGATCATAAGACCCAAAGACTAGGCCTTGTCTGTGGCACATTATAGACTTTATGTTTTACAGTTATTATGTTGAGACCCAAGTACTGAATGTCAGGTCTCCAGGTTCCAATCAAATCATCGCTATCAGCCATTCACAAGCCAATGTTTGGGCAGCAGTGTCTCAGCGGTAGAGTGACCGGATGTTCCCGGTTCGAACCCTGTGGGCTCCCCCAGAGTTAGTGTCCAAGTGTCCTTGAGCAAGACTCTGAACCCTTAATTGCTCTCGATGTGCAGGTTGGTGCCTTGCATGGTTTCCTCCACCGCCTGTGTGTGTGTGTGTGTGTGTGTGTGTGTGTGTGTGTGTGTGTGTGTGTGTGTGTGTGTGTGTGTGTGTGTGTGTGTGTGTGTGTGTGTGTGTGTGTGTGTGTGTGTGTGTGTGTGTGTGTGTGTGTGTGTGTACACAATCTATGTAAAGCATGTTTGTGAAACCCGGAAAGCTGGTCATAGGAGGCGCTAATGCCCCTCAAAAAGCTGATCTACAAGCTCACAACGTGTCGCATTGTGATGCACTCTGAGCTCTCTCTCTCTCATGAATGTCCACCCCTGGCTACTGACCGCTCCCTCCTTAACCCCCCCCCCCCCCCCCCCCCCCCCCCATGTGACCTCACATGTGTCCTGCCCACATAACAAAGGGTTAAGGGTCATGTCTCCTTCACCATCCCCCACACCCTGCTGGTCATGTGGGTTAGGGTTATTCTCTGGAGTAGTCATGCATAGAGAGAGAGAGAGAGAGAGAGAGAGAGAGAGTAGCCTGGGGGGGGAGGGGGGGTGCACCGTGTGTGTGTGGGGGGCTACACTTTGCTCCAGATGGCTGTGCGTGTGTGGCGTGCGTGCGTGCATGCGTTTTTTTCACAAATGGAGAATGCTGGGTTAAATGCTAACTATTGTAAGGGTCTATTGGTCTCTTATTGTATTTGACAGGTACATATTGAGGATAAATGTGAGGGCAGAAAAGTGATTGGCCAGAATTACATTTGTGATGATTTCATTGGCTGAGCAGAATATGATGTATGATGAAAAATAAATACTTTTAGTTAATGCACTGCGCCCTCTTCTGATATTACCAAGAGAAAACCTAATAGACAAGATTTCCTTCTGGTGAAAGAAAAATCCCTTTCTGGCCAAAAAGTGCATTTTATCTGTGTGGTGGGGGGAGGGGAGGGGAGGGGAGGGTTCAGAGTTCATCCACTAGGAAAGTAGGCTTTCTAATAACACAGCAACATTCACAGAACGTTCGCGGCTCTTTAGTAAGTCTGGCAGCACCTTTAACGGTGCTGGAGCTGTACACGGACGCACACGCACGCACACACACACACACACACACAGTGCAGCCAGCCGTCGGCTGGTGGAGACAATGAGCTGTCTATCAACTGTGAAGTGGCTGCAACGTTCAACAGGTTACTGTAATAGATTAGAGTGGTGTTTGGGTGCCACCTTGTGGCTTTAACAAGCAATTGCAGCGGTGGAATGTCTCTTATTCAAAATGAACTCGTGAATTCTAATGTCTTGACTGATGGCCACGCAGCGTGTAGCCTACAGGGAAACAGCTTGGAAATATTCACAGAGGTACAGACAGAGAACGCTCTATTATTGTTTTGAATGTTAAAGGGATAGTTTTTTTTTTTACTTAAGCTGTATGAAATACTTGCCATTAATATAGTGGTTGCAACTGTATTAATTGATTGCCTGAGTCCCGTGGTGGGAGTTCTGCTCTGGTTTTTTTATAGCGCCACCAGGAGGCCACAACCTGACCTGCCCTGGTGGAGACCTGTGCCCCGAGGGGCACTTTATCTAGTTTGTACTCTTTTCATGCTACTTCTGTGATACATATTTTATTTACTTCTGTGTTTAACAGTTTTGATGTTAATCTTTACCACACTGAGATTGATTGATTTAACATTTTATTCAGTTTGTAGAATGGGTACTGTTGCAGTTAAAAAGAAAGTGGCCTACAGGCCAAAACAAACACTGCTACTGCGAGGATATATCAGGAAAAACACTAAGCCTTGTTTACATCAGGGTCCTCCATTTTCAATTCATCAGAACATTTAAAGACGTACAAATTAATATACACTTCTATGAAAACCAGGACATCATCATATATAGAGGGAAAAGGGAAAAACATGTACAATTGGGGGGGGTTTGACTTTTTTACAGGGGCCCGTTTTGAATTGCAGCCGTCCGTAGGTGCTCTTTGAGAGCGGTTTTGAAGGAGTCAAGGGATTCACATTTCTTTATAGCTGTTGGTAGGGCATTCCACATTTTAGTAGCATAGCTATAGCATAGCAACATTAATTTAATCCATTGTCAAATCTGGGTTGCACGTGGTTTGTTGAGCTCCCTCTGGTGTTGTGAGTGTGGACTTTGTTGACATTAAGGAAGTATTTAGACAGGTACATGGGTATCTTAGTGAAGTATTTAGACAGGTACATGGGTATCTTAGTGAAGTATTTAGACAGGTACATGGGTATCTTAGTGGTGTAGTGAATCTTGGAGACCAGACCTATTGCTAGTTGTTGTACTATGTCGTCAACATATCAAAATGGGCAGTGTTTATGGTCGACCGTTGTGATTGCATCCTGCATGCTAGTGAATATTTAAGTTAATGCTTGAGTTCATGCTAATAATGACTCTCCCATAGTAATAAGGAATAAACAACACATCGCTTAATGGCCTTTGTACACTTTGACACTAATTGCAGTACACTAAGTACATTTAAAAGCAAGTACTTTTTTACTCTCACTTACATTTTGACTGAGCTATTTTACTTGTAGTGGAGTAAATTTGACCAGGTCGTATTTTGTACTCTTCTGTAGCTCTGCTTGTAGGTTGAAGTGTGTTCAGACTTGTGTTGCTCCAAGGGGATTTTTAGGTCAACCCACTGCAGACACTTGTCTTTACAGACTGTGATGCTCTCATGTGAGACCTATAATCTAATCTTTGACCCATTCCTCAAGGATCGCTGTAGTTCCAGGCTATTGACAGAACATGTGTCGACACGCACGCATCCACATACGCACTAACCTTTACAGACACGCTCTTTCATTTAGTATAGGACTCTATGTACACATTGACATTTTAGAAAATACACACACATAGAATCATCTCTAAATCTGTGCCACACGTTGAGCTTGTAGATCTGCTGTTTTTGCTACGTTTGTGTGACAGAATGACAAAGTAGGGCATTAATAATTATTAAATAAAATATGGAGATAAGATGTAAGAGGGCATTGCTCTGCAAAAGGTGCATGCGTGGGTGTGCGTGCGCGCTCCGTCTTCACTTTTCAGCCCTCACTTTTATCTTCAATATGTACTTTGCTCAGCCAATCAAATTATCGCTATGGGGTGATCAGCCAATCACAAGCCAATGTTTGTGTTTACACAACCTGGAAAGCTGGGCATATAGGAGGCACTAACACCCCTCAAAAAGCTGATCTACAAGCTCACACAGTGTCACATTGCGATGCTTTCTGAGCTTGTAGACCGGCTATTTCCAAAAAGAGCTCTCTCTCTCTCTCCCTCCCTCCCTCTCTTGGAACCCCCCTCCCCCCACCCCTTTCCCCCTATATGTTTCTTTTCCCTTTTTACCTCTTTTTATGATGAATTCCTGTTCTGTTCTTTGGCTATATAGAAGTGTCTATTTGTACGTCTCTAAATGTTTCGATGAATTGAACAAGGTGGACCCTCTTGTAAACAAGTGTAATGCTTTATTGGGTCGTCCACTCACAGTTAACAGTCTTTGTATTGAGTTGTGCTTGAAATGTACTGTAATTCTGCAGGGGGAACAGGGAGTAGCTCATAACATGTCTACAGTGGATTTTTATTAAACAAACACATTGCAGATAGAAACGGGATAATTCAAGCTTTCCGTACAGCTGCAATGTTGGTGAGTTTGACGTTATTTAATACAATTAGATAGGACTGTTCTGTTTGGATGAATGGGCTGTCTATGGGAAGTTGCACCCAAGGTTAATTAAAAGAGGTTAGGAAGCGAAGACCGTACGGTGGACTCCATGTTGCTCCCTGGAAGGAAAGAAACATGCACAATGGGTTATATGCAGCCAACACTTCCGCGTTCAGCTTCCTTGGTCTCAACTGCGCATGTTTCTTTCCTTCCAGGGAGCAACATGGAGTCCACCGTACGGTCTTCGCCTCCTGTCCTCTTTTAATAGTCCTTGGTTGCACCTAGGTAGCACCTTGCTGGCAAGATGGCAGCCGTGTGCATATCATCAATGGGCTCCACTGTGGAGGACTGGGGAGGCCGCAGGGTCCTAGTGCCTGACGCTCAGAGCATAGGCGGCGGGTGGATTTTACCTTTTAGGTAGGCTATAATTGCGTGGGAGGAACTCTGTGCCGCATATTTATTTATTTATTTATTTCCCCCATATGGTCTAAAGATAAGTTAGGCCTGCTTATCATGATTTGACCCGATTTGAGCAATGTATTACCAATCTCGTACACCATTGCTCACGAAAGCAAGAGCCTTGACCCAATTATAGCCACTGCATCTAGCTTTTAATTAAAGTAAAAGTAGTAGGAAAAGGAACAGTTCTGTTCCCCAGACATGGCTCTTCACAGACGGCACACAGACAGCAGCCTCTCCGCTGACCGTGTCAGTGTTGCTGCGCCGGGTGTGAATGAACCGTGCGGTCAAGGGTGCTGCTGAGTGCTGACAGCCGACTCACGCAGCTTCTGAATTACTTTATCTTTCCCTTGAAAAATACCGTAGACGGGCGTAGACTATATCCATTTAGCTTTTTGCTATTTTCCAAAACAAACCAGCGCGCACTACTGTTTGCTACAAAGCGACTGGAAGGACGAGGTTTACAGACATACCAAGTAGCCAATCATATGCTGATTAGGCCAGTTGCTGTATAGCCTACACGATCAGCGATCACCAAGGGGCAGCGACAACACACATACACACAATATGACCTTCTATATAATGCTGCACATAGATTATATATAATTGAGAAATACCCAGCATAATTTTTGGGAAGGCTAAGCCTCGCCTTACATACCCGTCGCCTATGGCTCAGAGGACTGGGGCTGCCTTGAGGCTCTTAACACACTTTTTCTTTTCGTTCAGTCTCAGCGCCTGGCGGCCCTACGGTCCGCTGCCCATAAGGTCATCAGCCCCGCGGGGGACGTGACCCCTGTGCCCCCCCCCCACACCTTCTGTAGACTATAGAGCGTTGCAGTTCCGCCCCCTACCATGGCCCAGGAAATGAATCCCAATGCATTTTCCCATAGACATTTCAAAAAGTATTTATTTAAAGACGGTTACGCTGCGGACAAAGCCAACTCGAGTCGTGACAACTCATGACAACACAAACGATATTTTGGACCAAACAAATAATTACAAAGAAGAAAAACAACAAAAAAAAGTGTTGTAACCTGCCGTTTTTTTCTCCTTTCTAATTATTTGTTCGGACCAAAATATTGTGACGTCTTTAAATAAATACTTTCTGAAATGTCTATGAGGAAAATGAACGGAGAATCATTTCCTGGGCCATGGTAGGGGGCGGGACTGCGACGCTCTATAGTCTTGTAGCCTGCAGGGAGGGGGGGTGCACTCTGCTCTGTGTGTGTGTGTGTGTGTGTGTGTGTGTGTGTGTGTGTGTGTGTGTGTGTGTGTGTGTGTGTGTGTGTGTGTGTGTGTGTGTGTGTGTGTGTGTGTGTGTGTGTGTGTGTGTGTGTGTGTGTGATTGATTTTCATAGAAGTGTATATTAATCTTTAGTCTTTAAATGTTGTAATGAATTGAAAATGGAGGACCCTGATAAACAAGGCTTAGTGTTTTTCCTGGATATATCCAGTGTTTGTTTTGGCCTGTAGGTGACTTTCTTTTTAACTGCAACTGTACCCATTCTACAAACTGAATAAAATGTTAAATCAATCAATCTCAGTGTGGTAAAGATTAACATCAAAACTGTCAAAATCCTGTTAAACACAGAAGTAAATAAAATATGTATCACAGAAGTAGCATGAAAAGAGTACAAACTAGATAAAGTGCCCCTCGTGGCACAGGTCTCCACCAGGGCAGGTCAGGTTGTGGCCTCCTGGTGGCGCTATAATAGGACAGGTCTCCACCAGGGCAGGTCAGGTTGTGGCCTCCTGGTGGCGCTATAATAGGACAGGTCTCCACCAGGGCAGGTCAGGTTGTGGCCTCCTGGTGGCGCTATAATAGGACAGGTCTCCACCAGGGCAGGTCAGGTTGTGGCCTCCTGGTGGCGCTATAATAGGACAGGTCTCCACCAGGGCAGGTCAGGTTGTGGCCTCCTGGTGGCGCTATAATAGGACAGGTCTCCACCAGGGCAGGTCAGGTTGTGGCCTCCTGGTGGCGCTATAATAGGACAGGTCTCCACCAGGGCAGGTCAGGTTGTGGCCTCCTGGTGGCGCTATAATAGGACAGGTCTCCACCAGGGCAGGTCAGGTTGTGGCCTCCTGGTGGCGCTATAATAGGACAGGTCTCCACCAGGGCAGGTCAGGTTGTAGCCTCCTGGTGGCGCTATAATAGGACAGGTCTCCACCAGGGCAGGTCAGGTTGTGGCCTCCTGGTGGCGCTATAATAGGACAGGTCTCCACCAGGGCAGGTCAGGTTGTGGCCTCCTGGTGGCGCTATAATAGGACAGGTCTCCACCAGGGCAGGTCAGGTTGTGGCCTCCTGGTGGCGCTATAATAGGACAGGTCTCCACCAGGGCAGGTCAGGTTGTGGCCTCCTGGTGGCGCTATAATAGGACAGGTCTCCACCAGGGCAGGTCAGGTTGTGGCCTCCTGGTGGCGCTAAAATAGGCCAATGTGAAAAGGGTGCCATTTCTTCTAACCTCTTTCGCCTTGGATGGCAATTCGATGATTTGAGGCATTTTGTTCCAAAAATGTGTTTTGCAAAAATCCACCTGTTGGTGGCGCTATAACAGGCCAATGAAGGGTGGAATATATTCCTCAGCCTAGTAGGAAAGTCTGTGAAAGATTTCACGCAAATTGCACGCTGCGTTCATGATTTGAGGCATTTTGTTCCAAAAATGTGTTTTGCAAAAATCCACCTGTTGGTGGCGCTATAACAGGCCAATGTGAAAAGGGTGGGATATTTCTCAGCCTAGTAGGAAAGTCTGTGAAAGATTTAACGTAAATTGCACACTGCGTTCATGATTTGAGGGTTTTTGTTCAAAACGGGCCAGTCTTTGAAACCCAATTAGGCTGAAATATGAAATATCGGACAGATCCGGCATGAGCACATGACTATAGAGATAGTGTCTAACGATTTGCAGGATCTTTGGACATAATCTGTAGGAGTAATATCAAAAAAATTGTTTTTCAAAACTCTGCCTCCTGGTGGCGCTATAACGTGCGTGCGTGCGTGCTTGCGTGCGTGCGTGCGTGCAGTTCATGTACAACCAAATGGTCAGAGGGGGCGGGGCTGGAATCAGAAGCCAAAGGTGATCGACAAACCTGCATCCATCATCCATCTTGTCAGTGGGAAATACACTGCAGTAACACACACACACACACGCACGCGCACACGCACACACACACGGAGTGCAGCCAGCCGTCGGCCTGGCGGAGACAATGAGCTGTCTATCAACTGCGGCTGCAACGTTCAACAGGTTACTGATTAGAGTGGTGTTTGGCCCAGGAAATGAATCAATTACATAGAAGAAAAACAACAAAAAAAGTGTTGTAACCTGCCGTTTTTTTCTACTTCTAATTATTTGTTTGGCCCGAAAAATTGTGTTTGTTGTCATGATTTGTCACGACAAGAGTTGGCTTTGTCCACATCTTTTTTTTTTTTAAGATATTTTTTTTGCGGCCTTTTATTGGTTTTTTGAAGGGACAGACAGTAGGCTGACAGGAAACGGGAGAGAGATGGGGGAAGACATGCAGTAAAGGCCGTGTCGGGCTCGGGAGTCGAACCCGCGGCACACTGCGACTGGATCACCAGTCGGGTGCCCAGACGGTTACGCCACCGCCTGGGCCACGTCTTTAAATAAATACTTTCTGAAATGTCTATGAGGAAAATGAACGGAGAATCATTTCCTGGGCCCTGGTAGGGGGCGGGACTGCGACGCTCTATAGTTTGCAGATATAAAGCTCACATGCAAGGCAGCATGATGCATTGTGAATTTATGAGTTTGACTTTGGAGATTGAATATATTCACCGTGCGCAACACCGCTGAATGTCAGATAATTGCTCGTTAATACATTGATTCCACCTGCTGCCTGCACAGTGCTAAACATTTTGCCTATACATCTGCAGCTAGTATGCAGATGTGGCTGTGGCTCAGGAGGTAGAGCAGGTCGTCCAATGATCCATGGGTCAGCGGTTCGAATCCCGGCTCCTCCTGTCTACATGTCCAAGTGTCCTTGGGCAAGACACTGAACCCCAAATTGCTCCCGATGTGCAGGTTGGTACCTTGCATGGCTTCTGCCGCAATCGGTGTATGAATGTGTGTGTGAGTGGGTGAATGTAATGCACAATCTATGTAAAGTGCCTTGGATAAAGGCGCTATATAAATCCACCATTTACCATTTATGTGATGTGTTTTCGTTCTGAAAACAGGCCATTTATAGAGGAATATGGACAGTAAACGATGTGTTTATCCTACCTGGGGTCTCTCAATGCAAAGCCGTTTTGATGAAGTTACACAAAGGCTTTGCCGTGACATTTGGTCTGCTTGCTTGCAAAGAAGAGCAAATTGAAGCATGGATAGCACCTTCAGAATGTTTTATTTCAACCCAAGAAGACGAAACACTTTGACAGGTCCATGCGTGCTGTGCACTGCGCAGGGCAGGAGAGAGGGACGGACAGACAGCGGTGTGCGGGTGTGCTGCCTATCTATACAGCCTGTATATACTAATCTATTCTACACCATTAGTAACAATAATGTAGAAGACCATCCGTTTTTTTCTTGGCTTTCCAGATTGGTAATCACCATAATGTATATCTGTTCTCCGAAAATAGCTCATCTTCAAGCTCATGCACTGGCTGCAGATCGGCTATTTTCGGAGAAGAGATTTATAGACATTATGTGAAAATATAAAAAAATAGCTGTGATACTGGAGGTAGAAATTCTGGTGACGTGAGGTTAGTTTGGAGGGGACAAGGGGACTATTACGTCACCGTTTGAGCAAATAGGTGGCACTCGCTGTACACACGGAGACGACAATTCAATTCAACTTTATTAGCAGACTCAGGTCCATAGGGATACATACACGGGGTAACATACAAGAGATACAACAGGCAATAAAAATCATAAAAGCATGTAAAACAAATACAAAACTTACATAACTTAACCCACAGGTAGAACATACAGGCATTTTAGCCAGTGTACCCTTAAACTAGATGTATAACGTGAACAGCTCTCTGAGGGGCTTGAAAGCGCTACAATGATACTGTTTGTTGACACATCCAGCCTTTTCATAAATTTAAACATTAGATTTCTTAGGAGTGCTTTAAAAGTCCTCACTCCAGCAGTGACAAACATCTGGCTAGCACTGCCCCCTCTGGGTTGTTTAAGAAGTATTCTCATGGCATCATTATATGCAACTTGCAACCTGTGCATGCTAGACTTTTTATAACATGACCACAGGTGTGCAGTATAAAGCGGTGTGCAATATGCCTTGAACAAGGACACTTTCACTTTAGTGGACCAATGACAGAACTTTCGGGCAATAGTGTTTGCTTGAGCATACAGCTTCCGACATTGTCTGTAAATATCATCGTCATTTGATCCGTAATAAAATGGCCAAGATATTTATACTTATTCCAGACCTCAAGACTATTGTCTGATATTTTAAAGATAGGAAAGTTAAGGCGTTTGTCCTCTTTAGTTCTACATATTAGAACAGCGCTTTTGCTAGCATTATATTTTATATCATGTTGCACACCATATTCAGAGCAAACATCAAGGAGCTGTTGTAGACCAGCACTACTGGGACTGAGGACCACCAGGTCATCTGCATACATCAGATGGTTTACTAGTGTTTCTCCGACCATGCATCCTGTGTTACAGGTTCTCAGTTGAGCAGACAAACCATCCATATATAAATTAAATAAGATAGGAGATAAAATTCCCCCTTGCCTCATGCCATTGCTTACACCAAATGGAGCTGATATACTCCCACCCCATTTGACCTGCATGGTCTGGTGGGCATACCAGTAGGCCAGGACCCTCACAATAAAACCGGGCACTCCTCTTTGCTTCATTTTCATAAAGAGCTTATTATGGTTAATCCTATCAAAGGCACGGGACGCATCAATAAAACACATGAGGACTGATGAATTACTGGACTTCACAATTTCCTTGAGAGCAAAAATACAAAGGTCAGTACCATGCTTTGGTTTAAAACCAAACTGGTTATCAAAGGAGTGGATATACTCAGTTACTCTATCCAGTAGAATTCTTTCCATTACTTTGGAGATGATGCTGGCTATAGCTATGGGCCTATAATTATCAAGGCTACTAACCTTACCAGCTTTATCTTTAATAACTGGGACAAGCAATACTGAAAGCATTGAGTCCGGTAATACACCGTGGATCATAAAGCCAGTAAAACTGATAGATAAAAGTGGTGCTAGTCTCAGACTAGCATTTTTCAGGTGCGCTGCAGTGATCTGATCCATCCCACATGCTTTGTTTACAGACAAATGTTGCATGGCTTGATACACCTCATGTGTTGTTATACCCATATTATCATTGTTCATATCAGAGTCATCCACAAACAAATCACTATTAATACAGTTGAATAAAGAGCTATAATGCTGTCGCCATAATGCCACAATATTATCAGCTCCTGAAGTTCCTTCTATAGAGCAGGGTAAGGAGGGTTTACTATTAGTGAGAGATCTCACCTCTTTCCAAAAATCATTAACATTGTTACACAGTAGCTTACTGGCCATGGAGTCTGCCCTCATAACTTGCTCATTTTTGCAGATGAAACGTACAGCATACTTATATCTAGCATTAGTTGTGATTTTATGCTCAAGCTCAGGCCCCTGCCTAGTTCTTCCAGCTATAGCCCACAGTTTAAAGGCTTCTCTTGCGTCAGCATGGTACATTGCTACATGCTCATTCCAGCCTGGTCTGATATGAAATTTGCCCTTATACTTGTAGTGGGGTTTGCCACCTTCAACCAGGGCAGCCACAAAGTCGCGTCTCCAAAGTTTGCCACTCTGGGAGGTGGTTTCAATATTAGCTGGGTAAGTCCCCAAAAACGCCATCTCTGTGTGGCTAAAAGGGCAGATCGGCTAAATAGTTGTGCGGGTAACGCAGAATACGTCCTCGTCTGGACACCACTTTAGTCTAAACGTGTGCGTGCGTGTGTGCGTGCCCTGGCCCCGATCAGTCCAGCGGTCACTGAGATTACCTGCTCACCCACAGACAGAATACCTGCTCACCCACAGACAGAATACCTGCTCACCCACAGACAGATTACCTGCTCATCCACAGACAGATTCACAGACAGCACAATCTGTACTAATAATTCCCTGTATATAAAATTTGGTATTTGTTTGGTAAGTGTTTGGTTATTTCTTATTGTGGAACAAACCTTTTAATGGAGTCTTGTTTGTCTTTGTGTCTCCACCAGTCATGGCTGAGACAATATGGCTACCTGGCTCCCCTGGACAGTACGGACTCATCTAACCAGGATCTGTCTGAAGCCATCAGGGAGATGCAGAGGGTCTACAACCTGGAGGTCACTGGACTGTTGGACCAGCAAACCATCACGTATGTCTCCTACATCTACTCATGTAGCTCTTTGGTTTTGTCAACCATTCATTGCAACCTTCGCTAGAGCAATAAGCCACACAGAGCCTCTTGCTCTGAGACTCATACAGTATATTATTATAGAACAATAAGCCACACAGAGCCTCTTCCTCTGAGACTCATGCAGTATATTATTATAGAACAATAAGCCACACAGAGCCTCTTGCTCTGAGACTCATACAGTATATTATTATAGAGCATTAAGCCACACAGAGCCTCTTGCTCTGAGACTCATACAGTATATTATTATAGAGCAATAAGCCACACAGAGCCTCTTCCTCTGAGACTCATACAGTATATTATTATAGAGCAATAAGCCACACAGAGCCTCTTGCTCTGAGACTCATGCAGTATATTGCAGCTGGCAGTGCCGGCCCAGCCATCAGGCAGAGTAGGCAGTTGCCTAGGGGGCACCATGAGGGGAGGGGGTGCCATGAGGGGAGGGGGGCACCATGAGGGGAGGGGGGAACCCACCAAGCAAGCATTTTAATTTGTATTATTATTTTCTTCTTCTTTTATTTATTTATTTTCTAACTCATATATATACATATTTTTATATAATTAATTGAAAAAGCTCCCACAAGTTTTGACAAATCTAAGTTTGGGGCATCACAAAACACCCTGACTGCACAGTGCACTGCACTACCCTGGCTAACAAGACCAATAAAGTTAAGGGGAAAAAAACACCTTAAATATTTTGTTTATTTTATAAAAAGGTTAATCTTTCACTCAATAAGGACTGCTCCCGTCACTAGTTGATGATGTTGTGTAGTCCAGCCCTATGAATGATGGTGGTGGGAGCATATATAGCAGGAATAGTAGGGGCCAAAATAGAGCCCTGGAGTGTCTGTCTGTCCAAGCACGAAAATAGTGTTTGTTCACCACCAAGTGTCACTGTTGAACAGCCTAACACACAGACACACACAGGTCAGGGAGGAGGGCTAGTACAGCACAGCACAGCACAGCACAGCACAGTACAGCACAGCCCAGCACAGCACAGCACAGCACAGCACAAGCACAAGCACAAGCACAAGCACAGCACAGCATAGCACCACTCAATTCAGACGGGTCTGATTAAAGAAGTCTGACATGGAGAGCTACATTTTAGGCTACTGAACAGTATATTCTAGTATTTTCAGCTCTAATGTCTCCTTGTCCCCGTCCCCCCTGTCCCCCCCGTCAGAGCCATGAAGAGACCCCGCTGTGGCATTCCTGACAAGACCAGGAGCAGCTACACAGCGGCTGGAACCAAGTGGGACAAGTATAACCTCACTTACAGGTACAAACAGAACAGTCAGTTAAAGTTCTGCATTTTGATTGGTCTTCAGGTATTTGTATTGATGTGACAATAATCTATACATCATCATGACACCTTATCATCTACCACAAAACTGGACACATTGGAGACTTTCCTAATATTGACCGAGACTTGATGAATGTCAGGCCAAACCTGAGCTGCAGTGCGGGGTTCCTCAGGGAAGTTCCTTAGGGACTCTCCTATTTTCGATATTTACTAATGACTTACTTTGGTATTGAATAAATCTAATGTAGTAATGTACACGGATGACTCGACAATGTACAGTACAGCATCTACAGTAGGTGAATTAAATGATATGTTAAATTATGAAATAAAAGCAGTAGCGGATTGGGTTGATGAGAATACATTAGTATTGAACATTACTAAAACCAAGTGCATGGTGTTTGGATCTAGACATAAGCTAGAGGGTGATCCTCAACTGAGCCTGTCACTTAGAAGCCAGTAGAACAGGTAACAGAGGCTAAACTACTTGGAGTGGTATTAGATCCTAAGCTTAATTGGACTAAACAAATTGACAATATAGTAACTCAAATGGGAAGAAGTATTGCCATAACCAGGAAATGTTCTAGCTACATAACTCTAAACACTCGGAAAGCAGTAATTCAAGCTCTAGTGTTATCACATCTTGAGTATTGCCCAGTCATTTGGTCATCGGCTACAAAAACGGACATACACAAATTACAAATAGCTCAAAACAAAGCTGCCAGATTAGCTCTCCAGTGTAACAATAGGACACATATTGCAGAAATGCACAGAAATCTATCATGGCTTACTGTTGAGAATAGATTACATTCACGTATTCTCACGTTTTTCAGAAATGTATTAATGGACAAAAAACCACAGTATTTCTTTGAACAGGTAGTACATGTAAGAGACGAACATAACCATATGACTAGACAAGCCAGTTTGGGTGTTTTGGTGGCACTTAAACCAAGAACAAATATTCTCAAAGCTTCTATTTTCTATAGAGCTGTAATGGGTTGGAATGCACTAGACCTAGAATGCCTGTGATCATTTAATTAACTTCGTACATTTTCATGTATCATAGGCATAGATCCCTTCCTACTGTTCCTGGTTGAATTTAATTATGTGCGGCTTAATGTGATAAATAGTTTGTACTCACCCATTAAATAATTCCAAAGACGTGGAGTGAAATATGGTCCTCTAGTTTTATATCCATGTGAAAGTTCTGGCACAAAACGTGTATTTAGTCAATTATCTCCACTTTTTCAAGAGATGCACACGGACGTCTTTCTCTCCGGGCGAGGGGGGGGCGAAATGATCGATGAACTGATTTTACGAATACGTCCTGTTTACCGCAGACGTCATCACCAATTGACCAGGGAAACACAAAAGTTTGGGTC
The DNA here is from genome assembly GCF_951216825.1 of Electrona antarctica. Lineage (NCBI taxonomy): Eukaryota > Metazoa > Chordata > Actinopteri > Myctophiformes > Myctophidae > Electrona > Electrona antarctica. The sequence continues at coordinate 58,034,792 of NC_136812.1, read as the reverse complement.
ACACAATTGGCAGGTGCCTTGCGATAGGTGCTGGGTAATTAATCACACCACCTGCCAAACTTTTGTGTTTCCCTGGTCAATTGGTGATGACGTCTGCGGTAAACAGGACGTATTCGTAAAATCAGTTCATCGATCATTTCGCCCGGAGAGAAAGACGTCCGTGTGCATCTCTTGAAAAAGTGGAGATAATTGACTAAATACACGTTTTGTGCCAGAACTTTCACATGGATATAAAACTAGAGGACCATATTTCACGCATTTATCACATTTAGGCCGCCAAGTTTACGTCCAACATGAAAGTAAGCGCGACCGTTCTATGGCTCTGTATGTTAAATAGTGTATATACTGTATGGAACAACAAGAGCCGTTCTAGGGCTAGGAATGCACTACCAAAGTGTATAACCAATACAAATACAAAATTCATCTTTAAAATCAAGTTAAAAGAACACCTTATGTAAGCCATTCTGTAGTAACCCTGGGAAAAAATTATAATTCAAATGTATAATTTGTTGAAAGTGATTTTTGCTATGTTTTTTATTTCTTCTATGTTTTTTATTTCTTATTTTATAGTTTATTTTGAGTTAGTGTTTGTAAACAATTGTAAGTATTGCCTTTGTTAAATGTAAAATGTTTGTCTGTGTCGGACCCCAGGAAGACTAGCTTTTGTCAAGGCAAATAGGTGAGGGCATATATGAAAAAAAGGCACCTTACCCTAGAAAAATTGCAACAGAAGGTTTCTCAACTGTTTTGTGTAGTATTAGGTGTCCTTAATAACATACTAAAAGTTTACCAAAGTTTGACCATGCGAAAGGTGTCATTTTCAAGATGGCCGCCGCCAGTTCTTAAAAGACCATTACTCATCCATTATTCATCCTAGACAAGTAATTTTGGTGTCTAACCCTATGTTTTAGTTATGTAGGAATCCAATTAGCTTATATAAATTAGAGTTATGATTATAATAACTAGTGTATTTGAAAAAGTGGTTATAAGGTGGTTATAAGTGGTTTTAAAGGTTCAAAATGAACGCTTTCCACTATTTCATGGTTTCTGACCATGAGAGACTCAATGGAATACCTATTGTTATTATTGGGTGTGTCTGGACCCTTATTGTGCATATTTACAAGATGGTGGCTACCCGAAATAGTGCTTTACCATGATTTCTACCATGATTGTTGACTGTTTTGGCAAACACAAGCAATATTAATCCATTGGCTAAGATTCATGGCACAGAAGGAACATATTTTCTTGAGCTTGCATATTGTCAAAATGGCTGCAAACATGAAAAAGAAAAGAGACATTACATTTCCTGTCAGATCCTATTACCCAGGGGGGCAAACCACCCCTTTTTTGCCATAACATCAAAGGTTGTCCACCAGAAATATCTATGACCCAATAGAATCACAACCTATATGGACACACCGGTCAATTTCTTTGCTGGAAATCCAATATGGCCACCACAATATTAACCCCCTTTAGCCTATAATGCGGGTGAATAGGGCAACATTTTTAACTGAGGGATATTTCCACGAAACTTCACAGGTTGATCAATGATATGAATACCATAATGGTTTGTATTGGAAGTTTCCATGATATCCAATATGGCCACCACAATACTAGCACCCAGAAAATAGGTTTGGCTCTAAATTCTGAACCAGATGAGCTATAAATACAAACTCATGGTTTCTAACCACGAGAGATATATACTGTAAATATTTTAGCCATAATTTCCCTCTATTAAGTATTATTGTTCTGGGGTGTTTCTTTGCAGAAAGACATCCCTCTGGCTGTATTTTGGTTTTGTTCTACTGTTTCTGTTGGCATTTCCTCTGTTTATGTTGACAATCATCCCTGGCAGGGACGTGCATCGCCAAGCCGGACATCCCTTCACTGAGTATGGATGGTCTCTCAGTGATGGTCCCCTGTCCATCTAGAGCCAGCCTGGCCTATGCCAGAAAATCTGTTCATGTGCCAGGGACTGGAGACAAGATGCAGCAGGAGCTTCACTCCATTCCTGACTGGGGATGCATCACTATTATCTTGGACTCTGGCTGGCATCCTGTCATGAAAGGACGCGATGAGAGAGATCAATGTCCCTGGACAGCCAAACTTGCCAGGGATCTGCCACAGGCCCTCACGATTGACTGTGTGAAAGGCCTTGGTGAGGTCGACAAACACCATATAGAGACCCTTCTGCTCTCTGCACTTTTCTTGCAGCTGGCAAATGGAAAAGATCATGTTACAGGTACCTCTGCCTCCGTGGAAACCACATTGGGATCCAGGGACAACATTCTCAGCATGGCTGATTAGCCGGTTGAGGATGATTCTTGCTAAGATCTTTACTGTGATGTTCAGGACTCAGGAGGGCTATACCATGATGGTTATCGCAGTATGCCCTGTCCCCTTTCCTCTTGTAAACATGCACTATGGATGCGTCCTTGAAGTCTGGAGGGACTTCCCCCTATCCAGATTACCTGGTACAGGTGCCATGCCTCCATTCTTGTAGATGTCTGCAGGCAACCCATCACCTCCTGGTGCCTTTCCAGAAGTGGGTTGTTGGAGTGCTTTCACTGTCTCTGCACTGGTGGGGGGGGTCAGCCAGATCAGCTTTGATTGGCAGCTGGGGTATCGTGGCAATATCCTCTTCGGAAATTGAGGACTCTCTGTTTAAGACCTCACTGAAGTGCTCTTCCCAGTGTGCTAGGATGTCACTCTTGTCAGTGAGCAGGACACTTGTCAGAGGAGCGGACTGGAGTTGAGCCAGTGGTTTTGGGCCCATAAAGAGCACACAGAATGATGCATGCATCTGAGACATTCCCAGTCAGGAATGGAGTGAAGCTCCTGCTGCATCTTGTCTCCAGTCCCTGGCACATGAACAGATTTTCTGGCAGCCTTTGATACAGCTACATGATATTGTCTTGTTCATTGACATAGGCCAGGCTGGCTCTGTAGATGGACAGGGGACTGCATTCCCGTCACTGAGAGACCATCCATACTCAGCGATGCACGTCCCTGCCAGGGATGATTGTCAACATAAACAGAGGAAATTCCAACAAACAGTAGAACAAAACCAAAATACAGCCAGAGGGATGTCTTTCTGCAAAGAAACACCCCAGAACAATAATATCTTTCGTGGTTAGAAACCATGAGTTTGTATTTATAGCTCATCTGGTTCAGAAGCCAAACCTATTTTCTGGGTGCTAGTATTGTGGTGGCCATATTGGATATCATGGAAACTTCCAATACAAACCATTATGGTATTCATATCATAGATCAACCTGTGAAGTTTCGTGGAAATATCCCTCAGTTAAAAACGTTGCCCTATTCACCCGCATTATAGGCTAATGGGGGCTAATATTGTGGTGGCCATATTGCATTTCCAGCAAAGAAATTGACCGGTGTGTCCATATAGGTTGTGATTCTATTGGGTCATAGATATTTCTGGTGGTCAACCTTTGATGTTATGGCAAATGCAGGTATCCAAAAAGGGGTGGTTTGCCCCCCTGGGTAATAGGATCTGACAGGAAATGTAATGTCTCTTTTCTTTTTCATGTTTGCAGCCATTTTGACAATATGCAAGCTCAAGAAAATATGTTCCTTCTGTGCCATGAATCTTAGCCAATGGATTAATATTGCTTGTGTTTGCCAAAACAGTCAACAATCATGGTAGAAATCATGGTAAAGCACTATTTCGGGTAGCCACCATCTTGTAAATATGCACAATAAGGGTCCAGACACACCCAATAATAAACATAGGTATTCCATTGAGTCTCTCATGGTCAGAAACCATGAAATAGTGGAAAGCGTTCATTTTGAACCTTTAAAACCACGTATAACCACCTTATAACCACTTTTTCAAATACACTAGTTATTATAATCATAACTCTAATTTATATAAGCTAATTGGATTCCTACATAACTAAAACATAGGGTTAGACACCAAAATTACTTGTCTAGGATGAATAATGGATGAGTAATGGTCTTTTAAGAACTGGCGGCGGCCATCTTGAAAATGACACCTTTCGCATGGTCAAACTTTGGTAAACTTTTAGTATGTTATTAAGGACACCTAATACTACACAAAACAGTTGAGAAACCTTCTGTTGCAATTTTTCTAGGGTCAAACCATAATTGCACCTGTCTAAAAAGCTAATGGGGATCTTTATAAACAATAAACAATAAACCGGCCAAAACGGCCAAACCCAAACCTTGTTTTGTCTTCCTGTGGGATTACTGTGGGGTTAGTTAGGGAATGTAACTTGGACACTTGGACAGCTTTGCTTAGTTTGTCTCTCTTTGCCTCTTCCTTTTCCTCTAGTATTGAGACCTTTGTACCTAAAATCCCATGGAAGGACACATCCAAGGCCATCCGCAGAGCCTTCAAAGTCTGGAAGGATGTCAGTCCGTTCGCCTTTGAGGAAATCCCCTACACTATGATCTATAACGGGCTCCGTGATGAGGCCGACATCACGATCTCCTTCCACGCGGGTCCTCACAAAGGCCATGAATTTATATCATCGGACCTGGCACATGCCTCCGCCCCCAAGCCTTTCAGGAAAAGTTATGTGCACTTCAACTCAGACTGGCAATGGAGTGTCACCAACCAGCATGTGCAAGGTAAGAGATGGTGCCACCTGGACACAAAGTGAGCTTTGCACCATGGAGACAACCGGAATTAGTTGAAGGGGCTTTTGTTCATTTGTTACAATGAACAGGAATCAACTGAAATTAAGTGAGATTTAACATGATATCAATGAGTGCTTAGTTGTTTTAAAGATGTTTTTAGTTCAGCTGTAATGCTACAGAACAGTGCATGGTGCGCAACTGCAACTTACATCTCATTCATTGCATTCCTTTTGTACGGATGCAAACAAATAAAAAACACATCATTACTTTGCAAACTAAGAATGAAAATCAGATCAACAATAAGATGACTACTCTGCAGTATTCTTCCTGGTTTATATTAACCGATTACATGCCGCCACCAGATGGCTCCACTGAGAGCAGTTGCATGAAAATGCTCCTCATTACAGCCACACTTTAGAAGTTTAGAGCCGGAAGTGATCGTGTGATGAGTAGGCATGTAACGATGCACTCAACTCCAGTGTTGGGCAGTAACGACCAAGAGGAGAATTAGCAAGAGAGGCCAACTTTGCTTTACTTCCTGTATCTGCGTGAGGTGGGCGGTAACATTATTAGGAGACAGGAAGAATGTTGGAGTCTATTCATTTCCATTGGGAGAGTGAACGTGAACACAGCTTCTGAACCATTCCTTAACTCCATGGTCACTGAACTAAATACTGGACCAAATCATCACAAGGCACACAATATTTACAATATATTCATAGTAAAATGGCTTCTTTTAGCGAGACAAATCAGGAGAAAATCTACTTTGTTAATGACATTTCTTTATCCCAGCAACAAACTCTCGCGAGATTTGAGATGAGTCTGGAAGCCTCTCTCTGTCCATCTGCAATTTCACGGACAACACATAGGGGGCTCTGACCCCATATTTAAGATGATAATATGTGAATATTATAATGTGAAATGAATGGACATAAAACGATTAGAAATTATCCTTATGTGCCCAAATTAGAGCTGGCATACTTGGTTTGCATATTGAGACAGGCAGATATGTAGGCACGGTTGAGGAGGATAGATTATGTAGTCTGTGTGATCTAAAGGAAATTGAAAATGAAAAGCATTTAGTTTTGTATTGTCCATTCTACAACTCTATTAGGGAGAGACTTTTTAATGAGATAGATCCAAATCATGAATTTATATTGTTGGAGGACTTCGAGAAACTAAAACAACTATTTCAAAAGTACACCTTGTCAGTTGTTTTCAATGTACTTTGTTAAATGACTTGTTGTCTTCTTCTTCTATCGGGTTTCATGGCGGTTGGCAAACCTAAATGGTGCATTACCGCCACCTACTAGACTTAGTGTGGAAACAGTGTTGTTGTCAGGGGGGAGGGTGGAGGTCGGGGAGAAGCAAACCACGCCTACTATATTTAGGAGACCATTTGTAGGCTTTGTGTTCCATTTCGCCTCTAGTGGCTCCAATGAAGTTGGCCCATCTTCATACATAAACCATCTTTGGTAACGAGTTATTAGTGTAGCCAGTCGGGAATGTCCCTCCTGGGCTACTGTTGAGATGCAGGCCAGAGCTCCTCCCACTTCCTGCTTCCTAAATTGTTGACTCACTATAAAAGCCAACTAGCAGGGGTTTTATTACTCCTTCGGTCCGGGTTGTGACAATGACAATACCAAAGTGTAAGTGGGGTGAAGGGAGCACCGCTGTGAGCCTAGCCACCCAAGTATATAAAACATCATCATAAACCTCTTATATTGCACCATATCCATCCATATGATCCTATAAAATGCCTTTGCTGCTGTAATAATCATGTACATGTTGTTTTAATTGGTGGCCCGACAATTGGTTACAACCAGGGTCTGAAAAGTGGTGTAATGGAATTGCTAACACCCAGTATCTGCAGATTTGTAGCCCCATTTGCGCCCCTCACTGTGGCTGGTAGTGTTCGAGTGTCTACTGGATGTCTCCCGGTTGAACCTTCTACTCCTTCCTCTGTGGGAGTGATTCGCAAGATGGGTGCGTCTTGGTGGCAATACATCTCCCCGAGCTCTCTCTTTCCGTTGGGCTGGTGCCTGCTTCATCTTATCCCGGGCGCTCTCCACTGCCACTTGCAGTCGTGGCTGATGCTCTTGAACCCAGTCACAGACTTCGCCTGTAGTTGGTTCGTCCACTCGGCCTAGCAGGAAATCTACAGGCAGGTTAGGTTCACGGCCAGTGACACTGCACCTCTCACAGTTTTGCACCAGTCTTTAATCATGTTTACCATACCTGGCCAATAACATCGCTGCCGAATCAGTTCTGTAGTGCGTTCTATACCTTGATGGCCGTGGTGGGTATGCAGTTGACGGAATACTTCTTCTTTCAGCCCCTCTGGGAGCACCAGCTGGTACACAAACTCTCCACCATCAGGCCGTTGGTATGTTCTATACAGGAGCCCGTCTTTCACCGAGAGCCGGTTCCACTGGCGGAGCAGCCTTAATGTTGTAGGCTGGAGTCCCCGTTTCCTCACCCGGCCTGGCATCCGTCGTTGCTGGTAAAACAGAAGGACCTGGCTAATGTCTGTGTCGTCGGCCTGAAGTGCCATCAGGTCATCAGTTGATTGTTTTAGAACAGCACTGATGGAATGTTGGACTGTCGACCCGGCCTCCACGACAGCCCCCTGGGCCTGATGGCGAAGAGCAGGCTCAGGCTGTCTGCGTTGAGGAACTACATTGCCAACCTCAGCCGCTGAACCCCTCCTAACATCTGCACCTATAGGCTGAAGGACATGCAGATATCTGCGCCGATCACCATACCAGCATCTTCCGCTCTGGAAGTACCAGCATATTTGGTCTGGTGGTGGAGCTGGCCATTTAGTAGGATTTAAACATTTTGACTCTACCGATACATCTCCCAAGGGAGCATTAACCTCCGGACAAGGTGCAACCAGATTAGGGGGAATGGTTAGGAAATCTGAGCCGGTGTAATCCCCACCTGATGTTTGAGTAGCAGGGGGCCTGGGGGCTGCCTGCAGTGCAAGTAGAAGCTCAGTCAATTTATTAAGCTGCTCTTCTTGGTTCTGCAACATGCATTTTAATGCAGCAATTTCGGTGTTAGCGGAACTAGTAGGTGTCTTACTTTCAAAATGCTGCATAGCCCTAAAGGATGGGACTGAGTTAGCCTGATTATCAGGCTAGGACTGAGTAGCTCCTACCCCTTGGTTCCTCGAGTCGCCCCTCCCGCTCCCAGCGAATGGCCTCTCCTGGGACCCCCTGCATTTCCCTTGGGGCACAGCGTTCCACCTGTTCCATGAGGCAATGCAAAGCATGTGAAAACTCTTGAAGAGTTTCCCCTTCCTGCTGTTTCCTAGAAAAGAAACTCTGTTGCAAGGAAACATGAGATTTTAAACAACCATACATATCTTCAAGAATAGTTAAAAATGTCATAGGATCCTCCCTTTCTGCCCTAGGTCGATACCTAATCTCATCTTTTGCTGCCCCCTCCAGGTGGTCATATATAAAATATGCTTGGTCAACAGGTCTCAAGCGTCTTGTTCTCAAAGTAGCCCTCATCTCCTCCATCCAATCCTCCACTGGAATCCCAGATGTCCCCCTAAAGACTGGACATCTACGTTCCCTGTGTACTAGTTACATATTACTGTAATAATATTACTTTTTCCAGTAACGAGTAGTATAACGAATTTCTCTGCAGAAATAGTAATATAGTAACTATTTACTCCGCCAAAACACGCTTCGTTACTCCTTACTTTCACTTACAAATGAGCGTCATTTGTTTTGGTTCATTGGTTCGGTTATGCACTCACAGTACTAGTAGATGGTTGTTGCATGGCATGCAAAAATAGAACAGATCTACAAGCTATCAACGGGTAAAAACAGACATGCGTTGTAGCTTGTAGATCTGTTTTTGTTGGCCTGCACAGCCTGCGCACAGTTATGATGTATTGTAGCGTATGCGTCTGGGGTCTCAGACTCGCTTCACTTCCAAACAACAACAGACAGACAGAGACCATGACAGATAAATGTATCGGTATTATTTTGCATTCTTGTCTGTCAAATATGCCAAGTATATTAATGTCTGTTGCGGACCACGTATCCATACGTTTTAATCACTTTTTTATTGAATACTTTCATTCATCTTTTTACCCACCCGGACAATGAAGAACCATCCCCCTTTCATTGCTAAAAAGTCCCGCTCACGTGACCAAAAAAAAAAAAAAAAGCCTCCCCCCTCAAGAAAACAGGACGGCGGGCCGCTTTACGTGTAGAAGGCAAAATGGACGCGCCCATGATCTAGTCTAGTCAGTGTGTGAATAGAAGAATCACATTTCACCCAACACCACAACACTCGATTCCCCCCTCCCCTCCTGTTTCTCCCGAGATGGGGGGGTCTGTCTGTCTGATCATGGAAAAAACATGATGAACGCTGCCTAACAATTCTGCACCGTATGGATGCCAACCGCCACAAAACCCCACGAAGACAAATCTGCGCCGTATCGGCATTGCATAGCGTCTGCAACACACATGGACAGATGCATGTTTCCTTCTTCATACTACGAACTAACAAACGAACCACAGTATCGAGGGACCGCCATGACAACATGCATCTGTCCGGGTTACAGGTCTTCCGTTGGGGGAACACCGATCACCATGCAGAGCCGTCATAATTGGCGATCACTCGGACGTGTGATTGTAACGCTTTTTATTCATTATAATTGCAGTGATAAGACCGCAATGAACGCGTCGGGGACGTCATCGACCCGGTTGTAATGTATAACGAACTTTGTGTTCTGTGGAAGCCCTTTTTTTCCTTGTCGAGTTGTCATCTTGTCGACATCACAGCCGGGCTTCGCTCACCGTTCGGGGGCTGTAGAGCGGCCCCCGGACGGCGAGCGATCTATCTACAAGAAGATCTCCTTGTAGATAGATCGCTCACCGTTCGGGGGCTGTAGCGCGGCCCCCGGACGGCGAGCGATCTATCTACAAGGAGATGGTGAAGCTTTTTTCCATCGCTCCTACGGGGGAGAGATGAAAAGTTACATCCATGTATACATCCATCCAAGTTACATCCATGTATACGGGGGGTGCATGATTCCTTCTTCATACTACGAACTAACAAACTAATCACAGTATCGAGGGACGAGGGACGGTCCGCCATGACAACAGCGGCCGGGTTGCGATCGATCGTAACACTTTTGTATTCATTATAATTGCAGTGATAAGATCGCAATGAACGCGTCAGGGACGTAATCGACCCGGTTGTAACTTAGCCTATAACGAACGAAACTTTTCCCCATCCTAAACGGTTTATATACACCTTGGTGGTGTCTGGTGTGTTCTGTGGAAGCGACTGACTTTTTTTCTTCCTCGCCGTACAACAACACCGCCGGTTATCTACATGCCCAGACATGTACAGATGGATAAGTACTAGGCCTAATGACAACGCTGGATAGTGGGACTTTGATCAAGACTTTGATGTCCCCTGTTAGTGCGATCGACGGAATGAAAGCAATCTGTGCGATAGATTCGGCGAGGCGATCATCCTCCTCCTCCTCTTCCTCCTAGAGTAAGAAAGCAGACTTATGGACAGTTTAAAGTCACAGACATTGACAGGCAGATATAAAAATGAACACAATAAATATCCTATACATCCTATACACCGAATGAAAGCCCTGAATGTGTACTTTTATGAGGAAAACAGTACACATTGATCCCATGTACAGTTTGTCAGAAATTGGTTATTGAATGCACCTTGCACCCACCAGATATAACTTCAGAGAAGACATGGACCTGAACTCAAGATTCACAAAATAAGGCCTATAGCGACATATAAATACTATATACCGTATGAAACAGAAGACTCTCTGTTTTCATAAGAAAAAAACTAATAAAAATCACACCCCTGTGAAGTGAGCGGTGCAACTCTACTTCTCTACTTATTCACTACAGCTCGCTATGTACGGACTGAGACAGAAAGTCATGTAAACCTTTTATTTACAGTTTGGTCTGTAAACTTCTAGTGTAATAATAAAAATCACACCCTTGTGAAGTGAGCGGTGCAACTCTGTTCTCTACTTATTCACTACAGCTCGCTATATACGGACTGAGGCAGAAAGTCATGTAAACCTTTTATTTACAGTTTGGTCTGTAAACTTCTACTGTAATAATAAAAATCACACCCCTGTGAAGTGAGTGGTGCAACTCTGTCCCATATTCTGTTCTCTACTTATTCAATACAGCTCGCTATATACGGACTGAGGCAGAAAGTCATGTAAACCTTTTTATTACAGTTTGGTCTGTGGTGCCCACATTATCAAGATAATGTGGGCACCACAGACCAAACTGTAATAAAAAGGTTTACATGACTTTGCCTCAGTCCGTATATGGTGTGATTTTTATTATTACAGTAGAAGTTTACAGACCAAACTGTAAATAAAAGGTTTACATGACTTTCTGTCTCAGTCCGTATATAGCGAGCTGTAGTGAATAAGTAGAGAAGTAGAGTTGCACCGCTCACTTCACAGGGGTGTGATTTTTATTATTACAGTAGAATTTTTGAGTGGTGTAAACCACTCCTACAACTGGCTTTTGTGTGCAGAAAAAAATGACCATGGTTGCTATGTTCAAAATAATTTCTGACGTAATTAAATCACACCCGGGTGAACTGGATGACCGTAGCAACCGTGGTCATTTTCTCTGCGCAAAAACAGCCAGTTTTGAAATCACATCCGGGTGTGATTTCATTACGTCAGACATTACGTCAGACCACAGCTGATCATGCTGTATAAAACCTCACACCACTCAGTTCACACGGGTGTGATTTTTTTCCTTATGAAAGCAGAGAGTCTTCTGTTTCATATGGTATATAGTATTTATATGTCGCTATAGGCCTTATTTTGTGAATATTGAGGAGTTCAGGTCCATGTCTTCCCTGATGTTATCTGGTGGGCACAAGCTGCATTCAATAACCAATTACTGTAAAACTGTAGATGGGATCAATGTGTACTGTTTTCCTCGTAAAAGTACACATTCAGGGCTTTCATTCGGTGTATAGGATGTATAGGATATTTATTGTGTTCATTTGTATATCTGCCTGTCAATGTCTCTGACTTTAAACCATCCATAACTCTGCTCGCTGTTCAAGATAACCACTTCCAGGCAAAAGCAGGTGTTGCAAAAAGGTCAATATCTCCAGAATGGAAGATGGTGAAATCAAAATTTATTTTTTAAATTGAAGTGGACGAAGTTCAGCTTTCTTTTGATGTATGTGTGTGATTCTCGCTATAAGAGAAGATTGTGCTGTGGCCCCCCGAACAGTGTCCTTCCTTCAATGTTAAGCCTATAGCACCAGAAGAACAGGCCTGGCTAGATTCTGTAGCAACCAATGTGTTAATGAGCATCACCTGGGCACAGTCACAGACACACAGCTCCCCTCTACAGTGCTCTACTACTGAAAGTGACTCAGTCATTTCTCTCCAAAAGCACTTGAATATGATGAGATATGATTAAAGCTCACATTTCATATCACACACACCATAATTCACTAGCCCCCCCTAAAAAATAAATACAAAAAAAATCCAATAAATCGATTCGTATCGTCGGGATTAATATCGATATATATCGATATACGATATATCGTTACATGCCTAGTGATGAGTCATAGCTATCATATTATTAAGCTCTAAACGTGGCCTTTCATCTCAATCTGAGCCCTAAAAAAATCTGTAGATCGCGTGCGCATGCACTGCGCACGTGCGCGCGCAGTGCGTGCACATGCACTGCGCGCGCACAGAACGCTGTATGATCGTTAATTTACAATTTACAATTACAATTTAGGCATTTAGCAGACGCTCTTAATCCAGAGCGACTTACATTAAAGGACCTATAACATAAAATTCAACTTTTTCAATTTCTTGTGTGTTTTTGGGGCTCCCATATGTGTTTTCTATCCCCACAAATAACCAATTTTGAACAATCAGGCTTTCATATCATATGGGTGCTTTAATGGAAATTGCTCTCAGGAACAGCTCAACTGATTTTGGTCTCATCGTGATGTCATCAATGTCACGCTACTTTGTATAATTCCTCCTCTTCTTTAGTCTTCAGTTCCAAATTTGCATTTCCACTTTGTTTACAATGTCCACCATTGTTGATTTTCCAAGCTGGCATGGAATGGAAACAAGCCTGGTTTTATCTAGCATCAGTATTATAATGACTCAAATATTAAATAATCAGCATATCAGCACCCCCACCACCTCAGGACATTGTGGTACTGCAGCTAAAACTGCTTTCAAAGTCCAGAAATAAATGACAAGGACTGGTTATATCAGAGTGGTGATTGAGGCTCAAACCATTAGAAATAACTTTGAGGGACATAGACAATATGATATTAAATATTAAAAGCCGTTTTAAAATGCATGTTATTTGCGCTTTAAGCAATAACAAAAACAAATAACAAAATAAAAGCATGGCATACATCACATATATAAAAAGTAGTTATCATGACTCAAGCGTAAACTAAGAACGTAACAGTGGAGTATCTATGTGAACTATACATACTATACTATATTTTATATTATACATGTGTACAATAAAGTGCTATGACTACATAAAAATGCAATTCTAGTGCTGTCTACGTAACAAGCTATAAGTCTGTTTAAAAATACTACCTAAGTCTACATAAAGTGCTATCTAAGGGGGCTAGGCTAGGGCAAGTGCTAGGCTAAGCTAGGCTAATGTTTCGATTTGTAAAGAAAAACACTTGTTTCTCTGCAATAAGTCACTTTTATTTGACTAATAACATGAGAATGAGAATAGCATCAACAATATAAACTTTGGGTTTTATGTCCTCACATCATTTTGAGATGTTTCTTTAAGATGATGAGATAGATGACATTATTGTTAAGCTCTACTCTAATCCTCTAATCGTCTAATCCTCTAATCCTCACTGTATTGTTTATGCCCTGCCTTTCTTTTCTTTTTTGTGTAAAGCACTTTGAGCTGCATTTCATGTCATGAAAGGTGCTATACAAATAAAGTTTTATTATTATTATTATTAAGTAACTAAATAAAATAAAAAGTAAATAATAAGGCTGCTCGATTAAAAATGTTAATCTAATTAGAGGCCTTATAATTAATTCATCTCAATAAATCACATTTTAATTTCAATATAACAGTGAATAACATTTTTTTCAAAGGTATGCCAGTGAATCAATGAATAGTGACTACAGATTTTGCCTCTAGTTGTTTTTGAGGGGCGCTAGCTGGTAACTATACTAGCCATGGTTCACATGGCTTGTTCAGTCATGTTTCATGTTTCATCATACAGTACTTGGAGTCGGGACTCGGGGCTATAACATTAGCCCCACTAAAGGAGCTCACTCCGGCGCTCTAATGTAGCAGCTTCAGGGAGAGGTTCCATGGGCTGGACTGGACTGGTGTCAGCCTCCACGCTGGCTGCCTCATGTCTCGCACTGAACACAGCTTCGCGCTGCGGTCCTCGTCTCCATCACGATGCGATACATGTCTCTCACTGAACACAGCTTCGCACTGCGGTCCTCGTCTCCATCACGATGCGATACATGTCTCTCACTGAACACAGCTTCACGCTGCGGTCCTCGTCTCCATCACGATGCGATACATGTCGAAGCAGCCATAGCGTGGAGGCCAGCGCTAGTCCAGACTCCAGGCAGCCCCATATGGAACCTTTCACTGCGCGATTGTACACGACCATACTATATAATAATATAAACAGCGATATAAGCGGCTTCTTCCTTTGGGTGAATTTGGGTGTGTTGTTGTCTGCTCTGATGATGCCACCGCAATGAGCTACAGGCTGGGTTGGTTGTGCACATAAGTCCGACAGGCTGCTGTAACTCGTCCTGTGAGAAACGTTCCGGGGTGAATAAACGGACGGCCGTGCGCATGGTGATTTCGATTTGATTTCGATACGAATCGAGAATCGTGACAGCCTTATAAAATACTAATTCATTCTAGATTAATAGACATTAAAGAAACCAGAGATTTCTCGGGTTGGCACATGAGGTTGCAAGCAAGAAAGCAGAGACACTGCGGGTCTGGCATATATTGTGATATGGTGCTTACGTTGCGGAAATTTGCACTAATTTATCTTCTGTTCTGCGGTCCCCCCCCCCCCCCCCCCCCCCCACCACCCCCCAAATAATCTCTCAAGAGAAGAATCTGCCAGCACCACTTCCCTAAACATGTAGGAGGAGGTGGTGCCCCAGACGCAAAAACAAATGGATAACAAAAACGTATTTTATTTTATTTTACTGAAGGAGTTCTTCTTCCATCCATCCAGGTGTCTACAATGTGTTTCTGGTAGCGGTCCATGAGCTGGGCCACAGCCTGGGTCTGGGTCACTCCGACAACACATCGTCCATCATGCATAAAGACTACAAATGGATTGACACTGATGACTTCCAGCTGCCAGCAGATGACCGCCAGGGGATTCAAGACCTCTACGGATGTGAGTGGAAATGGTTAAACAACTTGATATATAATAATACTTCACTGCAGTTGAATCCAGATCAACTTGGATTGTAGCTTTGCAGCTGCAGTTGAATCCAGATCAACTTGGATTGTAGCTTTGCAGCTGCAGTTGAATCCAGATCAACTTGGATTGTAGCTTTGCAGCTGCAGTTGAATCCAGATCAACTTGGATTGTAGCTTTGCAGCTGCAGTTGAATCCAGATCAACTTGGATTGTAGCTTTGCAGCTGCAGTTGAATCCATGTCAACTTGGATTGTAGCTTTGCAGCTGCAGTTGAAGCCAGATCAACTTGGATTGTAGCTTTGCAGCTGCAGTTGAATCCAGGTCAACTTGGATTGTAGCTTTGCAGCTGCAGTTGAAGCCAGATCAACTTGGATTGTAGCTGCTGCTAAAAGCTATGAAGTTACAAACGTGGGGTGTATCTTTTGGGGCGTATATACGTTGGTCAGACAGTCCGACAACATGCGTGGCCGTTAAAGCAAACTGTTATTAAATATTTCAATCAATCAATCAAAAGAATCACCCTGCCATGGCTCCCAAGATACATACGTGGCCTGTTAACACTCCCAACGCGGATCGCGTATCAATACGTTATCAATTAATCAAACGTCGGGTGCGGATCACGTATCAATACGTTTCAATCACTTTTTTATAGAATACTTTCATTCATCTTTTTACCCACCCGGACAATGAAGAACCATCGCCCTATCATTGCTGCTTACTCCCGCTCACGTGATCAGAAAAAAAAACAAAAAACAAAAACCCCCCTCCCCTCCTGAAAACAGGAGGGCTGGCCGCTTTACGTGTAGAAGCCAGTTGAACGCTGAACGGAACGCTGCCTATTGCCTAAACACATATGCACCAGATCGGCATTGCAATGCATAACATCTGCAACACACATGGACAGATGCATGTTTCCTTCTTCATACTGTAGCGACCAAACGATCCCCGAGCCTACAATACTACGAACTAACCACAGTATCTATCGAGGGGCCGCCACGACAAGACAGTGTTCCGTTGGTGGATCACGTATCGCCATGCAGAGCCGTCATAATCGGAGATCGCTCAGACGTGTGATTGTAACGCTTTTTTATTCATTATAATTGTAGTGATAAGACCGCAATGAACGCGTCGGGGACGTAATCGACCCGGGTGTAATGTATAACGAACTTTTCCGCGACCTAAACCGTGGTGTTGTCATCTGTGGAAGTCATTTTTTCCTTCTCGTCGACATCACAGCCGGGTGACGCTTTTTTTCCCCTCCATCGCCCCCAAGCTGCATGCCCATAGCCTGGCTTGGCCAGCCTCATAGCGGGGATTCACTGAAGATTCTTCCCCGGAGGAAACATCAGTGAACCCTCGCTATGAGTCTGGCCGTGCCAGGCTAGCATGCCCAGGCATGTTCCCCTACACTAGCTTGAAAAACAAAATCAGCTGATGACAACGCGTCTCACCGTAGTTCTGAACCGAACGGTGGAATGGGACTTTTTATAGCCGTACGGATCAAGACTTTTGCTGCCCAATGTGCCCATGACCCCCCCCCCCCAATGTTACTGCGATCAAAACAATGAAAGCAGTGAGATAGATTAGGCGAGGCGGCAATCATCATCAAAAAGAAAGCATAGTTATGAAGGTTTATAGTCAGACATTGACAGGCAGATATAACAATAAACACAATAAATATGCTATACATCCTATACATCGAATGAAAGCCCTGAATGTGTACTTTTACGAGGAAAAGGGTAAACATTGATCCCATGTACAGTTTGTCATAAATTGGATACTGGGTGGATGCACATTGCGCCCACCAGATATAACTGCAGAGAAGACATGGACCCGAACTCAATATTCACAAAATAAGGCCTATAGCGACATATAAATACTATATACCGTATGAAACAGAAGACTCTCTGCTTTCATAAGGAAAAAAATTGTACTGTAATAATAAAAAAATCACACCCCTGTGAAGTGAGCAGTGCAACTCTACTTCTCTACTTATTCACTACAGCTCGCTATATACGGACTGAGGCAGAAAGTCATGTAAACCTTTTATTTACAGTTTGGTCTGTAAACTTCTACTGTAATAATAAAAATCACACCCCTGTGAAGTGAGCGTTGCAACTGTTCTGTACTTATTCACTACAGCTCGCTATATACGGACTGAGACAGAAAGTCATGTAAACCTTTTATTTACAGTTTGGTCTGTAAACTTCTACTGTAATAATAAAAATCACACCCCTGTGAAGTGAGCGGTGCAACTGTTCTCTACAGTTGCACCGCGCAACTATAAAGAACAGTTGCACCGCTCACTTCACAGGGGTGTGATTTTTATTATTACAGTAGAAGTTTACAGACCAAACTGTAAATAAAAGGTTTACATGACTTTCTGTCTCAGTCCGTATATAGCGAGCTGTAGTGAATAAGTACAGAACAGTTGCAACGCTCACTTCACAGGGGTGTGATTTTTATTATTACAGTAGAAGTTTACAGACCAAACTGTAAATAAAAGGTTTACATGACTTTCTGCCTCAGTCCGTATATAGCGAGCTGTAGTGAATAAGTAGAGAAGTAGAGTTGCACTGCTCACTTCACAGGGGTGTGATTTTTTTATTATTACAGTACAATTTTTTTCCTTATGAAAGCAGAGAGTCTTCTGTTTCATACGGTATATAGTATTTATATGTCGCTATAGGCCTTATTTTGTGAATATTGAGGAGTTCACGTCCATGTCTTCTCTGAAGTTATCTGGTGGGCACAAGCTGCATTCAATAACCAATTACTGTCTAACTGTAGATGGGATCAATGTTTACTGTTTTCCTCGTAAAAGTACACATTCAGGGCTTTCATTCGGTGTATAGGATGTATAGGATATTTATTGGGTTCAATTTTATATCTGCCTGTCAATGTCTCTGACTTTAAACCATCCATAACTCTGCTCGCTGTTCAAGATAACCACTTCCAGGCAAATGCAGGTGTTGCAAAAAGGTCAATATCTCCAGAATGGAACATGGTAAAATCAAAATGTATTTTTTTAATTGAAGTGGACAAGTTCAGCTTTCTTTTGATGTAGGCGTGTGATTCTCGCTATAAGAGAACATTTTACTGTGGGCCCCCGAACAAGGCCTTTGTGCAATGTTAAACGGCAGCAACATCCAAATAGGCCTGTTGAGATCTTGCAGCAATCAAAGTGTTAAGACAGTCAGGGTTAGGGTAGGGTTTTGGGTGGGGTGTCGGACTAAACACATGCACCCTTATCGTTGTACCTTCATGTCACACACAGGGCCGGATTAACCATAGGCCGCTGTGTGCAGCTACACTGGGGTATGTGGCAATGGGGGCATGGCAAGGTTGGCAAAAAAACAAAACAACAACTTTTTTTTGTTTTTGATGGGCCTATATTATATGTTTCTGGCCGCAGCCCTTCCTCAGACCTTCCAAGGTCTGCAAACGTTTCGGCCCGAAATGTTACCGAATTAAAGTAAAGATACTTGGGAGCCTGAATTGGTGTGCCGATTTTTTCATTTCTTATATGACTTCATTTTGATCCAGCACCCAGCCTATAGGTATTGATGTGCGTGTCCTTTGTGACTGTTTGTTCAGTCTCCTCTACTACAAAGCAACGTTCCACCCACTTTATTTCCATGGGGGTTGTGTAACTCTCGCCGGGGGCCGCCGGTACACTGGGGACAGGCTAGTCAGTCGGCGCTAACACCGTGGCGACACTGTTGAGTCCCAGAGGCCTTCAATCCCCGACCCCCAGTTTCGCTGTACCCGGGGTCCCTGTCCCAGATTTTCCGTGGTCTGTTGGAGTAGTGGAACGGTGATCTGAGCCATGAAACAGCCCCCCCCCCACCCAGCAGTTGTCGGCTGAGGACGGCGATCTAGTTGGCGATTGAAGACGCGACGAAGACGGACGACGGTATATCCTTCCGATCTGTTCAGTGGTAAGAACCATATATTGTCGCATCACAGTTTTACAAGTACAATTATGGGGGGGGGGGGGGCTACGATACCTTTATATTCTCAACTGTATACTATGCACTTGTATTTTATATTGTAGCGTGTCTTATAGGCTATATATCTGATCTGAAGATGAGAAATGTTTGTTCCTTTTATTTACTGTCTACAAAGACGGAGAATATGTATTGTTTAATGTCATGACAGGGGGCGGGACTGCGACGCTCTATGATGTCATTACCCAAAATGCCATGGAGCTCTACAAGCTCACACCGTATTGCAGCGTCGCGCTGCAATGTGTTGTGAGCTTGTAGATCGGCTATTCAGGCATTCGGTGCAAGCTTGGCTCAGGGAGGAGGACGCCCCTGCCATACACAGTCCATGGCATTTTGGGTAATAACATCATATCCTGTGTTTGTAAATCCAAACATTCCAGGTGACTAAAATGTGACTAAAACAAAATGAAAACTATTCAAGAGACTATGACTAAAACTAGAATCTGCTGTCAAAATCAACACTGCAGTAAAAGTGTTTGAATGAGTTGTATACCGTTACATATTTACACATGGTTACTGAGAGGGTTTGAAATGAATGAATGGCAGCAGATGTATACTATCCTTCTTCAACCGTTTATCCGTAGTCGGGTACACCAGACAGCTCCACCAGATGTATACTACACGAAAAAAAACAATGCTTTTATGCGAATAATTGCGTATTTCTGTAATTTAGATGCTGACAGGCCAGCTGCACCTCCATGGTGGTGCGTTGTCCGGTGGCAGCTGTACAGTGAGCCAGTCTCACTCTTCTTGACAGATGAGCTTCTCCAGGGGGGCAGTACATTGCACAGCTTTACATTACACACGTTACAGTTAATACTACAGTCTGCACACACTGTGTGCGTGTGCGTGTGTGCGTGTGCGTGTGTGTGTGTGTATATATTTTATAGTAAGTCATTTTGATTGATGTGATTTGTGGCTAAAATAAAAGGACAGTTCAAATATCAGTTATGCCTGTTTATGTCATTCTGTTCACTCTATTCCCAAGTGTTTGGTCAGACAAAGTGCATTTAATTTCGTAGTGGAAGATGGTAGAAACTCACTTTCTTGGGGGGTTGAAAGTAGACATTGTATGCTGTCCTTTGAGATCTATTATGGCCACCAAGTCCTATCAAAATATTTCCCATGGATGTGTTTTCCCTCAAAACTGTGTTTTTCTCAAACAGATTTTCGAGAAACATGCGTCCATAGACATTGTACTGGTACAACTATATGAACATACTATATATCAAAATACAGGTTAGAAGATGGCTTGGTGTCACAAAACACTGTCACAAAACAATTTGTTGACAATACAGGCCGATATTTATATAATAGAACATATTTTTTTTAACTTGTTTTTTTATCCTACATCCTAAGGTTTATTTTGATATATGGCATGGCTATGTGTAAGGGGTACAAGTATTCTTACAAGCTTTTATTCTGAAAACTTTGTCCCGAGACATTGTCCCGAGAGGGCAGTGTTACGTCAGACTGGCCTGTCAGATGTGAGGAAGACAGGAAGAGGTGTGCACAGACAGGTAGAGAGGAAGACGTTTTATCTGTCGCAGAAAATATGCTAATTATTTGCTGTCTACAGTGAGATACCTCTCAAAGTATCCAGGCGAGAGGTTGAGCTGATCAATGACAGACAGTGATGCGCTTTACAGAGGAGTGCAGGTGATAAAATAATACTACATTTTTCGTCGCAGTGTTTGTTTTGGAGCGGGCTCGTATCCAAAGACAGCGAGAGACTGTTTGGTTGGACAGACTGTCCGTAAGAACAAGAGAAGAAACGGAGTTGAGAGCTGATTCACGTTTTCAGCTTTAATTAATAAGTGTTTTGATGCGGTGTGGCTGTATCGCGTGCGAGACTATTAGACTAATTTAAGATTTCAGTTGGAATAAGTTTTGGGAGATACATTTCAGAACATTGCGTCTGATACAGAGACATTGGTCACGTGGGGAGGTGAATGGTGTTCGCTGCGGACCAGACAGGAGTTCTAAAGTGAAGTCTTCATGTCAGGCGAGTGTGTGACAGTGATTGACAGGCAGACCGTTGTTGTGAGGAATCAGCTGGGGAATTGAACAAAAGGTGTTTCCCTGCAATCCAGACTGCAACCTCCTCGTGACTCATCTCATCTACTCCTGCTATTCCAGCAGACTGGTATTCTCTTTTATTTTCCATGGGACAGAGATATGTTAATTTAGTTCTACTGAACTTACAATTTACAATTTACAATTTAGGCATTTAGCAGACGCTCTTAATCCAGAGCGACTTACAATAGGCAAGAACAAAAAGCATGGGAATACATCACATATGTAAAAATGCATTTATCGCGAAACATGCGTAAGCTAAGAACGTGACTAGAACATATCTATATAATGACACTATACATATAAACTATAACTAGAACATATCTATATAATGACACTATACATATAAACTACACATATATGCTATACTATGCTGTACATATATACTATGAAGTGCTATGACTACATACAATGCACTTATTGTGCTGTCTACATGACATGCTATAAGTCTGTTTCAAATGCTATATAAGTCTAAGAAGTGCTGTCTAAGGGGGGTAGGGTAAGTGCTATGGGCCATGATGGAGTCTGAAAAGGTGGGTTTTCAGACTACGGCGGAAGATCGGGAGTGATGCTGCAGTTCTGATTGCAACGGGAAGTGCATTCCACAGTTTTGGGGCCAGAAGGGAGAAGAGTTTGGGACGTGTGGAGCGTTGTCCCGGCGTTTTTAGTGAGGGTACTTCCAGCTTCCCTGCGTTGGCTGATCTGAGTGCGCGGGAGGGTTTGTAGGGTTCAATCATGCTGGCAAGATATGGGGGAGCCATACCTTTGGTTGCTTTAAATGCCAACATCAGAGTTTTGTATTCTGTGCGGGCAGCGACCGGGAGCCAGTGCAGGGAGCGGAGCAGGGGGGAGACATGTGAGAATTTTGGCTGGTTGAAGACCAAGCGAGCTGCGGCATTTTGGATCAGTTGGAGAGGCTTCAGTGCACATGCCGGTAGGCCAGTAAGGAGAGAGTTACAATAGTCAAGTTTTGACAGGACTGTTGTCTGGATTAGGAGCTGGGATGATTCCTGGGTGAGGAACGGTCTAATTCGTCGTATGTTATAGAGTGTGAACCTACAGGATCGAGTGACAGCTGGTATGTGAGTTTTGAACGAGAGCTGACTGTCCAGGACAACACCAAGGTTCCTGGCTGTTGGGACAGACGTTACCAGGGCGTTGTCTACGGAAATAGTTAGCTCCCGCATCGGGCAGGACTTAGCTGGGAAGAAGAGAAGCTCAGTCTTGTCTGGGTTCAGCTTGAGGTGGTTGGAGGACATCCACTGTGAGATGTCAGCCAGGCAAGCAGTGATGCACTCTTCCACCTGGGTGGCAGAGGGGGGGAAGGATAGAAACAGTTGTGTGTCATCAGCATAACAGTGATAGGATATATTGTGAGCAGAGATGATAGTGCCAAGGGATTTAGTGTACAGTGAGAAAAGGAGGGGACCAAGTACAGATCCCTGTGGGACCCCAGTTTGGAGGGTTCGGGGGGATGATAACAGACCTTTCCAGGAGACCTGGTAGGTCCGGTCGGTGAGGTAAGAGGAGAACCACTTTAGTGCCGTCCCGCCGATGCCTAGATCCGCTAGGGTGTCTAGGAGCAGCTGGTGGTTCACTGTGTCAAATGCTGCTGATAGGTCTAGGAGAATCAGGACTGCAGAGTGGGAAGCAGCCTGGGCAGCATGTAGTGCTTCTGTGACTGCCAGCAGGGCAGTTTCTGTGGAGTGGGCCTTTTTGAATCCGGACTGGTTGGGATCTAGCAGGTTGTTATGTGAGAGATGGAGAGAGAGCTGGTTGGAGACAACACGTTCAATGCTTTTTGATAGAAATGAAAGGAGTGATACCGGTCTGTAGTTCTTGACATCTGAGGGGTCAAGGGTTGGTTTCTTGAGGAGTGGTGTTACTCTGGCTGACTTGAGGGCAGATGGGACGCAGCCTGAGGTTACTGAGGTGTTGATGATGGAGGTGATGAAGGGGAGCAGATCAGGTGCGATGGTCTGGAAGATTGGAGACGGGACAGGGTCGAGAGGACAGGTGGTAGGTCTAGTGGAAGTCACTAGTTGTAGGACCTCGTCTGGGGAAAGAGGAGAGAAGGAGGACATGCATGGTGTGTTGGGGTTAGTGTTGGTTGAGTCAGATGCCACTTTATGGGGGAGGGGGGGGAAGGAGCTGCTGATATCGTCAACCTTCTTCTCAAAGTAGTTGACAAAAACATCAGCAGTGAGGGATGAAGGTTGGGTGGGGGGAGGAAGCTTAAGGAGGGAGGAGAAAGTGGAGAAGAGCTTCCTTGGGTTAGAAGTACAGGATTGGATTTTGGTGTGGTAGAAAGAGGTTTTAGCAGTGGTTAGTGAGAGGGAGAAGGCAGAGAGGAGTGAGTGAAAGTGGGATAGGTCATCAGGTAGCTTTGTCTTGCGCCATTTCCTTTCGGCTGCCCTTAGAGGTGTTCGTTCAGATCTGAGAGTTTCAGATAACCAGGGAGCCGGTGGACATGAGCGAGCTGGCCTGGATGAGAGCGGGCAGTGTTGGTCGAATGCAGATGAGATAGAGGAGAGGAAGGATGAGGTTGCAGAGTCAGGTGAGAGAGAGAGGAAGGACTCCAGGGAGGGTAGAGAGGAGAGAATAGAGGATGAGAGGGAGGAGGGGTTTAGGGATTTGAGATTGCGTCGGGTGGTGACGTTAGGAGGGTTAGTGGGTTTAGGCGGGAGGGTGGAGAGAGAGAGGGAGAAGGCGAGTTCCTGGGGGGCGATAGAGCACAATGAGGGTGAGGGGGACTGGTTGTGATATTGAGATAGCATGGAATTCAAATGTGGACAGAGAAAGGTGAGAGAGATTTAAGACACGGAAATTCCATTTGGGGGACATTAGTAGTCCTGTGCCACCCCCTGCACCTGTTGGGCGAGGGGTGTGGGTAAACTTGTGGGAAACAGAGAGGGCGGCCGGGGTTGCAGAGTTGTCTGGGGTAATCCAGGTTTCAGTCAGAGCAAGGAAATGCAGAGACTTGAGGGAGGCGTGGCCTGAAATGAATTCAGGCATTTTCTTTTTGGTAGCTGCATGGCAGTTCCAGAGGCCTCCCTCCACCACCATGTGGTGACTGGGTGAACGAGCTGGATAGATGAGATTTGAGGGATTTCTGAGACGGGGGAAGTAGTGACTAGGACGGCATGAGGGGGAAAGTATGGGGATGGTGGGAAAACACATTGTACAGAGAAAAATAGGTAATATATATATATATAGTGGTAGTAATAATAATAGAACAAAAACCGTAGTAATAATGATAATAATAATAATAATACTAATAATTACAAATAATAATAATAATAATAATAATAACAATAATAGTAATGACAATAATATGTAGTGAAAAAGGATGATACAAAAGGTTGATACAAAACCCTGGGAGGTGGTTTTTCTTCGCTTGATGTGTCTCTTGATGTGTCTCTGGATGTCCGGGTCTTTAGCTTTGATAGTAGAGTGACAAAGTCTGAACCCTCATTAAGTGTATGATTGCTACAAAAATAAGATCATATCGTTAAACTACGGTTGAATAGTGTGACTGTGAACTGAGAAGGTGAATTACGATTTAATTTTGTTGTTGCATTTGAACTGTGAAGAAGGTGAATTACGATTCATTTTGTTATTGCATTTGAACTGTGAAAGAGGTGAATTCCAATCCATTTTGGTATATTGCATTTTGGGAGTTGGACATTAATAGGAGTGAAGAAGACAACATTTCATTTTTTATTTTATTTTATTTCATTCATTTATTCATGTTTTTGGGGAAAGCTACTTACCATTTAATTCAATTTTTTTCCCTTTTTTTTATCACTCAGTTCATGTGGTTGGTTGGGCACTTACTTTGGAGTAGGGGCGTCTCACCTATCCTGTTAGATGTAGAAAGGGAGGGGACTTGTGCTGAACCTAGTTTGAGTTAAGGGGCTACGTGTACAGATACCCACTCCAGATATCAAAACGTATGTATTTTGACGTGACAAATTAAATTCTGCCAATATGCCCTGACCCTGGAGAATACCCGGCTGAGGCAGGAGAAAAATCAGCTGACCAGCAACTACAACACCTTAATGAGTGAAAAAAAACAGCTGGCCAGCAACTATGACACCTTAATGAGTGAAAAAAAACAGCTGGCCAGCAACTATGACACCTTAATGAGTGAAAAAAAACAGCTGGCCAGCAACTATGACACCTTAATGAGTGAAAAAAAACAGCTGGCTATCAACAACGACAATCTGATTCTGAACACAATCCAGTTAGAAAGTGAAGTAAACCAGCTGAAGAGAGCAGGTGAGAGATGTTGCAACCCTATTTAAGTTGTGTATTATTATAATGATATTTAATTTAGTATTAGGGATATAGAGGTAGAAAGTCTGAGTAAACTCCTCACTGCTGATGTATGACAACTATCATAGAACAACTAGAGAAAAGGCTCCTCGGAGCACAGGTGTCCACAAGGTCAGGTAGGTTAATGTGAAAGGGTTCCATTTCTTCTCATGCCTTTCATTGCAATTGGAGGCTGCATTCATGATTTGAGGCATTTTGTTACGAAAACGTGTTTTGCAAAAATCAACCTACATTTTTTATTTTATTTTATTTCATTCATTTATTCATGTTTTTGGGGAAAGCTACTTACCATTTAATTCAATTTTTTTCCCTTTTTTTTATCACTCAGTTCATGTGGTTGGTTGGGCACTTACTTTGGAGTAGGGGCGTCTCACCTATCCTGTTAGATGTAGAAAGGGAGGGGACTTGTGCTGAACCTAGTTTGAGTTAAGGGGCTACGTGTACAGATACCCACTCCAGATATCAAAACGTATGTATTTTGACGTGACAAATTAAATTCTGCCAATATGCCCTGACCCTGGAGAATACCCGGCTGAGGCAGGAGAAAAATCAGCTGACCAGCAACTACAACACCTTAATGAGTGAAAAAAAACAGCTGGCCAGCAACTATGACACCTTAATGAGTGAAAAAAAACAGCTGGCCAGCAACTATGACACCTTAATGAGTGAAAAAAAACAGCTGGCCAGCAACTATGACACCTTAATGAGTGAAAAAAAACAGCTGGCTATCAACAACGACAATCTGATTCTGAACACAATCCAGTTAGAAAGTGAAGTAAACCAGCTGAAGAGAGCAGGTGAGAGATGTTGCAACCCTATTTAAGTTGTGTATTATTATAATGATATTTAATTTAGTATTAGGGATATAGAGGTAGAAAGTCTGAGTAAACTCCTCACTGCTGATGTATGACAACTATCATAGAACAACTAGAGAAAAGGCTCCTCGGAGCACAGGTGTCCACAAGGTCAGGTAGGTTAATGTGAAAGGGTTCCATTTCTTCTCATGCCTTTCATTGCAATTGGAGGCTGCATTCATGATTTGAGGCATTTTGTTACGAAAACGTGTTTTGCAAAAATCAACCTACTGGTAGCACTATAACAGGCCAATGTGAAAAGGGTGGGGTTTCTTCCTCTGCCTTGTGGGAATGTGCTTCTAAAATGTCATGTAAATCGCATGCTGTGTTCATGATTTGAGGCACTTTGTTGCAACGGGACCAATGCTGCAAACTTTGGAAGCCAATCTTAGCCAATCAGGATGTAATATGGAACATCGGACGGGAGCTGTCGTACGCTTTGTCCTCGGCTGTTTTTCTGTCGTAGAACAGTGGAGCAGCATTGTTTGACCAGCTGAGAGGCTGTCACAGGCATCTAAAGGCATCCCCGGCCGATAGTGTGAACTGTGAACGGTTTGGGGAACCATTTTAAAACAAAGGCGGCTTGCATGCTGTGGTTTACTAACCAGAAATTTGCATGCACAAGGCTCAAAGTTGGGCCAGCTCTAAACTGACTGGGCCACGGCCCGTATGTGCGTGTGTGTGTGTGTGTGTGTGTGTGGGCAGCAAGGCAAGCGAGGCGAGAGGAGAAACAGACAGGGTACTACAGCTACAGCTTTATTTAATTCATACAGGTGTTCGTTCTTTATTTATTTAAGATAGGCTACAACAAACCAGTTGGACTTGCAAGTTGCGTGTGCGTGCGTGTAGTACAGTTATACAATGTGTTAGATGCCTATAAAAGGCCGTTCTGTAAAATGTGGGGCAGAGGTTCGGCTTTGGCATTTAGGGATTAGCTGGAAACAGACAGACGGACACTGTTCGGATTTTTGTCAAGTTAGCCTCATGTAATGCTTTGATCCCACCATAGGAAGTTCAACACGCTAACTTAAACTATACGCACTCCGAAAGGGGAACATTTGTCGTGGTAACTCTGGCAATGAAAATTACTCAGCCACACAAATATTTGAATAATAATAATAATAATAATAATAATAATAATAATACAACAAATAATAATATAACAAATACCGGTAACCTGCTTTTTGTTATGTATTAAACCAAAACTCATTCACTCACTATAACTTTGTGTACAGTTAGCCGACACGCGAGATGAGGCGTTAGCATTAGCCTCAATTAAAACCCAACACGGTGCTTGCAGGCAGATCATTTACTGTAACACACCAAAAGAAAACAAACCACATCATTAACATCACATAAACACATTGACTGTAAAGTTTAAACCATCATACATGAAAGGAATTCACGTTTGACACTTGCTTTGGCAATGTAGATGTATGTTTTCTCATGCCAATGAAGCTCCTTTGAATTTAATTAAAAAAGTGAAATAATATCAACTCCCTCGTCCACTTTATATTATACTATTATAAGTGGCATATTTAATTTGCTCTGAAATCTGTCTAGAGATGAGCCCCAAGGCTGCTGGAGAACCAACCTTCCCTTCCATTGCTGCCAAGCTATTCTCTTCTTGCCTACACCACATGATATTTCTGGTCTCACTGATGCCAAGGAATTTGGCTTTTTTTAATCTTAAAGACTCATTAAGATTGAGTTTTTCCAATATTTTGACACTCTCTTCCATCCATGTATATCCCCTAATGTCCAACCTTCTCCAACAGTCTCAACACCCACAGACCTGACAGTAGTGGAGGTCACCTCAGAGAGCGTGGAGCTGTCCTGGGCCAATGAGAGGACAGTGACAGAGTACCTAATCACCTACGTCCCCACGGCCCTCGGAGGGCTGGAGCTGGACATGCGTGTGCCTGCCGACCACAAGTTAGCCACTATTCGGGAGCTGAAGCCTGACATTGAGTACCTGATAAGTGTCTATGCCGTCCTCGACAATAAGAAGAGTTGTCCTGTTAGTGTCAGAGTGGCAACACGTAAGTCACAACTCTCGTGTGAATATAACTGTACTACATTTATATTTGTCAATCATCTTATGTGACTAAATTTGACTGAGGGGCTGCCATTGGATTTTTTTTTTTTTTTTTCATGTCATAAGCAGGGAATCAATAGCTTCAAATTGACATATTGGTTGTTCAGTTTGACCCACCAGTTTTGGAGATATGGCTTATAGAGTAATGTATTGCAGTTGAGAAAACAGGCTTGAAAGGTTCACTTCTGTTGCGCGATGGCAGGCTCTCAGTCAAATCTGGTCACATATTAGTTCAGATTTTGTTAAATTAAAACAATATATTTCTTTATTTTAAAATACGATGACTCATTAAGATTGACGTTTTTTAATAGTTTGACACTCTCTTCCATACATACATATATATATATATATATATATATATATATATTAAGGCTGTCAAAGTTAACGTGTTAATCGTGCGTTAACTCAACGTCCTTTTAACGGCGTTAATTTAATTAACGCGCGATTAACGCACGGTGAAGTTTGACAGAACGGTTGAGAGACGCATGCATCTGAATGCAGGCAGGCAGATTCCAATAGCCCCGCCTCTCTCTCACCCCCCCCCCCCCCCCCCCCCCAGTCTCTCTCTACCATTCCCACACTCAGTCCGGACTCCGCACCGTCGTCAGTACTATAGGGCTGCGCACAGTTGAGCTGTGAGCAGAGGCTGAATGCCTCCGTTCGGCTCGTTATTAATTAATTTGCTTCACAATGTGTTAGATCAGAACCTCTTTGAAGTGGGCATTGGGCAAAAGCAAAACTCTGGCAGTTTTGGTTGACAAACATAGTTAGTTAGTTGTGGAAGCTTGATGCTAATCATGCTACACAGACCATGCTAATGAGTGCTAAAGCTAATGTTGACTTGCAGGAGAGAGAGGGGCAGGGGCTCGTGTGTGTGTGTGTGTGTGTGTGTGTGTGTGTGTGTGTGTGTGTGTGTGTGTGTGTGTGTGTGTGTGTGTGTGTGTGTGTGTGTGTGTGTGTGTGTGTGTGTGTGTGTGTGTGTGTGTGTGTGTGTGTGTTGAGTTTATGATTTTGTTTCCCCCTTCCATGGCATTTGCAATAAAGCAAGCATTCTCCCATGTTGAGTATTTAAAACTTGAAAAGACCACCAGTGGTCCCTGAGGGGATTCCAGGTGGCCCACAGCTAAATGATGGAGGGTTGGTAACCAAATGAACCCTTATAGATCTTTAACTCTCAAGAGTTGAATAATTGTTAAACAAATGCATTACTTAAAGTTAATTCACATGAAGTCTACACAATTAGAGAACTTAGATTTTTTTTTATTTCGATCAACATACAGCCTGTTATCTCTCCTAATGGTACCAACATCAATACAGTTCTTTAGTTTGGGTCTGGAAGGCTAAATGTCATCAAATGGTGGTCCGTGGCTCAAATGCAGAATAACTAATGGACCTTGATATGAAAAATCTTAAAAACCACTGATTTAAGGTATATTTCGAACGGATAAAAAATATGCGATTAATTTGCGATTAATCGGCGATTAACTATGGGCAATCATGCGATTAATCGCGATTAAATATTTTAATCGACTGACAGGCCTAATATATATATATATATATATATATATATATGTATATCCCCTAATGTCCAAACTTCTCCAACAGTCTCACCACCCACAGACCTGACAGTAGTGGAGGTCACCTCAGAGAGCGTGGAGCTGTCCTGGGCCAATGAGAGGACAGTGACAGAGTACCTAATCACCTACGTCCCCACGGCCCTCGGAGGGCTGGAGCTGGACATGCGTGTGCCTGGCGACCACAAGTTAGCCACTATTCGGGGGCTGAAGCCTGGCGTTGAGTACCTGATAAGCATCTATGCCGTCCTCGACAATAAGAAGAGTGTTCCTGTTAGTGTCAGAGTGGCAACACGTAGTAAGTCACAACTCTCGTGTGAATGTTGGCCATGTCAATGTTTACATTCTGGCAATCTGGGAACCCATTTCAGTAACACTTATTTTGAGGGGATATCCAGCTTTTAGTGTTTTTTCACAAACTTTGTCCTACACAAACATTAAATTCCCATTGACAATGAATGCAGAATGTAACGTCATAGTGTCTGAGCAAATAGGCATAGTGTCTATTTTCGTCCTACACAAACATTACATTCCTATTGACAATGAATGGAGAATTTAGTGTCTATAGGCATAGTATAAATAATAATATAATAATAATATAAATATAGGCATAGTGTGTATTTTACGCCATGATGATCTACGATGATAATAATGCCCCTTACTTCACACAGGTGTGATTTTTAGGGGCACTAGCCCCTCCTATATACAGCTTTTTGTCCTTAACTCGTGTCACTTTAGCCATTGACAATGAAAGGAGAATTTACATTTGACCAAATCGGCCTTTTGTGGCAACACAAACATTAAATGCTATTGACAACAATGAAAGGAGAATGTACGCCATATGTAGACGAGCAAATAGGCTATTTAGTCTAACACAATGAATGGAGAATTTACATCATATGTGGACGAGCAATTTCACATAAATTCATCTTACATGATCATGGTGAAAAGATGAGTTGTTGATAAATTGACAAATTAATTCATGAAGAAGTATATTCATTTTTTTATTGGATGATGTACTACGACAAGAGCGCCCCTCACTTCACACGTGTGATTTCTTTGCAAACAGGAACTGAGTTTGGCTCCTCCCTTTTCTTAGTCCACTTCCTCCTGGGTGCTTCTGTGTTTATTATTACATGTTTAGGGCAGTGGTGCTGACAGATTAACCTGTGAGAGATTAACCTGCTGGTAAAGTTGGATTCTTAGAAAGTTTATTTTCTTCTTGGCCAAGTAAGTATTTGCAAGCATTTCAATCAGTCCGTCCGTCCGTCACACCAGGTAAAGTTGTCTGGGAGTCATCAGATTGTTATGTATTTCACACTACAAGAGTCTTTTTTTTTAAATCGGCTGTCATTATAATATCTTGGTGGCTTTCACACTAAACGATTGATCACCGACAAGGCATCACACACTGCAAGACTTCACCAAGATACGATCCAGACCCGATACATGTAGGCTACATCATTTGTTTTTTATTCCAATTAATTTTGACATGTGCGAGACACAGGACGTCTCTCTCTCTCTCGCTCTCTCTCTCGTGCGCATGTGCGAGCGTGTGTGGAGTGGTGGTGCGGAGTGAGTCTCTACGGAGTGAGTTAGTTTCTTTCCATCTTTTTAATGCTTTGCTGGGTTGCTCTTTAAAGAGTGTTTCTCTTTTATTGATTAGTGTTAAATCCCCGCTGCGGTCAGCGGGTCTTGTGGCTTTTGTGTGCCGCAGCAGCGGCTGCTTGACAATTTGACTAGGAAACATTAAAATCTCGCCAAGTTTCCCCTGTTCAGTGGAGGACTGCAGTCTGGCTGTAGCCAAGGTGGTCGGAGCGGCAAGTGTAAAATCTGCCGCTAGAATGAACGGTGGAGTGGTGATTTTTGTGGATGGGGTGGAGAAAGCAAACACCGTCGTAACAAACGGCGTGGTTATAAAGGACACGTTTGTTTCCGTGACACCCCTCTCTACACCAGCGAAAAAGGTGATGTTGTCAAATATCCCCCCGTTCATAAGCGATGAACTTATTGTGAGGGAGTTGTCCTGGTTTGGCAAAGTTGTGTCACCAGTTAAAAAGTTGCCGTCAGGCTGCAAATCACCTGAGCTGAGGCACCAGCCAGGTGGGGGAGGGGGGGGGTGTTGCAGGGGGCGGGGCTGGGGCAGAGGGGATGCTGGTAACAGAGGTTGACATGAGAGGTGAGGAGGACAGCTTAAAAGTGATTGGGCAGAAAAGGAAGACCCCACTGCAGGGTCACAACCAAAGAAGGCGACAGGGAGAGTTGGTTTTGGATGGTGGTGAACCTGGGGTTAGGGTTTAAGTTTAAGTTTAAGGTTAGGGTTAGGGTTAGGGTTAGGGTTGTGGATGGTGGTGAACCTGGGGTGTGGGTTAGGGTTTAGGGTTAGGGTTTTGGATGGTGGTGAACCTGGGGTGTGTGAAAGTGAGATGTCCGAAGATGAGCTAATTCATTATAGTAAGGGCATTTTATCAGGTATTTGACCAATCTGGGAACTAAATTGTTACCAAGAAATTTCTTCACCAATGTGTTTCTAAAGGTGTCTAATAACATATACTAAAAGTTTGAAATTCAACTCCCGTGGGAAATTGAGTTATT
The DNA here is from genome assembly GCF_951216825.1 of Electrona antarctica. Classification (NCBI taxonomy): domain Eukaryota; kingdom Metazoa; phylum Chordata; class Actinopteri; order Myctophiformes; family Myctophidae; genus Electrona; species Electrona antarctica. The sequence goes on along the minus strand of NC_136812.1, from coordinate 58,002,143 downwards.
ATCATAATATGTGACCAAACCCTTAACATCCTATATAAGGCAAAAAAGTCCAAATTTCATCAATCTTTAAGTAGCATGTGACATATGAAACTAGGGGGTTTTCATGATTCTGAATCCATGCCAAGCATTCGTTTTGCACAAAAGACACTCCTTGGGCTAAATTAGGCCATATCCACAGTCACATGGTCACATATTATGCTAATAACTCAATTTCCCACGGGAGTTGAATTTCAAACTTTTAGTACATGTTATTAGACACCTTTAGAAACACATTGGTGAAGACATTTCTTGGTAACGATTTAGTTCCCAGATTTTCATAGATTTCTCTCAGAAATGAAGCAGTTCTTACAGAAAACAAAGAACGCAAAGGGAGTGAAGGTGTCCAGCTTTTTTCCCTCGGAACAAATCTTTCATACAGTCAGCAAAAGAAAACATGAATAAAAAAGGAAGGGGGGCTTTCACAGAACAGGAGATTTATAGGGTCAGAAAGTTTCTACAGAAAGTCAATCACGATCTAGAAGTTTAGTAGTTTAGTTAGTTTAATGAAGTGTTTTTTACTGTCCACATGGTTGGTGTCCTATTTTTTACACATGAGTTCAGAATTGCCACCTTGAACCTGAACGGAGCAAGGGACATTAGAAAGAGGGCAATGTTGTATGAACTGGTAAAAGTGAAAGGCATTGATGTAATGATGGTACAGGAGACACATACTGATGGAACAAATGAAACTGATTGGAAAGTAGAATGGGAGGGCGAAGTTTGCCTGAGCTCTTTGAGCTCAAACCGTGGGGGGGTTGCAATCCTGTTCTCCAAGAGTTTTTCTCCTATTACATATGATGTCCAGGTCAAGGTGGAGGGGAGGTTAATACTTGTCAAAGCAAAGTATGAGAAATATACAGTTGTTTTTATCAATGTCTATGCACCTGTCGTTGGACAGGACAGAGTAATGTTTTTAAATACATTGAATGATTTTTTAATGACATGTAATTCAGATGATTTTTTGTACCTCAGGGGTGATTTTAACTGTACTCAGAACGACCAAATTGATCGTAATCATGCTGAACCTCACAGGCAGTCGCAAAGAGCAATGAACAACATAATTGAGACACACGACTTAATAGACATGTGGAGAGAGTTACACGACACCAAGAGACAGTATACATGGGCTCACGTAAGGGACAATGTTATCTCTCTAGCCAGGCTGGACAGGCTTTATTGTTTTAAACACCAATTTAGTGTCGTTACGAGGTGTGGCATGGTGCCAGTGGGTTTTACTGACCATACTTTAAGGCAGTGGTGGGACTGTGGAAAAGTTCAAATTAAACAGCTTTGTCAGCAGTACACTCTCAATGTCACAAGGGATATTGCCAGATCAATGAGGGACCTGGAGATTGAGTTAGTGGACCTGCATAGTTTGTGGGAGTCCACAGGAAATGGAGGACATTTTGAAGTCCTCAAATCCAAAAAAAAGCATGCTTGAAGACCTACTGGGCATGAAAGCGCAGGGGGCTTTGGTGCGGTCTAGGTTCCAGGGCGTCGACTGGATGGATGCACCTTCCAGTTTATTTTTTGGTTTAGAGAAAAAGAATGGGCAGAGCAGGTTCCTGCACACGCTACGTTCACCGGGGGGGCAGAGCAGGTTCCTGCACACGCTACGTTCACCGGGGGGGCAGAGCAGGTTCCTGCACACGCTACGGTCACCGGGGGGGCAGAGCAGGTTCCTGCACACGCTACGGTCACCGGGGGGGCAGAGCAGGTTCCTGCACACGCTACGTTCACCGGGGGGGCAGAGCAGGTTCCTGCACACGCTACGTCACCGGGGGGGGGGGGGGGGGGGGGGGGGGCAGGAGCTCATGGATGCTGGAGAGATCCGGTGCGCGGCAGTGGAGTTTTACTCTGAGCTGTACAAGAGTGAATACAAGGACAATGAACTGTTGTTTTCATCATTCTGTGATGGACTTCCTCAGATTCCCCCAAACGAGAACTGTGGTAAGAGGGGACCTTTGACACTGGCTGAGCTGAGCATTGCTTTGCAAGGCATGGAGGGGAGCAAGGCCCCTGGCATTGACGGGTTGACAGTGGAGTTCTATAAAGCTTTCTGGGAGGAGTTGAAGGAGGACTTGTTGGAGGTGTTAAGTGAAAGCTTTGGAGAAATGTGTTTATCTGGGAGGGCATAGTGGACAAAGTGCAAGGAAAATTGAACAAATGGAAATGGTTGCTACCAAAAATGTCATGCAGGGGGAGAACACTAGTCATCAACGACCTGGTGGCCTGTACCTTGTGGCATCGTCTAGCATGCAGGGAACCACCAAGTGGCTTAATGAGAAAAATCCAAGCTTTAATGGTTGATTTTTTTTGGGACAGAATGCATTGGATACCTCAAGCAGTTCTGTTCTTGCCAAAGGAAGAGGGGGGGCAGGGACTGATTTACATTGAAAGTAGAATTGCAGCTTTCCGGTTGCAGTCATACAAAAATATCTCACAACTGGACACGAGTAGCTCATCTGGAAGGACGTGGCAAGCACTATCTTGAGGAGGGTGGATGGACTGGGGATGGATGCTGCAATGTTTTTATTGAATGCTAATGTTTTCAATATGACTGAACTGTCGCCTTTTTACAGGGCTGTTTTTAAGGCTTGGACTATTTTTAAGTGGACAGTAGAGGAGCCAGTTTCATCACTGCACTGGTTACTAGAGGAACCTCTTGTTGGGGGGGCTAGGTTGGACATTCAAGACAGTACAACACCTAACCTCACTGACACTCTGTGCGCCGCTGGGATGGTGACTTTGAGGAAGTTGGTGGATGTTGCTGGGCCGAGGTTAAGGAATGCACACGCCGTAGCTGACAGGTTGGGGCTGAGGTCAGTGCGCTATGTGGAATACATCTGAGGTCAGTGCGCTATGTGGAATACATCTGAGGTCAGTGCGCTATGTGGAATACATCTTGGGGCTGAGGTAAGTGCGCTATGTGGAATACATCTTGGGGCTGAGGTCAGTGCGCTATGTGGAATACATATTGGGGCTGAGGTCAGTGCGCTATGTGGAATACATCTTGGGGCTGAGGTCAGTGCGCTATGTGGAATACATCTTGGGGCTGAGGTCAGTGCGCTATGTGGAATACATCTTGGGGCTGAGGTCAGTGCGCTATGTGGAATACATCTGAGGTCAGTGTGCTATGTGGAATACATCTTGGGGCTGAGGTCACTGCGCTATGTGGAATACATCTTGGGGCTGAGGTCAGTGTGCTATGTGGAATACATCTTGGGGCTGAGGTCAGTGCGCTATGTGGAATACATCTTGGGGCTGAGGTCAGTGTGCTATGTGGAATACATCTTGGGGCTGAGGTCAGTGTGCTATGTGGAATACATCTTGGGGCTGAGGTCAGTGTGCTATGTGGAATACATCTTGGGGCGATTGGCTGAGAGACTGTCTGAGGACGACTTTGATCTTTTGAGGATCTACAGTGAGGGGGAGGAAACCCCGGATAGAGAGGACCCTTTTCCTGGGATGGAGATTTGGCCTGATCTGAAGGGCTGTTCAGGACAGTTGCTAGATGGAAAAGAGGGTCAAAGTGTTGATTTGTACACAGTAAATGGAAAGGGGGTGTACATGTGCTGTGTTAAAGCTCTTAATATTATTGTGAGTACCCAAAGCATGCAATTTCTAGAAATGTCCTGAAGAATATGTGAGTGTACACAAAAGATCAAATAAAGGCTTCGTTAAAGGTGTCTCTCTCTCTCTCTCTCTCTCTGTCTCTCTCTCTCTCTCTCCCTCTCTCTCTCTCTCTCTGTCTCTCTCTCTCTCTCTCTCTCTGTCTCTGTCTCTGTCTCTGTCTCTGTCTCTCTCTATGTCTCTCGCTCTCTGTCTCTCGCTCTCTGTCTGTCTCTCTCTCTGTCTGTCTGTCTCTCTCTCTCTCTCTCTCTCTCTGTCTCTCTCTCTGTCTCTCTCTCTCTCTTTGTCTATCTCTGTCTCTGTCTCTCCCTCTCTCTCTCTCTGTCTCTCTTTGTCTCTCTCTCTGTCTCTGTCTCTGTCTCTGTCTCTGTCTCTCTCTCTCTGTGCATGGAGCGATAGCCACGGACAGACACATAGCACACCTCGATCCTAGTCATGGGGTGGGATGTGTTTTCTGTGCTCAGGAGGAAACTTTAGAGCACCTGTTCATACAGTGCACCAGGCTAGGGGGTTTATTTGGATTGATGGTCTCTTGGTTTCTGGGGTTGGGGGAGGTTTTCTCACACGAACTGTTCGTTTTTGGTCCAAAATACTCTGCTAACAAGAAAAGTGTCCATGTGCTCATGAACTTCATGTCAGGGGTGGCTAAACTGGCAATCTGGATAAGCAGGAAAAACAAAACCCGGGGGGCGGGTAGACCCTGTGCAAGTGATGCAAGGGCTGGTGGCAGCCCGCATTAGGGTAGAACATGCCTACTACAGGACAGTGGACAATCTGGAGACTGTTGGTGCAACATGGGCTGTGGGAGGGGTGCTGTGTATGGTGGGGGAGCATGGGGAACTAATTATCTCGTTTTAATATTTAATATTTATTCTTAAGTTTGAATGAAGCATGTGAAATTATGTGGAAAATTATTATAATTATGAAGAAAAGTGGTCCTTTAACTGAAGTACAAATACCTTATTGTACTTTGAGTTGATGTGTTGTAGAAAACACCATTGATGTAATAAAGTCATAGTTTTACCCTCCACTCCACTACATCTCTGAATACTATTATTAGTACAACTGTGTGTTAGAATTGATTATCAGTACATTGAAAATCCATCAGTAAATCTCCTGTTTGATGTTTTTAGTCAAGTCGTGTCCCGGTGGATGGACGGCGTTTGGAGACGGATGTTACTACAGAACTACTGAATTGAAATCATGGCAGAAAGCTAGAGATTACTGTCAGAGGCAAGGAGCTGATCTGGTGGTCATTAACAGTCCAGCAGAACAGGTTAGTGTGTGTGTGTGTGTGTGTGTGTGTGTGTGTGTGTGTGTGTGTGTGTGTGTGTGTGTGTGTGTGTGTGTGTGTGTGTGTGTGTGTGTGTGTGTGTGCGCGCGCGCGCACGCCTACTTCCACTCCACCACATCTCAGAGGCAACATTTTTACTTTTACTCCACTACAATTATTTCTGAACTGTAGTTACTTTGTATGTTTTGATTATTATTACAAACATACAATTTAAGCATTTATCAGACACAGAACGATTTACAGTAAGCAAGAACATCACATGGTATTACATCAAATACATAAAAATAGTCATCATGAATCATACATAAAATAACCTAACGTCTGTCTAACAGTAGAATATATATATAATGAAACTATGCGTATACACTATAGAGTGCTATGTCTACATAAAATGCTATTTAAGTTACATAAGTTGAGCCTTTGTAAGGTCGTCAAGGCTAGGGAAAGTGCTACGGCGCTAAGATGGAGTCTGAAGAGGTGGTTTTCAGACTATGGGTTAAGATGGAGTCTGAAGAGGTGGTTTTCAGACTATGGGTTAAGATGGAGTCTGAAGAGGTGGTTTTCAGACTATGGGTTAAGATGGAGTCTGAAGAGGTGGTTTTCAGACTATGGGTTAAGATGGAGTCTGAAGAGGTGGTTTTCAGACTATGGGTTAAGATGGAGTCTGAAGAGGTGGTTTTCAGACTATGGGTTAAGATGGAGTCTGAAGAGGTGGTTTGCAGACTATGGGTTAAGATGGAGTCTGAAGAGGTGGTTTTCAGACTATGGGTTAAGATGGAGTCTGAAGAGGTGGTTTTCAGACTATGGGTTAACACTAGCGCGTCGGAGCGGTCAGGCTGACCGATTTTGAAATTTTGAAGTGGATTTTCTTTGCCCATGAAGTCCTGAGAAAGTTCCCCTTGCATGACTTTTTCTAAATGTTCGATTCAAACCATCTCTGTTTTTTTTTTCATCTGAAACGTTTTGGAAATATGATTTTAGACATAATTCTACTAAAATGTCTGCTCTTTTTCGGTCCGTGGGACCGCTCTTAGAGCCCTCACCCTTTCTCCCCCACAAGCAGTGCTTTTCACACCTCCCTCCCGGCTGGAGACGGGCATTGTTCAAGCTAATGTGTCATTTGCATTCCAACTAGCCTTCCACATGTAGGCAAACTTACATTACAAACTTACATAAACTAAACTTGTTTTAGATGTTATATATGCGGTTTGCAGAAATAACGATGTCTGACTTTATTTCTCGAAACGGAAAAAGAAATATGGTGTGTGGTATTGTTTCCACCAAGCGCATAGCTCAATAGATATAAATACATGTTGACTATACACGCCATCTTTAGCATAATTATGTTGGAATAATAAAGTTTATAGCATTGTGACTATGTCGCGCATATTCATTTCATATATCAGCGCATCAAAAATATGGTGAAATATGGTGTATTGACTGACTGGCGTATTGTTTCAACCAAACGCATAGCTCAATAGATGATACATGTTGACTATACACGCCATCTTTATAGCATAATTATGTAAGGTGGCGATGATAAAAATGAATCAATTATCCTGGAATAATAAAGTTTATAGCATGGTCTGTTTGACCCGACCGACATTTCCTTGGAGCGAGAATGTTCGCCGATGCGCGAATCAGCGCGATGCCAAATAAAAATGACAGTGTTTGAAATCAGTCCAACCCGATAGACGTCCCGAACTTCTAAATGTTTTGTCAGTAAGAAGAACAGTTCTGTCCGTCCTTCGTCTGTAAACTTTTCTGCACGCGACCAGTGGAACTGATTTCCACGCATCACGGCTCTCTTTTTTCTCTCTCCCTCTCTCTCTCTCCCTCTCTCGTGGAGAGGGAGAAAATATCCAAGTAACTGACGGTGAGGTATGCGGAAGTGCATTTTAGATAACGCTGTAGCACTATTTGTGGCGGTGATGCGTCACATGACTTGATCTATCCTATGGTGTATATATAAACCGTGCTGCTGCTACGGACCTTTCTGCTGGCACAATAAATCAAATATATATAAATGACATCGATCATAGGCGGCGGGTATGTAAGGCTAGGCCAGGCTTAGCCTTCCCAAAAATTATGCTGGGTATTTTTAAAATATATATAGGCTAATATGTGCGCAGCATTATATAGAAGGCTATAGCCGCTCCCAAACTCCCAACTCCTTTGTCTGCAGCCTAAACTTTTCTGATTTGCACGCACGCACAGCTCTTTCCTTTTTTTGGCACAATCAATCAAATATATATTAATTACATCGATGTTTCCCCCTCTATATAAAATGACAATATATAACTAATGTCGTATTTCGTCTGAGCAATGTGCCTGGCTCTGGCAATAACGTGTGGTAGCCTATTGTATTGGCTCAATACAAAGTCGGACAGTGTTTGCTGCGCAAGTGTATTCAATAAAGCGCTCACACCGTCACTATAATTATAGTTTGGTAAACTGAAATAAAAAATAACTTTGAGTTGTCCTGTCTAGTTGAAACTGCTGCCTTGAATTCGTTGGAATGTAACATTTAGAAGACAATGGCAAGCCGTCAACGGGTGCAGAGAGAGGTGTGAAGATCATTAGACAGTGGGGGAGACAATGGCCAATCAAATAGCACGAAAAACACCGGTCAGCCTGACCGTTAGCCGTCATATTAGTAGTGCATTTTTTTCAGACATCCTAGTGTTAAGATGGAGTCTGAAGAGGTGGTTTTCAGACTACGGGTTAAGATGGAGTCTGAAGAGGTGGTTTTCAGACTATGGGTTAAGATGGAGTCTGAAGAGGTGGTTTTCAGACTATGGGTTAAGATGGAGTCTGAAGAGGTGGTTTTCAGACTATGGGTTAAGATGGAGTCTGAAGAGGTTGTTTTCAGACTATGGGTTAAGATGGAGTCTGAAGAGGTGGTTTTCAGACTATGGGTTAAAATGGAGTCTGAAGAGGTGGTTTTCAGACTATGGGTTAAGATGGAGTCTGAAGAGGTGGTTTTCAGACTATGGGTTAAGATGGAGTCTGAAGAGGTGGTTTTCAGACTATGGGTTAAGATGGAGTCTGAAGAGGTGGTTTTCAGACTATGGGTTAAGATGGAGTCTGAAGAGGTGGTTTTCAGACTATGGGTTAAGATGGAGTCTGAAGAGGTGGTTTTCAGACTATGGGTTAAGATGGAGTCTGAAGAGGTGGTTTTCAGACTATGGGTTAAGATGGAGTCTGAAGAGGTGGTTTTCAGAGTACGGGTTAAAATGGAGTCTGAAGAGGTGGTTTTCAGACTATGGGTTAAGATGGAGTCTGAAGAGGTGGTTTTCAGACTATGGGTTAAGATGGAGTCTGAAGAGGTGGTTTTCAGACTATGGGTTAAGATGGAGTCTGAAGAGGTGGTTTTCAGACTATGGGTTAAGATGGAGTCTGACGAGGTGGTTTTCAGACTATGGGTTAAGATGGAGTCTGAAGAGGTGGTTTTCAGACTATGGGTTAAGATGGAGTCTGAAGAGGTGGTTTTCAGACTATGGGTTAAGATGGAGTCTGAAGAGGTGGTTTTCAGACTATGGGTTAAGATGGAGTCTGAAGAGGTGGTTTTCAGACTATGGGTTAAGATGGAGTCTGAAGAGGTGGTTTTCAGACTATGGGTTAAGATGGAGTCTGAAGAGGTGGTTTTCAGACTATGGGTTATGATGGAGTCTTAAGAGGTGGTTTTCAGACTATGGGTTAAGATGGAGTCTGAAGAGGTGGTTTTCAGACTATGGGTTAAGATGGAGTCTGAAGAGGTGGTTTTCAGACTATGGGTTAAGATGGAGTCTGAAGAGGTGGTTTTCAGACTATGGGTTAAGATGGAGTCTGAAGAGGTGGTTTTCAGACTATGGGTTAAGATGGAGTCTGAAGAGGTGGTTTTCAGAGTACGGGTTAAAATGGAGTCTGAAGAGGTGGTTTTCAGACTATGGGTTAAGATGGAGTCTGAAGAGGTGGTTTTCAGACTATGGGTTAAGATGGAGTCTGAAGAGGTGGTTTTCAGACTATGGGTTAAGATGGAGTCTGAAGAGGTGGTTTTCAGACTATGGGTTAAGATGGAGTCTGACGAGGTGGTTTTCAGACTATGGGTTAAGATGGAGTCTGAAGAGGTGGTTTTCAGACTATGGGTTAAGATGGAGTCTGAAGAGGTGGTTTTCAGACTATGGGTTAAGATGGAGTCTGAAGAGGTGGTTTTCAGACTATGGGTTAAGATGGAGTCTGAAGAGGTGGTTTTCAGACTATGGGTTAAGATGGAGTCTGAAGAGGTGGTTTTCAGACTATGGGTTAAGATGGAGTCTGAAGAGGTGGTTTTCAGACTATGGGTTATGATGGAGTCTTAAGAGGTGGTTTTCAGACTATGGGTTAAGATGGAGTCTGAAGAGGTGGTTTTCAGACTATGGGTTAAGATGGAGTCTGAAGAGGTGGTTTTCAGACTATGGGTTAAGATGGAGTCTGAAGAGGTGGTTTTCAGACTATGGGTTAAAATGGAGTCTGAAGAGGTGGTTTTCAGACTATGGGTTAAGATGGAGTCTGAAGAGGTGTTTTTCAGACTATGGGTTAAGATGGAGTCTGAAGAGGTGGTTTTCAGACTACGGGTTAAGATGGAGTCTGAAGAGGTGGTTTTCAGACTACGGAGGAAGATTAGCAGTGAGTCCATTAAAGGAGTGATACATTAAAGGACCACTTCACCACTTTTCAACCTATCTTCATATAATTGGTCCTCACTAATGTTCATGATAAAAAATAGCACCATTTCTTTCCTACTCAGTCTGTGTCTCATAGGACAGTGATTCCCAAGGTGGGGTCCAGGGACCCCCAGGGGTCCTCGAGGGACTTCCAGGGGGTCCCCAGCAAATGATAGTTTGCAACCAAATGGACCCTTATGGGTCTGTAACAGTGTTGATTTCATCGACTAACACTAAGAAAAATGTTCGTCGACTACCTTTTTCCCTGACGGAAACTAAATAAAAATTAAGCTATGATGACTAAAACTGTTACATTCCCTTAGGTCTAGGGGTCATTAAAGCATGCAACAAGGCTGGAAAGTGAACTGTTGTTTATTCACAGTGCTTCAATAAGTTTATATATAAATAGAAGATATGCAATAAATTACAAAAGGTATAAATATGGGAGTGTATATATCTATAATCTTCTATCTAGACAACCATGACGTACTAATAACGATAGTTTAATGGGTTTCCAACCAAATCCAATATCTGGGGCTGAGCACTCTGCTCGAGCCTTATCGTGTTACAACTTAAAGATACTGTAGCGCCTAAATCCCTATATTAGGTGCTACTGGCTGCCGACGCTTGAGGATGCAGTTTAGACGTGTGCTGTGAAGAACTGAGGTCCAGAATGTTCGTTGAGTGGATATTCAATTATATTTATTTACCTTACAAAATCCTATACTTTGAATGCAAATAACATAAATAACAAACAGTCAAACGTGGTGAATGCAACCGTCCCTGTCTGCACAGTCAGAAAACTTTTTGCCTCCTATCAGCAACACCTGCAATTCATTAGGGACAGGGTTAAATACCCTCCCTGTAACTATGGCAACCTAGGCCTTGATTGATAAACTGGCATTGGCCTGTAGTGACATCACAGAGATGATAAGGAGGCTCAAATGGCTCTTACACACCCACCCCTAATTGCTACTGGTGTGAAAAACAGAGCAATTTTTAAAAACAAAAAATACAAAGAGCCATTAAAACCCAAAATACCATGAACAAACCAAAATACAACATTTTAAGCAATAAATCATTAATTTCAAAACTCAAACTCAAATAGTTTTACACAAGCAGATTTTTAGAGAGGGGGTGAATGAATGTCAGAGATCTGCTTAAACTCAGGCATGTTCTGCTTTTATCCGTTTCTTTCTTGAGCTCTCCCATCTTCTTTTTCTCCCCTTTCTTGAGCTCTGCCATCTTTTCTTTCTCTTTCTTTGGCTCTGCCATTTTCCTCTCTTTTTCTCCTTTGAGCCTGTAGCTGCCATCTTCTTGGCAACAGGCTTCTTGGCTTTCATCTTCTTGGGCCCTTTAGCCGCGGTCTGGAGCAGAGTGTCTTTTGCTACCAGGCTCTTGACCGCAAGCTCAGCGCTGCTGGGGCCAGTCTTCTTGGGTTGTGGAGCTGCTGCCTTCTTGGCCTTGGCTGGAGCTGGAGAGAAGGATGGCCTTTCTGCTGGAGCTGGAGAGAAGGATGGCCTTTCTGCTGGAGCTGGAGAGGAGGATGGCCTTTCTGCACTAAGTGGCCCTTTCACCACTTTTCTGACAGCTGATTCTTCAGCCAAGCTGCTGCTGATCATGGCATCTTGCTCTGCCTGCATCTCCTGTGGCCTCTGAGCCCCAGCCTGGTGAGCAAGCTCCTCCTCCACATGTGTCCTTGGACTCAGAGCCTCAGCCCCATTGTCTTTGTCACAGTCATGAGAAGCAACACAATTCTCACTATCAAAATGACGATGACGACATCATCATCATCATGGAAATTCGGACCATACAACCACCCGTCCCGTTTGGCTTCAAAATACCTTTGTCTATGGTAGTCAATTATCTTCTGAATAGGTACTGGAGGTTCATCATCCAACCAGTCATCCATGTTACAGTCTTGTGACTCTTGTCCAAAACGCGCAAAGTCTGTTAAAGTTTGTTCAATGCATTGGACTTGTCACTTAAGTTTGTAACGGCGGGCGGCGGCCCTGTGCCACTGAATCATACCACACACTTGAACGCCCATCAGTGTTGGAGAGATGCGAGCTCCGTGTGGTCCGGTCCCGATCACCACTGGTGGTGCTGGGCTGGCTGCTGCTGCGGTGGTGCTGCCGACGTCCCCCGGTGAGCGCCCCTGTAGCTCCGGGTTAAAATCGACCACCTCCCAAACAGCAGCTGCTTGTAGACGATCACTCGCTGCTGGCTCTCCGCCGCAGATCCGTCCACTCCACGCCAAACACACACACACGCCCTGTCTGTGTGTACTGTGTCCACTGTCCAGTCCAATCCAAACGACCCCGTTGGTTTCCCTTGCCAGTTGCCTCCCAATAGACAACCAGCGTGGAACCGAGGCAGTTTTCTGACTAAATGTAGCGCCTAAATCCCTATATTAGGTGCTACTGGCTGCCGACGCTTGAGGATGCAGTTTAGACGTGTGCTGTGAAGAACTGAGGTCCAGAATGTTCGTTGAGTGGATATTCAATTATATTTATTTACCTTACAAAATCCTATACTTTGAATGCAAATAACATAAATAACAAACAGTCAAACGTGGTGAATGCAACCGTCCCTGTCTGCACAGTCAGAAAACTTTTTGCCTCCTATCAGCAACACCTGCAATTCATTAGGGACAGGGTTAAATACCCTCCCTGTAACTATGGCAACCTAGGCCTTGATTGATAAACTGGCATTGGCCTGTAGTGACATCACAGAGATGATAAGGAGGCTCAAATGGCTCTTACAGATACTGTTATTTAAATTATACAATGATTCAAAAATGGCTGTATGGGGCAACCCAGAGAAACAAACAAAATGAACTATCCCTAACCTAAATGCAAATGAACCCTCTACCTAAACCTAGCCAACAAAAGGAAACTCTCTACTCTACCTTATGCCTAACAAAATAAGTTTGTAACGGTCAGATATTTCTATCACAGTTACACAAACAGTCAGACAAACAAAACTCTCACCGGAGCAGATGGCGGTTCCCGGCCGGGTTACTCCTGTCAGCGGTGAGTTGGTGGCCTTGGCTATATTCCACCGTATAGCATACAGACAAAGTTTACACGAACGTGATCAGGTCTCACGTGGACTCCCTGCTCGTTTGTGTCTCTAGAGCCGGCGAATTCCGTGTGTTTTAATGACGGAAGCGTCACGGCCTGTCAATCAATCAATCTCCTCCCGACATTGACCCTCCAAAACAAAACAGATACCTCTCAAAGAAAATAGGACATTACACATAAGGATGGATATAGTGTTAAAGGAATATTTTGAGCCATGCTCTTTTAAATGACATTTTAAAATAAATCCTTAATGAATATTATGTGGCAGTGCTACAAGTTTACAAAAAGCAAGCTCCCATAACTCCCTTTAACTTATACCATACCAGTTAAACCATAACGTAAGTATAATTGCTTGTAACATCAACACTGCGACAGAGGCATCCTATGCAGACACTCAGGGCGCTCCAAACATTCAGAGTCCCTAGTGTTGGCTTTTTATACAATATAGCTTCACAGCTCCCTGGACAGAGTGTTCTCAGTATGACAAACTGAGCCACAATGCCGATGAGCTCAAGTCACAGCTGCGCTTAAATAGGCTTCCACAGGCCGGCCCTCCGCTTGACGAAAGGCTCACGGTGACCAGGTGGGCAGGTGGAAGGTGGATGGTGATAGGCTCACGGTGACCAGGTGAGCAGGTGGAAGGTGGATGATGATAGGCTCACGGTGACCAGGTGGGCAGGTGGAAGGTGGATGGTGATATGCTCACGGTGACCAGGTGGAAGGTGGATGGTGATAGGCTCACGGTGACCAGGTGGGCAGGTGGATGGTGATAGGCTCACGGTGACCAGGTGGGCGGGTGGAAGGTGGATGGTGATAGGCTCACGGTGACCAGGTGGGCGGGTGGAAGGTGGATGGTGATAGGCTCACGGTGACCAGGTGGGCGGGTGGAAGGTGGATGGTGATAGGCTCACGGTGACCAGGTGGGCAGGTGGATGGTGATAGGCTCACGGTGACCAGGTGGGCGGGTGGAAGGTGGATGGTGATAGGCTCACGGTGACCAGGTGGGCGGGTGGAAGGTGGATGGTGATAGGCTCACGGTGGGCGGGTGGAAGGTGGATGGTGATAGGCTCACGGTGGGCGGGTGGAAGGTGGATGGTGATAGGCTCACGGTGACCAGGTGGGCGGGTGGAAGGTGGATGGTAATAGGCTCACGGTGACCAGGTGGGCGGGTGGAAGGTGGATGGTGATAGGCTCACGGTGACCAGGTGGGCGGGTGGAAGGTGGATGATGATAGGCTCACGGTGACCAGGTGGGCAGGTGGAAGGTGGATGGTGATATGCTCACGGTGACCAGCTGGGCGGGTGGAAGGTGGATGGTGATAGGCTCACGGTGACCAGGTGGGCAGGTGGATGGTGATAGGCTCACGGTGACTAGGTGGGCGGGTGGAAGGTGGATGGTGATAGGCTCACGGTGACCAGGTGGGCGGGTGGAAGGTGGATGGTGATAGGCTCACGGTGACCAGGTGGGCGGGTGGAAGGTGGATGGTGATAGGCTCACGGTGACCATCCGTGAGACCATCCGTGAGCCGTATTACCATAATCACTGTATAATATATATATATATATATATATATATATATATATATATGATACTACGGTAAATTAAAAGGTTGAGTAATGCTGGGTATATTGTTACATGTTTCACTCCTTGACAGCAGCAATGACAATTACCAATCCCTAAAAATGCAGTGCAAATTACTATTTGCCAGCTGGAATGTATAGTTGCTCTGGCCTACTGCCACCTACTGTCCATTTATTGTATTACACAGTGGGTGGAAAAAACACACCCCTTAAGGCTAAACCACACCCATCAGAGATGTGGCTTCCAGAGGTACTTTTCACATGAAAGGTTTTGAGAGGTACCTTTAGAAGTCAGCCTGGTACAGACCAACAGAATGGGACTGTAGACATGAGGACGAATCTACAAATGCCTTCTAAATCCTGACATTCATTCATATTCAAAGATTTGCGCCACATTTTCACGATTTTTGAAAAATAGCAGACCTACAAGGTCATAGGGCTGTCCCCGACTAAGGATTTGTATAGTCGAAATTAATATGAATACATTTGCTGTTAGTCGACTGATAGTCGACTGAACACCCCCCCCCCCCCCCCCCCCCCCGCAAAAAAGCCAGATCTACAAGCTCTCAAGGCGCCGCGTCCTGCCTGTTTTTGCAGCGCCGTTCGCTACGCGTTGAGAGCTTGTAGATCCGTCTATTTTTGCAGCGCAGCCAGGGTAACAAAATAAAAAATAAGTTACAGGTGGAGATGAAGTGAAGTTGGAACGGACAAGGAGCTGCAAGCCAAGCTAACATCACAACCACTGGCTGGTGACAGTGTTGTTAGCCGCAGCAACATGTAGCCTGCCCTGGTAACTTCTCCTCCTCCGCACCGTCGGGGAGGCTGATCCACAAGCTCTCAAGGCATCGCGTCCTGCCTGTTTTTGCAGCACCGTTCGCTACGCGTTGAGAGCTTGTAGATCTGTCTATTTTTGCAGCGCTGGTGTCGGGGTTCGTTCACGTTGTCAATAAAAAAATAACCTAGATTACAGGCGGAGATGAAGTTCAATCAGTGGGTTGAATCAGTAGCTACGCGCTAAGCTAACGATCCCCGATCCCCTGCGCTATGAGCTTGTAGCAGACCTACAAGCTCATAGCGCGGCACCGAGTGCCGCGCTATGAGCTTGTAGGTCTGCTATTTTAGACAGACAGAGAGACAGACAGAGAGACAGACAGAGAGACAGACAGACAGACAGACAGACAGAGAGACAGAGAGACAGACAGACAGACAGACAGACAGACAGTGGCCCCCAAAAATAGCAGACCTACAAGTGTCACTGAGTGCCGCGCTGTGAACTTGTAGGTCTGCTATTTTTGAAAAATAGCAGACCTACAAGCTCATAGCGCGGCACCGAGTGCCGCGCTATGAGCTTGTAGGTCTGCTATTTTAGACAGACAGACAGACAGACAGACAGACAGTGGCCCCCAAAAATAGCAGACCTACAAGCTCATAGCACGGCACCGAGTGCCGCGCTGTGAACTTGTAGGTCTGCTATTTTTGAAAAATAGCAGACCTACAAGTGGCACTGAGTGCCGCGCTGTGAGCTTGTAGATCTGCTATTTTAGACAGACAGACAGACAGACAGATAGACAGTGGCCCCCAAAAAATAGCAGACCTACAAGCTCATAGCGCGGCACCGAGTGCCACGCTATGAGCTTGTAGGTCTGCTATTTTAGACAGACAGACAGACAGTGGCCCCCAAAAAATAGCAGACCTACAAGCTCATAGCGCGGCACCGAGTGCCACGCTATGAGCTTGTAGGTCTGCTATTTTAGACAGACAGACAGACAGACAGACAGTGGCCCCCAAAAATAGCAAACCTACAAGCTCATTGCGCGGCACCGAGTGCCGCGCTATGAGCTTGTAGGTCTGCTATTTTAGACAGACAGACAGACAGACAGACAGACAGACAGACAGACAGACAGACTGACAGACAGTGGCCCCCAAAAATAGCAGACCTACAAGTGGCACTGAGTGCCGCGCTGTGAACTTGTAGGTCTGCTATTTTTGAAAAATAGCAGACCTACAAGCTCATAGCGCGGCACCGAGTGCCATGCTATGAGCTTGTAGGTCTGCTATTTTAGACAGACAGACAGACAGACAGACAGTGGCCCCCAAAAATAGCAAACCTACAAGCTCATAGTGCGGCACGAGTGCCGCGCTATGAGCTTGTAGGTCTGCTATTTTAGACAGACAGACAGACAGACAGACAGTGGCCCCCAAAAATAGCAAACCTACAAGCTCATAGCGCGGCACCGAGTGCCATGCTATGAGCTTGTAGGTCTGCTATTGTAGACAGACAGACAGACAGACAGACAGTAGCCCCCAAAAATAGCAAACCTACAAGCTCATAGCGCGGCACCGAGTGCCGCGCTATGAGCTTGTAGGTCTGCTATTTTAGACAGACAGACAGACAGACAGACAGACAGGCAGTGGCCCCCAAAAATAGCAAACCTACAAGCTCATAGCGCGGCACCGAGTGCCGCACTATGAGCTTGTAGGTCTGCTATTTTAGACAGACAGACAGACAGACAGACAGTGGCCCCCAAAAATAGCAAATCTACAAGCTCATAGCGCGGCACCGAGTGCCGCGCTTTGAGCTTGTAGGTCTGCTATTTTAGACAGACAGACAGACAGAGAGACAGAGAGACAGACAGACAGACAGACAGACAGACAGACAGACAGACAGACAGTGGCCCCCAAAAATAGCAGACCTACAAGTGGCACTGAGTGCCGCGCTGTGAACTTGTAGGTCTGCTATTTTTGAAAAATAGCAGACCTACAAGCTCACTCGGTGCCGCGCTATGAGCTTGTAGGTCTGCTATTTTAGACAGACAGACAGACAGACAGACAGACAGACAGACAGACAGTGGCCCCCAAAAATAGGTCTGCTATTTTTCAAAAGCAGACTTAAAAGTTCACAGTGCGGCACTCAGTGCCACTTGTAGGTCTGCTATTTTTGGGGGCCACTGTCTGTCTGTCTGTCTGTCTGTCTGTCTGTCTGTCTGTCTGTCTGTCTGTCTGTCTGTCTGTCTGTCTAAAATAGCAGACCTACAGCTCATACAGACAGAGGCCCCCAAAAGAAGCAAACCTACAAGCTCATAGCGCGGCACCGAGTGCCGCGCTATGAGCTTGTAGGTCTGCTA
>NC_136812.1:57354701-57367201 GCF_951216825.1 Electrona antarctica | reverse complement strand
GACGATGACCTTTTGACCCCGTGGTGATATCAGTGTGTTGACATGATGATGACCTTTTGACCCCGTGATGATATCAGTGTGTTGACATGACGATAACCTTTTGACCCCGTGATGATATCAGTGTTGACATGACGATGACCTTTTGACCCCGTGAAGATATCAGTGTGTTGACATGACGATGACCTTTTGACCCCGTGGTGATATCAGTGTGTTGACATGACGATGACCTTTTGACCCCGTGGTGATATCAGTGTGTTGACATGATGATGACCTTTTGACCCCGTGATGATATCAGTGTGTTGACATGACGATAACCTTTTGACCCTGTGATGATGATATCAGTGTGTTGACATGACGATGACCTTTTGACCCCGTGATGATATCAGTGTGTTAACATGACGATGACCGTTTGACCCCGTCATGATGATGTCAGTGTGTTGACATGACGCTGACCTTTTGACCCTGTGATGATGATGTCAGTGTGTTGACATGACGATGACCTTTTGACCCTATGATGATGTCAGTGTGTTGACATGACGATGACCTTTTGACCCCTGCAGACTCTGTCAGTGTCCATGCTGCTGAGATACTCCCACCATCAGATCTTTGTCTTCATAGGTAAGATGCGTGCATGTGTGTGCTGAACATGACCTTTGTGGGGTTTTTTTTTCTTTCAGTTGACCTGCTCCAGATGTTGGAGATGACCTTTGAACTTTGACCTTTTGTGTTTCAGTTGACCTGCTCCAGATGTTGGAGATGAACATGACCATCGCCTTCCCTGCTGCTCCTCTTCTCACTGTCATCCTGGCCCTCGTTGGTACGCACGCACGTACACACATGCACGCACACGCATCACACACGCACACACATCTCTCACAGTCTCCGGCGTCGTTCACCGGCGGCCATCTTGCTACAGTGAACTTCTATGGTAGCTGGTGATCAGCTCAAACTAAAAATACTCTTAACTCGCTGACATCTTGGCGGATTTACAAACGGGTTGGTTTATTACAAACGTTATCAACGTGGCTAAGTATGCCGATGTCTCTGACGTTTATGACAAACCAAACCGTTTGGTTGAAAATTCAGCAAATTGAGAAAAAAAAAAAAGATGGCCGCCACGTAGCGACGTCGCTCTCCATTGGCCAGCAGCGCGGACGAGTCATCTAGCCGTTCTATATGTCTATGTACACAGATGTGTGTGTTCCATCTAGCGTACAAACTAAAAAACACACAACAGCCGTCCAAATGCGGCTTTGGGCGTAATAATGCTATGCCAATGATATGTTAATTTGGGATTGAAGCCATCATGTCAGAGTTCTTTAACGACACCACCACAGCCTTCTACATCATCCTCATTAATTATGCTAATGATATGTTAATTCACCCTTTGTCAAGTCCCGCCCGTGGTTGTGCCCCTCCGGCCTCTTCGCACCCATTGGTTGCAGTTTCGTGGTTGGACAAAAATCATCTCTCTCCATCCACTACCATTGAAATAACATGTTTTTTCAGTTGCTTCATATTGATATTCTGTGCATTCAATTCTTATTTTAATCTTGGTGTCAGTAAAAAGGAACATCACAGGTGCAGCACGGTGACTGGGCATATCATGTTTGTTTTTAGTTTTTTCCAAAAATGATGTTTTAGCAAATTCATCATAAACAAGGCGGAACAAGGCAGAAAGAGCCTGCTGATTAGTCAGTCAGGGACCAATCAGAAGGCTGACAAAGGGTGAATTAGGGATTGAAGCCAACATGTCAAGAGTTCTTTAACGACACCACCACAGCCTTCTACATCATCCTCATTAATTATGCTAATGCTATGCTAATGATATGTTAATTAGGGATGGAAGCCATCATGTCAGTTCTTTAACGACACCACCACAGCCTTCTACATCATCCTCATTAATTATGCTAATGATATGCTAATGATATGTTAATTAGGGATGGAAGCCATCATGTCAGTTTTTTAACGACACCACCACAGCCTTCTACATCATCCTCATTAATTATGCTAATGCTATGCTAATGATATGTTAGTTAGGGATGGAAGCCATCATGTCAGAGTTCTTTAGCGACACCACCACAGCCTTCTACATCATCCTCATTAATTATGCTAATGCTATGCTAATGATATGTTAATTAGGGATGGAAGCCATCATGTCAGAGTTCTTTAGCGACACCACCACAGCCTTCTACATCATCCTCATTAATTATGCTAATGCTATGTTAATTAGGGATGGAGGCCATCATGTCAGAGTTCTTTAACGACACCACCACAGCCTTCTACATCATCCTCATCGTCTGGTTGGCTGATCAGTATGATGCAATCTGCTGTCACACCAACACCAGCAAACGCCATTGGCTGAGGTGAGGACCTCATTATCATATTTATGAACAATAATAATAATAATACTAATAATAATGTGTAATAAGAATGATGAACAATGATAACATAAAGATGTTGTGTTTTTTCAGGTTTTTCTACCTGTATCATTTTGCCTTCTACGCATATCACTACCGCTTCAATGGACAGTACAGCAGTCTGGCGCTGGTCACCTCCTGGCTATTTATTCAGGTACGCGCGCGCACACACACGCGCGACATGCACGCACGCACACACGTACGAGCGCGCGTGCACACGCGTCACACGCACGCACACACACGTGACGTGTGGAAATAATTTAGACTTGTTGGAAATAATTTAACACGCACGCACGCACACACACAAATTCATCTGATGTATGTCGACATAAATACACATCTTGAGCCCCTCACTTCACAGGAGTGTGATTATATGTGTTATATAAGGAGGGACATTGTACAGTAAGTGTGTCTTCCCTCTCATCTAATGATTATCACATTCATATATAGTATCGTATCCCGGCTCCAGCCGCTGCATCGCTAGCCCCACGGCTGTTAAAAAAAAGCTGCTTCACAGTGATGTGAATATGTTTTCAATGTAATGAGTCCCGGGATGCAGGGATGGTCTTTTAGATGAGTCCCAGGGACATTTTATGAGTCCCACTTCAACCACGTTAGGAGTCAAATTTTTGCCATTTTTACAAATTGCAACATTTAACTCCCATTTCATTTTGGTTTTAGTCATGTTGAAAACAGAAGAAGAAATTATTATTATAACTAAAGCTAGCAAAATAAACTAGAATAAAAAACAGTACAGTAGTGCATCCCTTGGATGCAGAGGTCGTTGTTTTATTGCGTCCCTTAACTATAAACTGCGTTTTGGGATGCAAAATGCACCCTATTTTAATCTCTGGTTTCAGGCTATTCAGGTCTGCTGACTCTATGACAGCCTCGGTTGGAAATCTGTCTGTCGCCGCTGACTGCGCTAACTTGGGACTGTATCGATCTGACTATTAAAGGGACACTAAACCCTTTTTGCAAATATATAATATATATCCCATTTTGGTGTTTAAGCATTATGTTATACTTTAGCTATTGAAAAATAGCAGATCTACAAGCTCGTAGCGCGGCACCGCGCTACGAGCTTGTAGGTCTGCTATTTTTGAAAATGCGGCACAAATCTTTGAATGTATATTCTTTCAGAGCGAACGTTTTTAACTCAAATCTTTGCTTCTGATGGGTTCCTGGAATAACATATTTTCAGATGGGGGGTCGGCGGCCGATTACATATATTTTTTGGGGGTCCTTGACATGAAATATTGAGCACCGCTGATACAGAAACATTGGAATTTCAGAAAACTGTGTGAAATATGTGTTTTTAGATATTGTCGTTTTTAGCAGTGTCCATGATGTCACAGACACTGGTCTCACTTCCTTCCTGGACTACATGTTGTCTCAGTAGGACAGCCCTCCCCCTAGGGAGGAGCAGTGCACCAAAGCATGTTGGGAATTGTAGTCCAGGAAGGAAGTGAGACCAGTGTCTGTGACATACATCATAGACACTGCTACATTCTAAAATGTCTAAAACCCCATATTACACACATAAAGACCCCAGGAAAATGTTCTAAATCTTCTAAACGCCATTAACATATCTTCTTTTTTTTGCAAAAAAGCACGCTAAGTAGCGCTCGTTGGCCGTGTTTGTTTGGTTAGCAACCGGGTTAGCCACAACTTTGACAACAACAGTTGTAGCTTTGCTACTATTTGAATTGGTTGGTGTGAACCAATCGCCGAAGACTGCCGCTTTGGCAATGCCCATCCGTGGGAAGGATGGGCGAAAACTAAATGGAAACTAAATGAACACTAAGCTACGATGACTAAAACTAAGACTAAATATATTGACAATTTCGTCAACAAATAAAAACTAGACTAAAAGGATTGGACTAGTGGACAAGAGATCCAGTTTAAGTCATTTTACACTTGGTTGCATGCTGAAAATAGCCGATCTACAAGCTCACAACGCGTCGCGCTGCGACGCGTTGTGAGCTTGTAGATCGGCTATTTTCAGCAAGTGCAAAACAGTCATTACGACGGCATCAAGGCCCTCCAAAATCCATTTTAGTCGACTAAATCAACCGTAGATTTAGTCGACTAAAATCTTATTCTATTTAGCCGACTAAAACTAGACTAAACACTAAAACATTCCAGGCGACTAAAATGGGACTAAAACTAAATGAAAACTATTCAACAGACTAAAATCAAAATGTGCTGTCAAAAACAACACCGTTTACAGACTAGTGTCCAGGCTAATGACATTGTGTTGTGTTTCAGCATTCTATGATCTATTTCTTCCACCACTATGAGCTGCCAGCCATCCTGCAACAGGTAACGTAATGAGAACAAACAAAGTCCCTTCGGGCTTGGCCCCTTAAAGCAGGGCGGGAACCCCTTTTGGTGTTTTTAAGCATTGTGTTCTACTCCAGCTATTGAAAAATAGCAGACCTACAAGCTTGTAGCGCGGCACCGAGTGCCGCGCTACAAGCTTGTAGATCTGCTATTTTTTTGAAAAGTCGTGAAAATGTGTCGCAAATCTTTGAATAGATATTCCTTCAGAGTGAACGTTTTAACTCAAATCGTTGCTTCTGGGGGGGGGTCCCTGGAACTACATATTTTCAGATGGGGTTCGGCGGCCAATTACATATATTTGTGGGTGTCCTTGACATGAAACACTTTGAGAACCTCTGATATAGAAACATGAGGTTTTTCAAAAAACTGTCATGATTTACAAGACGTTTTGTGTCGGGTCTAAATGGGTTAATCATGTTCCATTGTAACCAACAGATCCGTATTCAGGAGATGTTGCTTCAGAACCAACAGCAGAACCACACCCACCACCACCACGGGGCTCCGCCCCCTCCTCCTCCCACCCTGCACGACGACAGCCTCAACAACAACAACAACGCGGCCACGCCCCCGGACACCCCCCCCACCGCCCAGGACCAATCGGACGCGCCGGAGGAGGAGGGGGCGGGGGGGGAACCCCAGGCTTCGGCCGCCGCCGCCGCCTCTGAATCGGCCAATGGCGTGGGAGGAGGAGGAGGGGTAGGGGGTGGAGCCAGTGAACTGGACTGGATGGCTCAGACCGCCGCCTTCATCAGCGAGGCCCTATCGGCGTCCTCGTCCTTAGCCCCTCCCACCGCTGAGGGAGGTCAGGGGTCACCGCGGCGGGGTCACGCCGGCGTCGCGGGGGGCGTGGCCTCTGAAGCGGCCAATGGCGTGGCTTCCTCCGAGAACGCTAGCAGCGTGGCGGAGGTGGCGCCGATGGGGGGCGCCGGAGCTCCTCCCCCTAGTGCTGAAGGGGTGGGCCTTCCGCTAGTAAGCCCCTCCCCTCCTCTGCCTCCACCTCCAATCACAGACTGCCGCGGGTCGGACTGGGACCGCCCTCAGACGACGGACGTCGACATTAACCCCGTCTCCCCCGAGCCCGCCCACTCCTCCTGAGTGACAGTTATAAGCCACGCCCCCCTCCTCGTGAGTTACAGCTATAAGCCACGCCCCCTCCTCCTGAGTGACAGTCATGAACCACGCCCCCTCATGAGTGACAGTCATGAACCACGCCCCCTCATGAGTGACAGTTATAAGCCACGCCCCCCTCCCAAACACACACGGCGCTCCACTCCAACATGTTCAACAGATTCTCCTTCTAAAAATATACAGAGGTGTTCATTGTTAATAAAATACGCAAGAACATGATCAGATAAAGATAAACTAAATATTAATATATGAAACTGATTGATTTAAAAACCCATTCTGGACGGGAACCCCTTTTGGTGTTTTAAAGCATTATGTTATGCTTTAGCTGTTGAAAAATAGCAGATCTACAAGCTTGTGGGTCTGCTATTTTTGAAAAAAAATCGTAAAAAAATGCGGCACACATCTTTGAATATATATTCTTTCAGAGCGAACGTTTTTTTTTTTTTTTTTTTTGACGTCGGGCCTAAATGGGTTTAAGTCATTTATGTATAATGTTGCAGTACTTGGTTTCCCAAACAGTGGTTCGGGACCCATGTGTGTGTCGCGGGACACATTGATATGGGTCCCTTTATTTATTTATTTTTTGTTTTCCTGCATCTGGTTTTTAATTATTCTTCTTCTTATTATTATTATTATTGTTATTATTATTTCAAAACATTTTCAAAAAAAACATTCCTACAAAAAACAATTAATGAAAATTCAAGAAACTCATGAAATAAATACTCAGGCGAAATTCGATCCGATATTTAAAGCTGCTATAAGCAATAATGTGTCAAAAAGGAAGTAGACAGGCAAATCGACCAATGACAAAGCTTCTAGGAAAATCTTTGAATGCAGATTGCGGCCCCTAGATGTGTCACAGAGACAAAAATAAATAAATTGGGAGTGTTCTACCAATTGCTGGCTGTCTTGACTACAAAAAAAAGTCATAATTTATTTTTGTACATATTATTGCTTATAGCAGCTCTAAGAAGTAGTGAAAATGGGCAATCTGCAAGCTTGTAGATCGCCTATTTTCACTAGTTTGACGTCACAGGAGAACGTCTATAATCACGTGCTAAAACGTTCTGTGAACCGCTGTGTGTCACAATATGATTGAAAAAAAAAAGAAAAGTGTCCGTTTTCATGGGAGTTTGCAGCGCTCGGCACGGCGACCGGCTCGCGTTAGCTTGGCGCGCGGCGCCGTCTCTCGTGGCTCAAGTCACCTTCAGACGGTGAAACTATGTGTTTCACACACACACACACACACACACACACACACACACACACACACACACCTTGGACTGTCCCGCCCCGCCGCTCTGCTTTTCACCACTTTTGTGTATTTGGAAATGTGTCTTCAAACATGACTGAGTGTATATGTGAAATATTATAAATGCATAGAGGGTTTATGCGCATGCATAAAAGTGAGTGGTCAAATAATCTAGTGGCAAAGTGGGACTTTAACGTCGTTTTCGCGCAGTGGTTCCCAAAAGTGGGGTCTCTGGGGGGGACCCCCAGGGGTCCTTGAGGGGTCCCATGCTAAATTATAGTTAATTTGGTTCCATTTGTA
Organism: Electrona antarctica; assembly: GCF_951216825.1. Taxonomy (NCBI): domain Eukaryota; kingdom Metazoa; phylum Chordata; class Actinopteri; order Myctophiformes; family Myctophidae; genus Electrona; species Electrona antarctica. The sequence goes on along the minus strand of NC_136812.1, from coordinate 57,359,755 downwards.
CACACTCTGAGTGAAATTAACATTGATTTTACAATATAAATCGGGGGTCCCACTCCCAGAGATAGAAATGCCATTAAATGGGGGGGTCCGTAGCCTAGTGCATGTCAAACTGGAGGGTCCAATTGAAATTAAACGGGTTGAGAATCACTTTTTCAAACGGGGGTCTCAAACGGGCTAATTAGTGACAATTTGGGGGGTCCTTGACGTGGACAAAGTTTGGGAACCACTGGTTTAGCGCAATCGGTTGGCTGTCGAGGCCAGAAAGTATAGTTTTCAGCCACTCGGTATAGGCCGCAGAGTTGACTCCCATTGTAACAATGGAATGCGGAAGTGCTCGTTCTATCTCAATGGGTTAGTTCCAGCCATAGGAGCAATGTTTGGAACTATAGCCCATAGGCTATTAGGCACCCCGCTTTGCGGCGAGATCAAAGCGTGTCCCTATACTCTCCTACTCTACACTCTGGGTAGGCGTTCCCGCATAACTTCCTGGTATGATGATGATGTCACGCGCATACCCTCTATGTATCTATTAGGAGTAGCTGAGAGACAGTGTGAGTTTATTACTATAGACAGACAGACAACGAAACAAAGACAAAGTAATTCCAGTGTAAACCAGTGGTTCCCAAAGTGGGGTCCGGGGACCCCCTGGTGGTCCTTGAGGGAGTTCCAGGGGGGTCCCCAGCTAAATGATAGTTTGGAACCAAATGGACCCTTATGGGTCTGTAACTTAAATTATCATTGGTTTTACAATATAAATTGGCGGTCCCAGAGATAGAAATGCCATTAAATAGGGCACCGTAGCCCTAATGCATGTCAAACTGCGGGGGGGGGGGGGGGCCTTGAAAAAGAAATCACTGCTGGAGCCGTACAAATCTTCTCTTATGGGGGTCCCTGGATGGCATACCTATTTTCAAAACGGGGGTCCGCAGGCTAACGAGTATAATCTTGACATGAAAAAAGGTTCGGGAACCACCGGTGTATAAACTAACTTAACTCGCAGGTTTAATTAGAACCCTGGATGAACAGTGAGGAAAAATTCGAACCCTTTTGAGGTGTTTGTCCCTCTCATCAACTCTCAGCTTTTCTTCCTTATTATTATTATTATTATAATTATTTTTTTAGGGGGGGGGGGGGGGGGGGGGTGCTGCTGCTGGTGGTCGACCGTTGCCATTGTTTTATTTGATTCTTTTCTGTGTCGATTGGTTTCAGTGAACGGACCAGGAAATGTTGCGCCATAATAATTTCACGTTATTAAAAATGAATCAATTCCCCCCCAACGATCGCTCCATAATTGATCTGATCCTCGTGAATCATATCCATTTAGGCCCCCGTCAGCATCAACCTTTAATTGTAGTGCAAAAATAATTGCGAATTAATGATTGAATTTATTTTTTTGTTTTGTTGTTTTTTTGTGTCACTGAACGTTGAATCGTACCATTTTAATTTCCGTTTGCCTTTTAGGATCTGTAAACATGAATTGCACACGGCAAGATAATTTATGACAAATAAGTGGGAAAAAAAATACAAAGAAATGACCTGAACTTTGACCTCAATAAATGTAACATTTTTGAAAATGTATGAAAATTCTTCAACAACAGATGAACGTAAAAACCTGTGTTTTTGCCAGCAAATTTTGGTTTTAGTCATAGTCTCTTCAATAGTTTTCATTTTCAGTCACATTTTAGTCACCTGGAATGTTACTCTAGTTTGAGTCGACTAAATATCATAAGATTTTAGTCGACTAAATCTACAGTTGATTTAGTCGACTGATCTACAAGCTCACAATGCGTTGCAGCGCAACGTGTTGTGAGATGGTACTATATATCGTCTATTTTCAGCATGCAACCAAGTGTAAAATGACTTATACTGGATCTCTTGTCTACTATATATAGTCCCTTCCTAACATTTTAGTCTAGTTTTTATTTGTTGACGAAATTGTCAGTATATTTAGTTTTAGTCATCATAGCTTAGTTTTTATTTAGTTTCTATTTAGTTTTCGTCAGTGGAAAAAGGTAGTCAACGAACATTTGTTGTCTTAAGGTGGCCTTACACTAGCCGATTTTTTTTTCAATCTGAAATCTGATAGCACCACACACTACAGGATAATCGGAGCGGGGCAGAGCAAATCTCAAACATTCTTGATGTGGATCGGGCCGATCGCGCTTTGAGCGGTCGGGCACCCCCCGAGCGTCAAAAATGCCTGATTATCGGCTAGTGTAAGGCCACCTTTAGTTTTAGTCGACGAGAACAACACTGGGCCGTGAGGGTACTGCAAGCCAGTCCCTAACCATGGCAAAACGGAAAAGAAAAATAATAATAATATAAAAACAATAATCACACGTGAAGTGAGGGGCGCTCATCATCATACATCACATTCTGTGCTCAGCCAATCAAATCGTTTCCGTGGTACAAACAAAGCTGTGCATGTGTTTGTTTGTGTTTGTAGCACGAAATGTGATGATTGGATCGGCTGATGTATGATGATAAGAGCGCCCCTCACTTCACATGAGTGTGATTTTTTTTTTATTAATTATTTCTTTGAGGGGCGCTAGCCCCTCCTATATACAGCTTTTGTCCCCACAAAATGTCCACAACACAAACATTAAATGCCATTGACAATGAAGGGAAAATGTATGTCATCTTGTCCCCACACAACAGGCGTTCTGATTGGCCAGTATGAGATGATGTACGATGAAAAGCACCCCTCACTTCACACAAGTGTGATTTTTTTAAATATATGTAAATAATGTGTTTTCATTGTGGTACAGATAAATAGGAACTTAAAGGAATATTCCTTCCTGTATAGCCTTGAATTCATGCAGATTGTTTTGGTTTTTGTCCCATATTCCTGAGACAATAATCTAATATTTGACCCATTGAAGTTAACAGGAGACCAATATTGAAGAAATAGTTCACCCAATTCGTTCTATCGATTACTCACCCCATGGAGACTTGAATTAATGGTTAAAACAAATATTTTATCTTAGAAATATAGTTCATCTTTTACTCAAGAGGAACAACGCCCGTCATACAGTAAGTTGATGTCACGTACGTGTGCTCCAGCCCATAATATGGAATGTATTTACGATTTTTGCTCTTTATTAACCTTACTTATTAAGAAGTGTTAAGTTCTCTCCTCCGTGTCATCAGTGCCCATACCCGGGTTGGCGAAAGGGTTGGCGAAAGGGCCTTTCTGTGTGGAGTTTGCATGTTCTCCCCGTGTCCCCTAGGGAATGGGTTCCCAAAGTGGGGTCCGGGGACCCCTAGGGGTACTTGAGAGAGTTCCAGGGGGTACCTAGCTCAATTAGAGATAGTTAGGAACCAAATGGACCCTTATGGGTCTGTAACTCAGAGTTAGATTAACAGTGGTTTTACAATATAAATTGGGGTACCAGAGATAGAAATGCCATTAAATCGGGGATCCGTAGACTAATGCGTGTGAAACTGGGAGTCCATGAAATTAATATGTTTCCGAATCACTGCTAGAGCCGTAAAAATCCTCCCTTATCGGGGTCACTGGCATATGTTTTCAAATTGGGGGTCCGTGGCCTAATAAATGTTGCTTTGGGGGTCCTCGACATGAAAACGTTTGGGAACCACTGCCCTAGGGTAGGTACCCTCACAAAAAACATGCAGTAATCCTGGTCTCTAAACTGCCTCCCCCTGGCCTGATGGAGGGGAAAGGAACTGGTTGGAATAACGTGTTCCTTCCACGTGCTACGTCCAACCAGGGAAACTCCCCCCTGTCAGGTGTAAAGGAGCGACTTGGACACTGCATGAAGGAAGCATGAGTTCAAGTCCGTTGCTCTCCCCAGGTTGGCGGAGGGTGTGTAGAGCCCAGGATCACATTAGATAATTGACACAGGGGTGAAAAATGGGTTACAAAAAATCGTGGGATAACAAATATTAGTGTTAAGTTAGGTTAAGTACCATTGTTTATTGCTGGACCACACATGGACAAATGACATCATCAACATGCGATGGACAGCTTGTGGTTACCCTATAGAGCACCGAAGTCCTGACGTCACTTTCAGTAGAGGGCACCAACACACAGGTGTATAGGTTTTTTATTTGTATTGAAATCTCCATAGGGCGATTTTATGTCGCTTCATATAAGAACTGTGTTTGAAAAATAAACCGATCACCCCGGCCTTTTCACTCATATGGATATGAAGCATCGACTGAAGGTGGAAATGTACAAATATACCCAAAGAGTAACAAAATAAGCGTTTCCGGGTAGGCTGCTTCTGCCCGCAGCTCGTCGCACAACAGAAACTGAACGTTTATTTTTATTTTTATTTTATTGATATATAATGTATCGTGGTTAGTACGAGTCGAGTCACCATCAAGCTGAGCTTACGTCAACGAGGAATCTCAGGAACGCAATATGTTGACAGCTGGGAGTGACGTATATGCTCAGCGACATTGCATTCATATGTAGTTTCAAGGCTTTTGCGGCCACATTAATTCCATTTTCTCTAGAAACTGGCTGTATCAAATATGAATGGACATCATTAACGATGCACAGCCACTCCCCTGACAGAAACGCCGGGGTGGTCAGTTTATTATTCAAACACAGTTCTTATATGAAGCGACATAAAATCGCCCTATGGAGATTTCAATACAAATAAAAAACCTATAAACCTGTGTGTTGGTGCCCTCTACTGAAAGTGACGTCAGACTTCGGTGCTCTATTGCCTATTGTTATGCCTAATAATAATAATAACTTTATTTGTATAGCACCTTTCATGACATGAAATGCAGCTCAAAGTGCTTTGCAGAGCAATGGAGAAAAAAATAAAGAAAAGAAAAGCAAGGCATAAAACATTAAAATAATAGCAGTAATGCAATACAGTGAGGACATGAATGACAAGGAATTTAAAAGATCAATTAAAAGCAATGTTGTTGGACAAGGTGACGTGCTGTAGCAAATTCTCGAGTAATACAATAGAGGGTATGCGCGTGACATCATCGCCATACCTGGAAGTTATGTGGGAACGCCTACTGAGTGGCAAAAACCTACTTTCTGGCCCATACATCCAAACAGAAAAGTC
>NC_136812.1:57184701-57349701 GCF_951216825.1 Electrona antarctica | reverse complement strand
CGACCTTTGGACTGAACTGGAGAAACTGAGAGGCATGGTGCTCAACCTGGGAGCCACCGTGGTGGAGCAGAGACAGAGCCTGAGCAACGTGGAGGGAGAGGTCAAGGAGCAGAGAGCCATGGTGCTCAACCTGGGAACCACCGTGGTGGACATGAGAGCCGAGACCAGAGAGAGCCTGAGCAACGTGGAGGGAGAGGTGGAGAAGCAGAGGGACTCCGTGAGTGATCTTCGGGTGGAGCTGGCCATCACCAAGCACGAGATGGAACAAATGGCCAAGGAGAATGCAGGTCAGGATGTTTAATAAATGCTTTGTTTGTGTGTGCAAAATGTGATCTACAAGCTCGTAGCGCGGCACTCTGTGCCGCTCTATGAGCCGCGCTGATGTGTGTGTGTTTTAAAATATGTAACAGTTTTGCTGTGATTTTCTTCTCTTCAGAAATGGCTGCCAAACTGAGTGCCGGTGAGAAAGAGCTGGAAGACCTTCAGGCCAGACTGAGCAGCAGTGAGACCGAAGTCCAGGTCCTAGAGACCAGACTGGGTACCACTGATGATCAGGTCCAGGTTCTAGAGACCAGACTGAGCAGCAGTGAGAACAGCGTGGAGGCCTTGAAGAAAGAAAGTGAAGGTGATAATAATCATATTATGTTCAGTAGATGCACGGAGAGGACAGTGCTGGGAACAAAATGACTTACTTTAGCATTACATTATTTTAATAATTTGAGAATAGAATGATTTGAAAAAGCTGAAAAGGCACTGGCTATGTTTAAAATGTATATCATACATGGGCAACTGGCGGCCCGGGGGCCACATGTGGCCCCCACCATCATCATGTAATGCGGCCCTGCAGGTTAATATATCTTCACATCTCCTGTTAAAGGCATTTATCACTTCAGGTTCACTGCAGCTCTCTTTAATAGATCATCAGAGCGTGTGGTTATCACAATGTATAAAAATGATCAGCGTCTCATGTATAGCTTTGGATACAACAATCATGGACAGATGGAATCCATTTCTAATGGAATGATCCTAGAGCTGGAGGAGGGAGACACCGTTTACATGAGACTACCTTCTGGGTACACACTCTATGATGACTCAGACAACTACAACATATGGAGTGGTGTTCTGGTCTATTCTATGTAACACTGATACCAGTACCATTACTTTATAGAGTGTATGTAACACTGATACTGGTACTATTACTTTATAGAGTGTATATGTAACACTGATACCAGTACCATTACTCTATAGAGTGTATATGTAACACTGATACTGGTACTATTACTTTATAGAGTGTATATGTAACAATGCTACTGGTACTATAATCAGTGAATAAACACATATTAAAAAGCACTATTGTCTGTTAATTGTATGTTTACTATTATTATTATGTTTAATTAACCGATAATTTTCACCTGACACCTAACCTAAGGCTTTCTGAAAACCATAAAATTCTTACAAAAAAAGATTTTTTTTTGTTATGAGACACAGAGGTGAATGTGACACAGAGGGAGCAGCCGGCATTAAAGGAGATGGAGCGATGGAGATTTGAGCGATGGAAATAAGCAAATTAGCACAACACCCCATAGCCCCATTCAATTCAATGCAATTCAATGCAATTCATTGAGGGCTTGTGGTAGGGGAAATAGCCAATAATGCGCTTTTGCACAAAATAATACCTGGACGTCTTTGGTGGGGACGTAACAACAAATAAAGGTAAGAATCCCTTTTAGTATGGAATTATCCTTTAAAGGTAAAACAGCGTATAGGTTACACCAGGTCTAAATGGGTTTCAAAGGTAAAACAGTGTATAGGTTACACCAGGTCTAAATGGGTTTCAAAGGTAAAACAGTGTATAGGTTACACCAGGTCTAAATGGGGTTTAAAGGTAAAACAGCCTATAGGTTACACCAGGTCTAAATGGGTTTTAAAGGTAAAACAGCGTATAGGTTACACCAGGTCTAAATGGGTTTTAAAGGTAAAACAGCGTATAGGTTACACCAGGTCTAAATGGGGTTTAAAGGTAAAACAGCCTATAGGTTACACCAGGTCTAAATGGGTTTTAAAGGTAAAACAGCGTATAGGTTACACCAGGTCTAAATGGGTTTTAAAGGTAAAACAGCGTATAGGTTACACCAGGTCTAAATGGGTTTTAAAGGTAAAACAGCGTATAGGTTACACCAGGTCTAAATGGGTTAAAGGTAAAACAGCCTATAGGTTACACCAGGTCTAAATGGGGTTTAAAGGTTAAACAGCCTATAGGTTACACCAGGTCTAAATGGGGTTTAAAGGTTAAACAGCCTATAGGTTACACCAGGTCTAAATGGGTTTTAAAGGTAAAACAGCGTATAGGTTACACCAGGTCTAAATGGGTTTTAAAGGTAAAACAGCGTATAGGTTACACCAGGTCTAAATGGGTTTTAAAGGTAAAACAGCGTATAGGTTACACCAGGTCTAAATGGGTTAAAGGTAAAACAGCCTATAGGTTACACCAGGTCTAAATGGGGTTTAAAGGTTAAACAGCCTATAGGTTACACCAGGTCTAAATGGGGTTTAAAGGTTAAACAGCCTATAGGTTACACCAGGTCTAAATGGGTTAAAGGTTAAACAGCGTATAGGTTACACCAGGTCTAAATGGGTTTTAAAGGTAAAACAGCGTATAGGTTACACCAGGTCTAAATGGGTTTTAAAGGTAAAACAGCGTATAGGTTACACCAGGTCTAAATGGGTTAAAGGTAAAACAGCGTATAGGTTACACCAGGTCTAAATGGGTTAAAGGTAAAACAGCGTATAGGTTACACCAGGTCTAAATGGGTTAAAGGTAAAACAGCGTATAGGTTACACCAGGTCTAAATGGGTTTTAAAGGTTTAAAGGTGTATGTGTGTGTGTTAGGTTGTGCACAGGTGGTGAAAAACAACCATGCTGTTTTCGTGCTCAGACGCACCCACCCACACACATAGCTCCGTAAGGGAGTGGTTGCACCACTCAAAAATCTGTTTCTATGTCAGTGGTGCTCAACCTTTTTCACGCCAAGGACCCCCAGAATTATCTGTATTTGGCCGTAGACCCCCATCTGAAAAGATGTTGTTCCAGGGACCCCCTCCCAGAAGCAAAGATTTGAGTCAGCTCATAGCGCGGCACTCGGTGCCACGCTATGGGCATGTAGATCTGCTATTTTTCAATAGCTAAAGTGGGGTCTGGGACCCCTAGGGCTAGGGGTTTTTGTGCCAAGGACCACAAAAATGTATATATATTTGGCCACGGACCAAGGTTTGTGTTACAAAAATGCCAAATCCGTCAAAATTCTTCAAACACTTTCAAGATTTTCCGAAAATGCTCAAAAATAGCAGATATACAAGCTTCGCAGTGTGGCGTTTAAAACGTGGATAAAGGTCATTTCAAACGGGCAGCGATGAAGAGGTCGATAGAGCGTCGCAGATCCGCCCCCTACCATGGCCCAGGAAATGATTCTCCGTTCATTTTCCTCATAGACATTTCAGAAAGTATTTATTTAAAGACGTTTACGCCGCAGACAAAACCAACTCGAGTCGTGACAAATCATGACAACAAACACAATTTTTTGGGCCGAACAAATAATTAGAAAGAAGAAAAAAACGGCAGGTTACAACACTTTTTTTGTTGTTTTTCTTCTTTGTAATTATTTGTTTGGTCCAAAATATTGTTTGTGTTGTCATGAGTTGTCACGACTCGAGTTGGCTTTGTCCGTAACCGTCTTTAAATAAATACTTTTTGAAATGTCTATGGGAAAATTGCATTGGGATTCATTTCCTGGGCCATGGTAGGGGGCGGGACTGCGACGCTCTATAACTGTCACTTCTAATAAATAATTATAATTATAATTATAATTATAATTATAATTATAATTATAATTATAATTATAATTATAATTATAATTATAATTATTATTATTATTAACTTTCCTGTCAAAGCAGCAGTTCAAGGTATAAATGCACCTCGTGCATGCGTGACGTCACCAGATCCAACATGGCGGCGGAGAGGTGCAGTTTCTTTGTGCAGAAGAAGAACCGTTTCTGTAAAATGATCGTCAAGCGTGGACGCGCCTTCTGCGGCGAGCACGCGCACGAGGTGAGTGCATGTGTGTGTGTGTATGTGCGCGCGTTAAATAATGTACCGTGGTTACCATGACAACCTGTTGTTTAAATGTTATTAGTGCTTTTAGCTGTAGCCATGCTGCTAATGCTAACATGCTGCTGACAGGTCTGTTGCTTTTAGTGCTGCTCAAACTGGGGGTCCGGGGACTCCAGGGGGTCCCCATGCTGATAGATAGTATAGGAACCAAATGGACCCTTACAGGTCTGTAACTCTGAGAGTGTATATAACACATGGAACCAAATGGACCCTTACAGTTACAGGTCTTAACTCTGAGAGTGTAACACATGGAACCAAATGTTCTAAAAGACATTAGAACATGTCTGTAACTCTGAGAGTGTACAAATGGAACCAAATGGACCCTTACAGGTCTGTAACTCTGAGAGTGTACATATGGAACCAAATGGACCCTTGTCTGTAACTCTAAGGCCCTTTCTCAATTCCTTTTTTAACCCTACCCCTCAGCCCTTGCCCCTTCCGCTTGCCCCTACATAATGAGTGTCAAGGGATAGGGGGATAAATCATCCCCCTAGGAATTGGAACGTCCTTAAATATTGAACGTCCCTTGTAGATATTGATATGTGATATAATATATTGATATACAACCTGTTCTCAGAAAAAAAGCTGATCTGCAAGCTCACTACAGGCCAGTGGTCCCCACTGTCAAGTCAAGGACCCCCAAATTGACACTAATTAGCCCGCAGACCCCCACTTGAAGAGATATGCCAGGGATGCTGGGACCCCCAATTTATATTGTAAAATCAATGTTAATGTTAATTAACCTATCATTTAGCTGGGGACCCCCTGGAACTCTCAAGGACCCCTGGGTGTCCCCATAACCCACTTTGGAAACCACTGCTATAAGCTGTAGATCGGCTATTTTGGGAGAAGAGATGGAACGTAAATATAACATTGCTGTGGTTCTTGGTAGCCCACCAGAATGTAATTCAGCTAGATATAGCTCATTCTGACACCTGCTCAACAGTTGTACCTGATTCATTGATTATTGTATTAACAGTTTGTATAGAATGGGTACAGTTCTATCATATACAGGGTTAGAAAAAGGAAAAAACAATTTACAGTTAAGGGGCTGTGGTCACTGTGTTCATTGTTTTTAATATCATTAAGAACAGAGTCATTTTCTATCATGTCCTATGACAAGTCGTGGTATGCTACATATAAATGACAATGTTTCAAATTCAACAACATTTAGGACAATGAAAATGCCATCGTGATTCATCTCCATCCCATGTACAGGCTGTACAGCAGCTTGCAGCCCTCCTATGAGACACAGACTGAGTAGAAAAACAATGTGTTATTTTATCATGCTCATGAGGACCAACTGTACGAAGATAGGCTGAAAAGTGGTGAAGTGGTCCTTTAACTAATTTACTGCCTTTAAAGATGCCTTTAACGACTTTTGGGGGAAAAACGTAAAATGAATATGGAGACATGAAGCTATTTATTTATTTATTTATTTATTTATTTATTTATTTATTTATTTATTTATTTATTTATTTATTATTTGTTTGTTTGTTTGTTTGCTTTAGGAGGAGGGAAACATCAACGAAAGAATCCCCTGTCCTCTGGACCCTAAACAGTAAGTTAATTACATGGTTGATGGTTGTGTAGTAATAACATGATTTATAGTCATTAACAGCAGTGTATAAAGATCAACTCTGCTTATTATTATTATTATTATTATTATTATTATTATTATTATTATTATTATTATTGACATGATGTATTGTCATTATCAGTACGGTGAAGATCAACTGTCCATATCATTGTATAATTATGTAATTAATATTAATATGATGACGTCATTAATATGAATGTGATGATGTCATTAATATTAATGTGATGATGTCATCAACAGCACGGTGTATAAAGATCAACTCTCCAAACACTTGAAGAAATGCAACTCACGAGAGAAACCCAAACCTGTACGTAAACATGACCTTTCACCTCTTGTAACATGCTGGGACTGTGATGATGATGATGATGATGATGGTGGTGGTGATATCACTGTATCAATAGCTTATGCAGTTGAGGGAGAATCAGTACAAACTATTAGAATGATGTAGATAATATCTACATCATCAGGCTTATGTGACGATATATTCTATATATTATATAGAATATATCGTCACATAAGCCTCCATACCAAGGTTATTATAGAGCGTCGCAGTCCCCCCCCCCCCCCCCCTTTCATGACGACGACAACAGGCCCGGAAAATAATTTCCCATTAATTGTCCCCATAGGACGTTTCAAAAAGTATCTATATAAAGACCTGTAATCCTCGGGACAAAGCCAACTCGGATTGTGACAACTCATGACAACAAACACATTTTTTGGGCCAACAAATAATTACAAAGAAGGAAAAAAAAAAGTGTTGAAAACCTTTTTGAGTGGTGCAGCCACTCCAAGGAACATTGCTGTTCCTTTGTCCATCCCTATGTGCCTATGTTTAGGGTACCAGTAGGGGCAAAAGTGATCTCGACCGTGGTCGAAAAATGATGATGAGGGGCAAAAGTGGCGCTGTTGTGCTAGAAACAGAGAGAGAGATGGTGTTGCACTGTTGCCTGCCAAGAGAGGGGGGGAGAGAGAGAGTGTTTCGGACGCGTGGCGTCTCGCCAGAACCGGGCCGGCACCCTGGGTGTGTGTGTTCCTGTTAGTCTGGAAGTTCCGGGGACCCCCACACAGAGTTGCACCACTCAGTTCAAACGGGTGTGATTTTTTCTTCTTTCTAATTATTTGTTCGGCCCAAAAAATTGTGTTTGTTGTCATGAGTTGTCACGATCCGAGTTGGCTTTGACCGAGACTTACAGATCTTTAAATAAATACTATCTCCAATGTGTGCGTGCGTGCGTGCGTGCGTGCGCGCAATGGTGTTCCCTGTGTGGCAGTGGGTGCGGTCGTCACTCGGCAGCAGTAACTCCACGCTTGCGCAGTGTGATGATAGCTTGCGGCACTGTAACCATGGCAACGGCCGGTGATCCCATAGGCCGAACTCTGAATCTCTGGCGTCTACACAAAAAAACGCTAATAAACAGCGTAGATTTTGGGAAAGTGAAAAACAGTGATGAATAATGTAATGTGTGAATAATATGCTCTGCATTTGATCTGAACTCACACGGACGTTGACCATTAATATGAATGATTTCATCTGCAGGTTTATTATGTAGAAGACATCAATGCTGGTTCTGCTGATGAAGACTCCTCTGATGACCAGGTCATTATTATTATTATTATTATTATTTTATTATTATTATTATTATTATTAGTAGTAGTAGTAGTATTATTATTAGTATTATTATTACTATTATTATTAGTAGTAGTAGTAATAGTAGTATTAGTATTATTATTATTATTATTATTAGTAGTAGTAGTAGTAGTAGTAGTAGTAGTAGTAGTAGTAGTAGTAGTAGTAGTAGTAGTAGTATTATGGGGGACCCCACCCAGTCAATTATACTGGTGTGCTTTTAATATTTTAAATTAACAGGCATAATGGATCAGTCTGGAGCATAAACACATTTACACATTTTAATAGACGTGTTTAATAAATATATATTTCCATCTTTAAACATATTGCCATTATTTTCTCATTTCCATATTTTATGCCAATCATTTATAATGTTTAATATATGTCCATATATAGACGTGTTTGTCCGATCGCAGCAGGGAGGAGTTGGAAGGATTTTTGGACAAACTGAAGAAAGCAGTTCAAGGTAATCATGATGACCTCATCGTCAACATCGCCCTCTGTTATTTGTGTTCCTGCTTGGCTCAACCGCAGTGCCGAATTAAAATCGCCGCGATAAATCTAAATACAGTTGGGTGCCACCGATATTGTCCCTTATCATTTGACCCATTTAGGCCTGACCTCAAAATTTTAAAAAATCCTTCTAAATCCTCCAGTTTTCTGAAATAAATATTTTCACGTTTTTTTGAAAAATAGCAGACCTACAAGCTCGTAGCTTGTAGATCTGCTATTTTTCAATAGCTAAATTATAACATAATGTTTAAAACACCAAAAGGGGTTCCCGCCCAAAATGGGTTAACTGTCCTTTTGCGCAGATCACGCAAACCTCAGCAAAAAGAAGACAATATCGATGGCCTCCAACTGTATACAATAACTGAACGCAAATCTCACTTGAATTGGATCGCAATACTTTAGAAGAGAGACTCACTAGGACAGATTCAACGGCAACAACAAGGACGGTGACACAGACGCACAGAAGGCTTGAACTAACCGCCTTGACTCACGCCAGAGTAAAGCCCTAACCACACCAAAGGGTCAAGACGGTTTTAGCGCTGTCCCTGCGGTGTGATATGTCTTGTTGCAAGTTTGCAACGTTGACCCACGTTGACCCTAGTGATTCAACCGACGCATGGAATTCAATGGCCCCAAACCACACCAAAGGGTCAAGACGGTTTTAGCGTTAACTCCTTGCAACCATTTGGACCCAAGGAGTTGCATGGTGACCCTTTGGTGTGGTAGGGCATTCACTTCAATTTTTACTAGTTGACTAGTTGCCTAGTTTACTAGTCGACTAGTTGTTTAACTACCTATTATGTAAAAATGGAAATTTATCTTGGAAATAAATATTTGTACATTTAAAAACTGTGTACATTGGTGACTATAACTATAATCTACCTGATTTTGAGGCCTACAAAATCGAAAAAAAATAAAAATAAAAAATCTTATTTTTTTCTTATCAACTAGTCAACTAGTACCAACAAGGTCGACTAGTGGATTTACTAGTCGACTAGTAAACTAGTCAACTAGTTGCTTAATGCCCTATGGTGTGGTTAGGGCATTGTGTGGACAAGGACGGACGCATGCACACCGCATAGAGACCCTAGGCAGGAAGCAAACCATAGTCCTAGAGACCTCGAAGTGGCTGCAATCCCCCAAGAACACACACGGCAGAGAGAGGGCCTCCTGTTGGCTCTGGCATAAGAGAAAGGACAATATCATAGAGTATATAAAAGGATAGAGACTGATCTGGTGCGAAGCTCCCCCCCCCCCCGCTATTCATGTCAGTGGAAGTTGCTCAGTTGCGTTTTGAAGCACCCGGAAGGACCGTCTACTTCCGCCAAAATTTGGTGCCCAAAATGCGGAAGTGCAAACACGCTCAACGTTAAAGCCCAGCTGCACGGGGTTTCCTCGTCATACTTCCACGGGTCCGCCTGCAGTCCCTCCTCTTACCGCTAGGGCCCAGGGCTGCTATCGCGCCGGTTCAGTCTCTATCCTTCTTTATACTCTATGGTAGGGACCAGTCGCTCTGGGGGCCTGCCTAGCAGTGTTGTAATGTTGTAATGCTGTGACCTCTGACCTTGTGACCTTTTGAGCAGGACTGGAAGGTCACACAGAGAACATCCTGTCTCATCCCGCTCTTCAAGAACAACTCGACCATCCCAAGAATGGAGAATCTGCTCTGAAACACCTCAAACAACAGGTACAAAACTACACCTAAAAAAAACAAAGAAAGAAAAAATGGGTTACAAAATCGTGGGATAAATTTAAGGTAAAAAATAAATAAAAGTACTGTACTGTACTTAAGTAAATGTACTTAGTTACTTTACACCACTGTTGTTTTAACCCCTCATGTGCCCTGGCTTGTATTCTTTCAGAATAGTGATGTGGAGTGCCCATCCGATTTCGAAAAAAAAAGAAAACAAAAGGAGAAAAAAAGACATTTTTCCTAAGACGGGTCCAGACGTTCTGGGCACACCATGCGATAATTCTAAGGACGTCTGGAGACGTCTTGGGCACAAATTAGGTTTTAATTGTCCTATCAGGGTCCATCTTGGATATCACGTCATTGTTTTAATCGTCCTATCAGGTGTCTCCATCTTGGATCACATGTCATTGTTTTAATCGTCCTATCAGGTGTCTCCATCTTGGATCACATGTCATTGTTTTAATCGTCCTATCAGGCGTCCATCTTGGGTCACATGTCCTCCTTGCGGCTGCTGGTTGGTCGGAGGTGTTACGTGGAGTTTGGTGCCGGGAAGGGAAAGTTGTCCCACTGGATCCACGAGGCGCTGAAGTCACATGACCACCGTGAAGACAACGGCCACTTCCCGCCACGCGACGACTACCACTTCCTGCTCGTGGAACGATCGAGCACTCGCTTCAAGGTACCCCGTCTCTTTAAGACCCCGCCCACACTGTCCTGATTGGTGTTATATCCCCCTCCTATATACAGGTTTAATGTTTGTCTTTAGTTCAATGTTTGTTTTGTAAACACCATTGACAATGAAGGGAAAATGTATGTCATAATGTGTCGTTACGTCAGTAGTTCCCAAAGTGGGGTCCGGGGACCCCCAGGGGTCCTTGAGGGGTCCCTGCTAAATTATAGTTTGGAACCAAATGGACCCGTTATGGTCCATTTGGTTCCATTTGTACACTCTCAGAGTTAATTTAACTTTGATTTTACAATATAAATTGGGCTGTTAACATTCCATTTCCACCATTCCAATGGATTCCAGGGGCGAGTAAACGTCTCCGAAGTAGCTCCTGTTAGTTTAGTTTGCTCTGAGGTGCCTCTCACTTCACACAAGTGTGATTTTTTTTATCGTTTTTAACCGTTTCCCCGCCTTTCCCGTAAACCTACGTGAATTGGATTAATCTGGCCGACCGCCATTCCCGTAGAATTACCGGAATTGGTCTTTTATACAGGTTTTGATCGATCGAGTCGAGAGGCTACTCACATTAGCATTGGATTGCTAGCTATCTGATTTGTCAACATTGACGCGCCATCTTGAACTGCGCACGCATCCGCGCCCACTTTATCTGGGGCACGGATGCGTGGTCCAATTCCTTGTCCCAGATGACATTTCTGGTCAGCCGCGTAACTAGACGTCAGTACCCCCCCCCCCCCCCCCCCCCCACAGGTGACAACATCGTCACCCCCACCCCCGCGGCCACCGGTCTGCGTTTTGATTTATAAACAGCGGGGCACAGTGGACACTGTACAGTAGTTGTGATTTGTGAACGTATACCTGTCGCGATTGTGAACAGAGCAGAGCATCCCGCTGCACACTCGCCACTTCTGACTTCCTTCACGTTATTGGCCTACACACACTCCGTCTCCACCAGAGCTCTTGGGAGGCGGGGCACGCGTGTGGTGTGTGCCATATATCTATGGTGTGTGCTAGCAGCACCCACCACCAGGCTCCGCCAACATTGGATCAACTCAACTGTCATTGCATCTCTGTATGTATTTATAATTGTATTTTACCGACGGCACGGTTGGGCGGCCGGGTGCCCCCCCTTGCCTCTAAATGGTAAATGGTAAATGGTGCATTTATATAGCGCCTTTATCCAAGGCGCTTTACATAGACCCATTTACATTCACCCATTCACACACGGCGGAAGCCATGCAAGGTACCAACCAGCACATCGAGAGCAATTTGGGGTTCATGACATGTAGACAGGAGGAGCCGGGATTCGAACCGCCGACCCATGGATCATTGGACGACCTGCTCTAACTCTTGAGCCACAGTCGCTCTGGGCCCCCGCGCAGTTGCGTTGTCTGCGTCACGGTAGTTACGCCCCTGTTTCTGGTCAAAACGAGGTTTATTCCATGGCAGATATCCGACGCTGTGATCGCCGCAGTAGCCCTTTCTCTGCTCTCATCGGCAGACCAGTAGTGATATGCGACAACACACACACTATTCATCATAACATCCGGTCGCAGATATTTGTCTCTTCAAAATAAGGGTTAAACGGGGGCAAAATCCTGGTAATACAAGGTGAATTCATAGATTAAATGGTAAATGGTGTATTTATATAGCGCCTTTATCCAAGGCGCTTTACATAGATTGTGCATTACATTCACCCATTCACACACACATTCATACACCGATTGCGGCGGAAGCCATGCAAGGTACCAACCAGCACATCGGGAGCAATTTGGGGTTCAGTGTCTTGCCCAAGGACACTTCGACATGTAGACAGGAGGAGCCGGGATTCGAACCGCCGACCCATGGATCATTGGACGACCTGCTCTAACTCTTGAGCCACAGTCGCCCAGTAGATTAATCCTGGCGGGGCATGTATTAATTGACCTTTAGTTTGTTTTGTTTTTTAGTGGACTGTTTCTTTTCATTTGCTGTTGCTAGTCATGGCTGCCAGTTCCCACCTGATGTTGTGTGGGAGTTCTGACTGCTCCAGACCGTACTGAATAACTGCCAGCTTACATAATGTCTTGAGGCTAGAACTGAAGTCTAAGACATGCAGGTCAGTGGATTCACCCTCACTTCCAAAGACGATGATACAATCTCCCACCATGCAACAGCACATTGACATCGGAGACGGACCTTCCCCCTTGGGCTCAACCTTCGTCCAGGAGAAGGTCTCCGGACTGAATTTCCACAGATCAGTGAAGATGTGTTTCCAGTTCAAGCCACCGAATATGTACAGCTCTCCATTGTAGGTAAAGGCTGAATGATCAGCGCGTACTTCTGGAAGAAGCTGTGTAGAGGGTGTGTTCAGACAATGGTTGGTCTCTGTGTCAAACACTCTGATGGTGTTGGAGTGTCTGAAGTCATGGCCCTTGAATCCCCCCCACCCCCCAAATACAAACATCTTTGTTCCGATGATGGTGGCAGAGTGCCATGATGAAGCAGGAGGTGGAGGAAACCTCAAGGTGAGGTTCTCCTGTTCCGGGCGTCACTGGGGTCAACTTTCTCCAGCGCAAAGACACTGTGTTGAAGATGTTTAATAAGTAAGCGTCACGTCCGATTGCAACAGCCCGGTTCCAGTAAAGCCCTGGAGCTCCATCCAGAGGCAGCGTCCAGCAGAACATTTCTCAAACGGTAGATGGGGTTGATTTATCACTTCTCGCTCTGGAACACACATGCATGTCATTCTGCTGCGCTCGCCGTCACTTATTGGTTCAGTGGTGCAAATGTTACGCAAAGCTTTGTCCAATCGGCAAGGCCCACGAGTCGGGTCGGCCAATCTCGGAAGGCGATGACCGTTGATCTCCTAATATGGCAAATTGATCGCCAGCAGAATCACAGTCCGTACAGGTTGTGGAAATCTACAAGCTGTAGAGGGGGTTCACCTCAAGCATATATTCGGCGCATCTCAGGAGCAGGAGACTGGTATGAGGAAGGCACTGGAGCAAACTGGAACAGTTTAAGCCTTTATTCAGCAGGGTAGAAGCAAGTACAGAAGACAACGTTTCGATGTAACTATAACATCTTCGTCTTCGGTGACCTGACGAACATCATTTAAATTTTTTTAACTTTTTTAAAATTAAATCTCCCTCCTAGTCTAATCATAGTACCTGATCCGCCACTCCATCTTGAACCTCCTATGCCCAGCTTTGTCTGTTTGTGTGAATTCTTGCGACGATTTGATTGGCTGAGCACCCCGTAGCGATGATTGGCTGAGCAAAGTGCATATTGGGGATCAATAGTGATGGCAGAAAAGTGAGGACGGCCATTGTGATTGGCCGGAATTTGATGATGTATGAGGATGTACAAACTGTATGATGATAAGAGCGCCCCTCACTTCACACGAGTGTGATTTTTTTATGTCAGCCAATGTCAGCAAACGGCACCATATAACTAAAAACACCAGAGTCCACAGGCAACGGAACATGGCGCGAACGCAAAATCACATTCTGTTTATTTATTTCACCAAAATGGCTTTATCTCGGGTATTTTTCCCCCCGGGTGTGTGCGTGCGTGTGTGCATGTTTGCATGTGTGTGTGTGTGTGTGTGTGTGTGTGTGTGTGTGTGTGTGTGTGCGTACATGTGTGCGTGTGTGCATGTAGGTGGATGGTAAACACCAGGACGATGGGACTCAGTTTGAGAGACTTCAGGTGGACATTCAACACCTGGATATGAGTGAGTCGTTAATTATGTTAATTTATATGAATTCATTCAACACCTAGATCTGAGTGAGTCGTTAATTATGTTAATTTATATGAATTAATTCAACACCTGGATATGAGTGAGTCGTTAATTATGTTAATTTATATGAATTCATTCAACACCTAGATCTGAGTGAGTCGTTACTTATGTTAATTTATATGAATGAATTCAACACCTAAATCTGAGTGAGTCGTTAATTATGGAATATGAATGTTAATAGTTTGTTAATAGTATTATAATAAAGTTATGTTAATATTGTTTGTTAATAGTATAATAATAAAGTCATTACATATTGTGTTTAGGTAAAGTTAATAGTATAATGATAAAGTTATTGTTTTTTAGGTAAAGTTAATAGTATAATATAATAGTTATTATGTTGTTTTTAGGTAAAGTGAGCCTCCTGTCTGAGAACAACATGGAGGTTGTTGGAGTTGGAAAACATTTGTGTGGAGCGGCAACAGGTAAGGCATGAGGCTTACATTAAAGTGGTGTAACTGTATTGATCAGAGATTAGAGGGCTAAATAAATACTGATTGATTGATTGATCAATCAATCTTTATTTCAGACCCAGGGAGATCCATATATCACATTTAAAGGAGCATTCAGTGATTTGGGTGATTTGGAAAACCACCCAGTCCGCCCCGGTAACAAAATGTGCACATGGACGCTCTACAGTGGGGGGAAGTGCAACAGGCCAACAGCATGTGCACCAAGGCCCGCCCCCACTCGATCATGATTGGAGGAAGGCCCCTCTCATCCTGATTGGATGAAGGTTTTGCCACCCGCCACCAAAACTGAAACTAGGGTTTTTTGACCCCAGGGGCTCACTGGGGACAGGGAGGAACTCCTTATATGGTCAACACACTCTATAGTAGGGAGGATTATCCAGACAAAAAGTGAAAAAATAAGTGATATTTGAATTAAGTCAAATCACTGAATATACCTTTAAACAATACAATATAACAGGAAATAAAACTTAAAAATAAATAAATAAAATGCACATATCCCACACCGTTCGGTTTCTGACATACAAGCATGTGCGCCGATGGTTCCACAATCTAGATTAGAACCATTTACAATTTAGGCATTTTAGCAGACGCTCTTAATCCAGAGCCATTTACATTACAATTTACAATTTACAATTTACAATTTAGGCATTTAGCAGACGCTCTTAATCCAGAGCGACTTACAATAAGCAAGAACAAAAAGCATGGGAATACATCACATATGTAAAAAGCATTTATCGCGAAACATGCGTAAGCTAAGAACGTGACTAGAACATATCTATATAATGACACTATACATATAAACTATAACTAGAACATATCTATATAATGACACTATACATATAAACTACACATATGCTATACTATGCTGTACATATATACTATGAAGTGCTATGACTACTATACACTATATACTATGAAGTGCTATGACTACATACAATGCACTTATTGTGCTGTCTACATGACATGCTATAAGTCTGTTTCAAATGCTATATAAGTCTAAGAAGTGCTGTCTAAGGGGGGTAGGGTAAGTGCTATGGGCCATGATGGAGTCTGAAAAGGTGGGTTTTCAGACTACGGCGGAAGATCGGGAGTGATGCTGCAGTTCTGATTGCAACGGGAAGTGCATTCCACAGTTTTGGGGCCAGAAGGGAGAAGAGTTTGGGACGTGTGGAGCGTTGTCCCGGCGTTTTTAGTGAGGGTACTTCCAGCTTCCCTGCGTTGGCTGATCTGAGTGCGCGGGAGGGTTTGTAGGGTTCAATCATGCTGGCAAGATATGGGGGAGCCATACCTTTGGTTGCTTTAAATGCCAACATCAGAGTTTTGTATTCTGTGCGGGCAGCGACCGGGAGCCAGTGCAGGGAGCGGAGCAGGGGGGAGACATGTGAGAATTTTGGCTGGTTGAAGACCAAGCGAGCTGCGGCATTTTGGATCAGTTGGAGAGGCTTCAGTGCACATGCCGGTAAGCCAGTAAGGAGAGAGTTACAATAGTCAAGTTTTGACAGGACTGTTGTCTGGATTAGGAGCTGGGATGATTCCTGGGTGAGGAACGGTCTAATTCGTCGTATGTTATAGAGTGTGAACCTACAGGATCGAGTGACAGCTGTGATGTGAGTTTTGAACGAGAGCTGACTGTCCAGGACAACACCAAGGTTCCTGGCTGTTGGGACAGACGTTACCAGGGCGTTGTCTACGGAAATAGTTAGCTCCCGCATCGGGCAGGACTTAGCTGGGAAGAAGAGAAGCTCAGTCTTGTCTGGGTTCAGCTTGAGGTGGTTGGAGGACATCCACTGTGAGATGTCAGCCAGGCAAGCAGTGATGCGCTCTTCCACCTGGGTGGCAGAGGGGGGGAAGGATAGAAACAGTTGTGTGTCATCGGCATAACAGTGATAGGATATATTGTGAGCAGAGATGATAGTGCCAAGGGATTTTGTGTACAGTGAGAAAAGGAGGGGACCAAGTACAGATCCCTGTGGGACCCCAGTTTGGAGGGTTCGGGGGGATGATAACAGACCTTTCCAGGAGACCTGGTAGGTCCGGTCGGTGAGGTAAGAGGAGAACCACTTTAGTGCCGTCCCGCCGATGCCTAGATCCGCTAGGGTGTCTAGGAGCAGCTGGTGGTTCACTGTGTCAAATGCTGCTGATAGGTCTAGGAGAATCAGGACTGCGGAGTGGGAAGCAGCCTGGGCAGCATGTAGTGCTTCTGTGACTGCCAGCAGGGCAGTTTCTGTGGAGTGGGCCTTTTTGAATCCGGACTGGTTGGGATCCAGCAGGTTGTTATGTGAGAGATGGAGAGAGAGCTGGTTGGAGACAACACGTTCAATGCTTTTTGATAGAAATGAAAGGAGTGATACCGGTCTGTAGTTCTTGACATCTGAGGGGTCAAGGGTTGGTTTCTTGAGGAGTGGTGTTACTCTGGCTGACTTGAGGGCAGATGGGACGCAGCCATTAATCAAGAACAGAAACAGAAACCTAACCGTACTGCATGTAGGGTCCGTTATGACAGCGATGATACTGACTCAGATGCCCTGCACACAGGGCCGGATTAACACCTCTGAGGGCCCCTGGGCACTGAAGCTCCACGCGTGCGCAAATGTTTTGCTGTTTTGGAGCCGTTTTGAGGCAGTTTTATGCCGTTATATTGGCCTATTTCCGGTCGCCTACCCCCCCCCCCCCCCAGAGTGACAGCCAATCTAGCGCATTGTTGTTGCTTTACACACAATTGCACTTTTCAGCTGCCTTCTCACCAACAATAAAACACTAATCTTTTTAGACACCATTTATTTCATTCGGATTAGCAGGGACATTTTCTGTGGAGCTAAAAAAAATGTTTTTTTCTTTTTTTTTAGGGGCCCCTGGTGCTCAAGGGCCCCTGGGCACGTGCCCAAAGTGCCCATATGGTAGATCCGGCCCTGCCTGCACATGAAGCGGTACATGAGGTCACGTATAGCACAGCAGAGCAGGTATAGGGACACATTTAATGTTTGTGTTCAGACAACACTGTGTTCAGACAACACAAACATTAAGCGCTATAGCTGTTTATCCCATTTAGACCTGAGGTCGATTCTACAAAATGTCTTCTAAATCTTGACAGTTTTCGGTCCTTCTCAAACATTTTCATGTCAAAGACCCCCAAAAATAAATGTAATTGGCAGCCGACCCCCAACTGAAAATATGTTGTTCCAGGGAGCACCCAGAACCAACGATTTGAGTTTAAAACATTCGCTCTGAAAGAATATATATTCAAAGATTTATTTTCACGATTTGTCAAAAATAGCAAGCTCGTAGCGTGGCTTGTAGATCTGCTATTTTTCAATAGCTGAAGTACAACATAATGCTTGAAACACCAAAAGGGGCTCCCGTTCAGAATGAGTTAAACAAACATCTAAGTGTTCTGAGGTGACCAGGAGACCTGCTCATTTTGTAGTTCTTCGCTCACCCAGTTGGGTTGGTCAATCACCGCTGGATGGAAGCATGGAGCCGCTTCATGACCATGTTTGTTGTTCTTGCTTACTGTAAACCGCTCTGGATTAAGAGCGTCTGCTAAATGCCCTAAATTGTATGACGTCTAACGTAGTAATGTTCATGTATATGTTTGGTCTATAGACCTGGCGTTGAGGTGTTTGTTTAGGAGAGACCGGATCAGAGGAGCTGAAGCAGAACCTCCATGTAAACGGCCGAAGATGCAAAACTCACCCGAACCGGACCCAACTGGTTGTGTCGAGTCTGAACAACCAGATCCAACTGGTTGTGTTGAGTCTCAACAACCGGACCCAACTGGTTGTGTTGAGTCTGCACAACCGCACCCAACTGGTTCTGTGAAGGTAGGCCTGTCATAATTATTTCATAATGACTTCATCGCAATTCTAATTGTCATAATCGTGTCCGTGTTGATTTGTATTTTCATTTATTTCCAAACATGTCATAGCAGAAATGGCAGATCTGCAAGCTCGGTCATTGCGTTGCGAAGTAGCCAATAAATAGTAGCGTAGATATCGACCAATTAAAAGTGTTTGGGGGCGAAACCTCGCTCAAATAGAGACTCTGCGAGCGAATATACTGTGGGTCGCACGTCAGGACAGTCTCATTGAAAAACATGTGTTTAATGTTTGACACTTGTGTTTAATGTTTGACACTTTTTTTTATTGGTTTAGATCTACCCGCTACTATTTATTTTCTAATGAGATTTCAGCGTTGGCTCGCTCGCATCGCTGGCAGTGTTATATTATTATTATTATTATTATTTTCACCAGAGTGCTGTGGGAGGTGTGGTCATTGCTCTGTGCTGCCACCATCGGTGTGACTGGCGTCATTACGTGGGGAAGCAGTTCTTCCGGCAGCGGGGGCTGGGAGGGGCGGAGTTTAACGTCTTCCAGCGCATGTCCAGCTGGGCAACGTGCGGCCTGCAGCCCGGCCGGGGGACGCAGGACGGGCCTTCAGGAGGCCACGAGGTCGACGAGGGAGAACACGATGAATCGGACCATGACGCAACACCCGATACTCTGAACGGGTAATTAAACACCATGATTTATGAATTATACACTGAACACTATGATTAAAACTCATTCCCTGCCAATGACGACTTTGGACTATTTTCTTTCATAAGGACACGGCACAATTTTTTTTAGTGTTTTTTAGTTTTTACACTAGGTGGCGCTCGTCACTATCCTATGATTCACCGTTTATATAGTTATAGTTATGTTTCATTAGTATTTCTGAAAGTGCAGTAACGTGGGAGCGGTTAGCTGTGGCCATCACATCATCATGATTTCTTGGTTTCAATGAGAGCCAAACGGTGACTCATAGGTTAGTGAAGAGCGCCATCTAGCGTAAAAACACACAAAACAAATCCTCCATATTCGGGTATTTCTTCCAGGGTTCTCTCCAGTGAAGAGCGCCATCGTATCGGCTCTCTCTGCAAGCTGCTGATCAACCAGGGCAGAGTTCACTTCCTGCAGCAGAGAGGCTACGATGCTAAGCTAACCGTTTACGCCCAGCCTAACGTCACCCTGGAGAACGTCCTGCTCACCGCTGTCCCCTGCTGATGACATCACCGCTGTCCCGAGCCGTGCTGATGTCCTTCGTTGCGACATCACAGCTGTCCCGTACTGATGACATCACCGCTGTCCCGTACTGATGACAGTAAGCTGGTGGATTTCTCCAAATAATCTGTAGCTACAATTTAATTGGCTCAGCAGCAGATTTAACACACATGACACCTTCACCTGGAACAGGAACTGTGGTAACGCCGCCTTCTGGAAACCTAGGGAACTACAGTTCTGCACAGAGCCGATAAGAATATCTGACATCAATGTCACACTAACTTTTGATGATTTTTAACCATTCAAAACTCCCATAGACCTTTTTTATTTATATTAAAAAGGACTACATCTCTCATCACACATTAGAAATGACCCTAAGGACTACATCTCCCATCACACATTAGTAATAAGAACTACATCTCCCATCACACAATAGTAATGACCCTAAGAACTACAGTACAACTCCCTTCCCACATTTGTAATACGAACTACATGCCCCATCACACATTAGTAATGACCTACAGTAAAAACTACATCTCCCATCACACACTAGTAATGACCCTAAGAACTACAACTCCCATCACATATTAGTAATAAGAACTACATCTCCCATCACACATTAGTAATAAGAACTACATCTCCCATCACACATTAGTAATGACCTACAGTAAGAACTACATCTCCCACCACACACTAGTAATGACCCTAAGAACTACAACTCCCATCACATATTAGTAATAAGAACTACATCTCCCATCACACATTAGTAATAAGAACTACATCTTCCATCACACACACTAGAAATGACATTAAAGACTACGGGCTCCATTTTCGCCACCGCTAAACCCCTTATCCCTAAACGTCTTTGCCTTGTTTTACTATTTTGAAAAACATTTTTGAATAGTTCAACTAGCCAATCTACATTGACACGTTGTGAGCTTGTAGACTGGCCATTTTAACTATTCAAAAATGTTTAGCAAAATAGTAAAAAAAAAAAGGCAAAGACGTTTAGGGATAAGGGGTTTAGCGGTGACGAAAATGGAGCCCTACGGGCTCTATCATGCTCTGGTATCTTGCGGCCACGCCACCCGCTAAACTGCATAATGCAGACTCCTTTATTTGCGGCTGGAGGTGTGCCCGTGAGCGTGTTAATGCCCTTTCCCTAAAATTGCTATCTTGCCCACACCCACACACGTTTAGGAAAGCGCCTAGCAGGTTCTCAGACCACCCGCTATGACAATTTCCTTTGGTAGAGAGAGAGCGAGCCTGTAATGGACATGTCAGGCATTGTCGGGAGTGGAGCTGCCTGGACGCACAACAGCGGAGCATTCACTGGTCTCATTCTCTCCTAATTCTCCACAAATCACTGTAATTGTAATTTTCCAAGTCAGCAGAAGTGCGAGTGTCAATTCCTTGTGTCAATTGTGTCTATCTAAGATTATAGTTTATTGAAAGAAGGCGTTATTTGTGCCGTACACCGTGCACAATTGCATTCGGTCTGTTCAGTTTAATTTATTTTGCATGAAATACTGAAAGGATTACAATAATATAACATTCCATATAATCAGTAACATGTAGGTGATATGTGTCATTATACAACAGGTTGTTTCTAGGAAGCAATCTGGTTGAAGTAGCCTTCTAGCCGTGCTTAAACGAGCATGATGGAACGCCTAATCAAAACATAAATATCAGCTGTGCTGGGTCTCGCTGCTCTCCCAAAACAGAGCCGGCTGGGTTGCTAGGCTTGCCGTTTTCTTGGGATACTTTCGTTCGTAGTGGCTACATCTGTCATTAAAAAAATATATTTTTGTATCGAATATCCTAGTTATAATGAACTTTTTTCTTTTTCAAGGGTAACCGTTGTATAGTCGCAGTATTACACTTCAGGATGTGCTTTACCGTAACCCATTTAGACCTGAGAACGATTCTACAAAATGTCTTCTAAAGCCTGACAGTTATCGGAAAAACCCATGTTTCTATGTCAGTCGTTCTCAAGCGTACCCTCAAAAATTATCTGTATTTGGCCACCGACCCCCATCTGAAAATACAGTATGTTGTTCCAGGGACCCCCCCCCCCCCCCCCAGAAGCAAAGATTTGAGTTAAAAACGTTGGCTCTGAAAGAATATATATTCAAAGCTTTGCACTACATTTTCAAAAATAGCAGGACCTACAAGCTCATAGTGCTATGAGCTTGTAGGTCCTGCTATTTTTCAATAGCTAAATTATAACTTATAATGTTTAAAACACCAAAAGGGGTTCCCGCCAAAAATGGGATAATGGCACTTCTGCGCTGACTATCGGCTCGTTCCTGCAGCAACGCTGGCGTGCCATTAATGACAGTAACGCACAACCTCGAGTGTAATATTGCTTGACTATCAAAATACAGTTTCATTGAAAGGCAAACAGAGGCTAGAGAGTATGAAACAAACATCTGAGATACAGAGCGTACCATTTTATGAATGAACATTAGTGAGGACCGTTTATATGAAGATATTAGGTTGAAAATGGGTGAAATGGTCCTTTAATAACATTCAATAAAGAGATGTTTGTACATTATGGTGTTTCATGTTTCCGTAATAATCTTTATAAGAAAACTAACTTGCCGCATAAATAGTTAAGGAAGACTCCTTAGTCAGAGACTTGCTCGTAATGAGTGCTCAAAGTGAGGTTCAAATGTGCTACACTTCCTCTGACAACCTGGGGAGGGCAGCGGACTGACCTCATGCTTCCTTCTATGCTAGAGGAGTCCAAGCTGCTTCTTTTCACCTGACAGAGGGGAGTTTCCCCGGCCGGACGTAGCGTGTGGAAGGAACCAGTTCCTTTCCCCTCCCATCAGGTGCCCCGGCTGGCCAGGGGGAGGTAGTTTAGAGACCATACTGCAAGTTTTTTGACACGGGGAGAACATGCAAACTCCACACAGAAAGGCCCTTTCGCCAACCCCGCCTCGGGTATGGGCACTGATGCCGCAGAGGAGAGAACACGCCCCCCAGTGCCCACAGCGTCCCCAGCGGGAATTGAACCCAGGACCTTCTAGCTGTGACGCGACAGCACTACCGACTGTGCCACCGTGCCCCCAGTGAGATTAAAAGTATCAAACGTTTCGGTTTGAAATGCTCTAAGGAGTCTTTCAGTCTTCAGTCTTAACTATTTATGCGGCGAACAAGTCTTTTCCTTTTATGTTTTTGAGACCAGCGCACCTGCAGTCAAAGGACAGGAACTGAAGGGCACAACAGTTTACCCTCTACTGTAGGCTTACTATGATATTTATACACTTTACCCTGTAATGTAGGCTTACTATCATATTTATGTACTGTAGTAAGTAAAAGTAAGTAGCCTTGCCGAGCCATGAGGCCCATAGGGCAGGAGCCTATCTCCTGTTTCTGTAGCGTGAGGCAGCTTGATGTACAAGTACACCCCCTGGACATGACGCTAGTATGTCGCAGGGACTTACCCCCAATCCAACCCTTGATGCTGAGTCTTTGGTATGAACCGGCCAGGGATTGAACCCCGACCTCCCAGTCTCAGGGCGGACACTCTAACCACAAGGCCACTGAGCTGGTGTACTGTAGGCTTACTATCATTTATACAATCATATTTATGTACTGTAGGCTTACTATAATTTTTACAGTTTACCCTGTACTGTTGGCTTACTATCATATTTATGGGTCTTTATTGTGGTTATCATTACGTTTTACTCAAAGCTCCAGAACATGGAGGGATGCTTTCAGTAAAAATCACACCCGTGTGAAGTGAGGGGCGCTAATGTATTAAAGTAAATACATTTCCCTTCATTGTCAATGGCGTTTACAAAACAAACATTGAACCTGTGTGTAGGAGTGGCTGGCGCCCCTCAAAAATGGTGGTAATCAGGGCATGTGTGTTTCTATGAGCCTCGGCAGAGTGGGCCTGTAGAGTATCTGCGTGCTGGTTGTGATGGGCCAGTCTGGGCCGGTCTGGGCCGAACTTTTGTCCCAATCTCTGTGATGAACCCAGACCCAAACACTACATCAGACCCACAACCCTACATCCAACAATCAGACCTACTGTATATAAAACACTATAGGCCTACATGAACCCTACATCCAACAATCAGACCTACTGTATATAAAACACTATACATGAACCCTACATCCAACAATTAGACCTACTGTATATAAAACACTATACATGAACCCTACATCCAACAATTAGACCTACTGTATATAAAACACTATACATGAACCCTACATCCAACAATCAGACCCAAACTGGAAATGTGGAGGGGCCTGTTATTTAGAACACACCTCTTTGTCTGTCCTACAAACTCTTGAGTTCCGTCCAAACGTGAACCGCTGCACCGTCTGTCGTACAAACTCTATTCCCCTTGCATCTCCTTCTTGTCCTATAACGGCTTCAAACCCATGACTGGAACACAGCCCTGGGTAGGCAACTCGGCCTGGCGGGGAGCTGCGCTCAGAGCAGCGCACCAGTTTCTAGTCATGTTTGTTTGTTTTCCCCATTGAAGAAATGTCCCTTTTAAAAACCAGCCAATCACCGAGTGTCCTGGCTGGAGGATAGCCAATCAACCGAGCCTCCTTGGCTGGCAGGAACGCAAACACAGTTCATCCTCAGAGCTGGACAGCATGAAGCCTTCTGATTGGTCCATCTTGGACAGAATGCAGTGTTCGGATTGGGTGACGTCATCCTGACAGCAGGGCGGGAGCGTTCTGATTGGAGGAACTGCATCACGATTCTGAAACATTTCAAACAACAGTCCAACTGAGCTTTGGGGGACATTCTGACACATTAAACACAGTGATGTTTCATTAATGGTTAATTTATACATGACTGTAAAATGCAAGTGAATAGAGTGATGATTATATCAATCATCTTCATTCAGTTAATAGATAGGATAGATAAAAGGCTGGTACGGAGACTAAAGTGCCTTGCAAACGGGAAGCGAGGAACGCACACGTTGTTTCCTGGATCAACGACAGGTCTGCTATACAGCTACAGGTCTGCTACAGGTCTGCTCAAGAGGGGCGCGACAACGCAAGCGTAAAAAAAAAAAGCTAAACCGAATCCAGGTCTGGTGAGTCGTGGGCGTGTCCGCGAAACGAGCACGCGCGCAACAAATTCACGGGACCGCGCTCACGTAAATACGCTTGCGTTGTCGCACCGTGACTTCTCAGAGCAAAAGCGCAGGTCTCATTGAAAAGGAACTATAGGCGCGTTTTATCGCTCCCCGTTTGCAAGGCCCTGGTGACACGGTGCAGGTTGATATCAATTCATTAAGTTAATGAATCAGTCGATACTTTCAAATCACCTCAATCTGAGACTCGGTTCATAGAAAAACGGCCATCTTGCTACAATTAAATACACCGAGCCAAGCGTTGCCTAGCGACGTGGAATGCTACTTAGAAAGAAAGAGGGTTTTGGATTAATATAAACTCCAAATTCACGTGATTCACGCCAACAGCAGTAAAAGAGTTTTAATGAATTCAACTGACTGGTGCCAGCGCGGTGCAGGTTTAGCGCGGCGAAGCGGCGTTTGCGTTCCTCCTGGATGTACGCCAGCATGAAGTCTCGTCCGAACATCTCCCTGTCGTCCTCTTCCTCCTCCTCTTCCTCACCGCCGCTCCTCTTCTTCAGCGGCGGCAGGTCCACGTCCATCGTCAGAGGGTTGTCCCGGAAGTTCACGAAGCTGTCAAATCAAGACAGTGGACGAGAAGGTACTTTAAATTAATTTGAAGGGATATTTCACTTTGGGTCATTTTATCGTCTACTCAGGCTTATGTGAACACCCCAGAGTCCGTTTTTATGTTGCTCGATTCGGTATTAAGTTATTTGATATTCATCGTAGCTGCCCCGCCCCCTTCCTATGCAAACCCATTGTAACTTCAACCTCCATGTTAACCATGTTACATTACAATAACCTGTGTATAGTACAGCAGTAGTGGTATAATTTAATAACCTGAGTTGGGTCATTCCCTCTATAGAGCGTCGCAGTCCCGCCCCCTACCATGGCCCAGGAAATGATTCTCCGTTCATTTTCCTCAGACATTTCAGAAAGTATTTATTTAAAGACGTTTACGCCGCGGACAAAGCCAACTCGAGTCGTGACAAATCATGACAACAAACACAATTTTTTGGGCCGAACAAATAATTAGAAAGAAGAAAAAAACGGCAGGTTACAACACTTTTTTTGTTGTTTTTCTTCTTTGTAATTATTTGTTTGGTCCAAAATATTGTTTGTGTTGTCATGAGTTGTCACGACTCGAGTTGGCTTTGTCCGTGGCGTAACCGTCTTTAAATAAATACTTTTTGAAATGTCTATGGGAAAAATGCATTGGGATTCATTTCCTGGGCCATGGTAGGGGGCGGGACTGCGACGCTCTATAGCGCGCTGCAGTCCCGCCCACTTTTTTTTGTTGTTTTTCTTCTTTCTAATTATTTGTTCGGCCCCAAAACAAATTGTTTATTGTCATGATTTGTCAACTCGGTTGCTTTGTTCGAGGCGTTAAATGTCTTTAAATAAATACTTTTTGAAACGTCTATATGGGGAAAATGAATGGGGAATTATTTCCTGGTGCCCTCATCGTTCTAAAAGGGGGCGGGACTGCGACACTCTAGCATACATGGGCAACTGGCGGCCCCTACCTTCACTTAATGTGGCCCTCAGGTTAATATCAGAATTCTGATATATTATATTGCTTTCAGTTGTTACAATTCCAAACATGCAAACATGACCCGCTTTAATTACTTCAGTCTATATGTATAGCTCCATGACTAAAATTAAAATGTAATGTATTTTTTTGTGTCCAATTTATTTGGATTTAGTTTGTAAAGTTAACATAACTATAACCGAATGCATTTGAAATTTAATAAACGGTTACTTTTTCAGGATTCTCATTAAAAAAAATGACAAAAAATAATTCTGTATTTCAATTAAAATATAGCTGTGAAAGGAATAGAATGCACCCGCACACTGTATATTTGCTCAGTACAAGAGCTCTCTTATTTGCTGTATAGCAAATATACAGTGTGCGGGTGCATTCTATTCCTTTCCTTGATGTCCACTGGCCTACGCACTGACGCCTGACTTCTAGGTGTGCGAAAGTTTTTTCCTACAATTAAAATATAGCAAAAGTAGCTGATCTACAAGCTCAAAACGCGTCGCAGTGCGACGCGTTTTGAGCTTGTAGATCGGCTATTTTTGCTACGACAGTAATATGCAATGCGGCCCTCTGGGGTGAGTGTGGAAATATAGTCCATCGTCAAAGTTGCCCACCCCATAGTAAAGTAATATAGTTATAATCTGAGTTGGGTCATTCCCTCCATGGCTTTGAGGCTGTCCGTCAGTTTGTTTCTGCTCAGAACCAGAGTGGTGAGGTTGGGTTATAATTACCTCAGCTGGGTCATTCCCTCCATGAGTTTGGGGATGTCTGTCAGTTTGTTTCTGCTCAGAACCAGAGTGGTGAGGTTGGGTTATAATTACCTCAGCTGGGTCATTCCCTCCATGAGTTTGGGGATGTCCGTCAGTTTGTTTCTGCTCAGAACCAGAGTGGTGAGGTTGGGTTATAATTACCTCAGCTGGGTCATTCCCTCCATGAGTTTGGGGATGTCCGTCAGTTTGTTTCTGCTCAGAACCAGAGTGGTGAGGTTGGTTTATACTGTAATTACCTCAGCTGGGTCATTCCCTCCATGAGTTTGGGGATGTCCGTCAGTTTGTTTCTGCTCAGAACCAGAGTGGTGAGGTTGAAACACCTGCTGATGTTCTCTGGAAGGGTCTCCAACTCATTCCTCTGGAGCCACAGAGCGTTGATGTGTTCCATCCTTAAATAAAAACATTAATAACATTATAATGTTATATGGTCGCAGTTTACTATGAAAACCTTTAACCCATTTAGACCTGGGAACGATTCTACAAAAGTCTTCTAAATCCTGACAGTTTTCTGAAAAACCCTTGTTTCTATGTCAGTGGTTCTCAAACATTTTCATGTCAAGGACCCCCAAGATTATCTGTATTTGACCGCCGACACCCATCTGATTCCAGGGACACCCATGTTGTTCCAGGGACCTCCCCCCCAGAAGCAAAGATTTGAGTTAAAAACGTTTGCTCTGTAAGAATATATATTCAAAGATGTGTGCCACATTTTCATGATTTTTCAAAAATAGCAGATCTACAAGCTCGTAGCGCGGCACTCGGTGCCGCGCTATGAGCTTGTAGATCTGCTATTTTTCAATAGCTAAATAATAATAATCTTTATTGTCCCGAAGTATATTTGTCTTCACAATCTGTTCAACACCCACTACACATCAAAAACAACACAGAGCACATAACACCAAGAAAATACAAAAACAAAACATGAGGTCCCCACTATGTACAGAACCATCCTATCGGCGGGGCAGTTTGTTTAAAGCTGCGATGGCTGAGGGGACAAAGCTCCTACTAAAAGTATAACATAATGCTTATCAAAAGGGGTTCCCGCCCAGAATGGGTTAAAACCTGTCCAGTCGTGTCACGACGACTCCATATATGGTTGTCAGAACATCACGCATCGTGACATCACGCCACTATAAGGCTGACGCTCCATATATGGCCGTCTCCATATTATGAAGATCACGACACTGACCTCATCAAACCCTGGATAGTCATACATGGAGAAGACTGCATCATCACATAGATCTGCATATATGGAGCCTGCCAGCAACTCTTTGAGGTTTAACCTCAAACCCTTAGATCTCCATATATGGAGCTGACCTGTTCTGACATTCCATATGTTGAGTTTATCCTTCCCCACCCGTCCTTCCTCTTCGATGTCTCCCTTTTGACTGATACCTGTCCATTTAAACTCTAGACGGGCCTGCCCCAAAGTTATTAGTGCAGAGGTGTCCGGCAGCCTGTTGAGGAGTTCTCAACAGGCCCAAAAATGAAGGGGGCCCTACCTGGGCCCTCATCAAACCCTGTACTCTGCCCCCCTTAGATATCCATATATGGAGCTGACTTGTTCTGACATTCCATAGGTTGATATGACCTCATCAAACCCTGTACACTCAACCCTGTACACTCCATATATGGCCAGTACAGAATTCATTCCTCCCGGGTCCATTTGGTCAATTTTACGCTCCCAAGAGTTAAATTATTGTTAAACACCTGCATTACTTAATTTACAAGAAGTCTACACAATTCAACGTTTGCCTGTTATCTCTCCTATGGTACCAACATCAATACAGCACGGCATTGAAATACAGCAAAATACTGTCCAACGACAACAAAATATAACACGTTTTGGGTCTGAGAGGCTAAATCTTGGTCAGTGGCCCAATACCCATTAAACAACAGGTCGTTTCGAGGAAGCAATCTGATTGGTTGAATCAGCTTTCTAGCCGTGCTTAAACCACGATAATGGCACGGCTAATCAAAACAAAGAATTCAGACGTGCTTTTCTCTCAGAGCGCAGCAGACTCGGTGGCTAGGCTAGCTAGTTTCTTGGGACATTTGTTGTCGTAGTGGCTGCGATTATCTTAGTTTTAAGTGTAACTTGTATAGTTGCAATATTACACTCAAGGGTGTTCTTTATCATCATTAATGCACTTCTGCGATACCTTTGGCGAGTTCCTACGGCACCGCAGGCGTGCATTAATGACGATAAAGAACACCCTCTCATGTAATATAACAAAATAATGGGCCTCAACATAAAGGGTTGAAAACCACTGGTTTAAATGGTTCAGTACTACCTATGGATGTCCTCAGGCAGACACTGCAGTCTATTCCCTCCCATGTCCAGCCACTCCAGAGCAGGCAGATCCACCACACAGTCTGGGATGGAGGTGAACTGGTTCATGGACAGATCCAGGTGGGTCAACTTCTTCAGCCTACTGAGCTGTTAATGCACGCACACACGCACACACACAAACACAGACCAGGTGAGTCAACTTCTTCAGCTTACTGAGCTGCAACAACGACACCACCACCACATGAGTAGAGGTCAGACTCAGGGTTAGAGTACAGGTTTGTGTTCATGTTCATTAAGGCGCCTGACACATATAAGATAATAATGTCTCCTCTGTCTCCTGTGGGAGTCACGTGGTTTGACGAGACAAGCTTGCTCCATGGCTTTCTTCTGCCCTCCTCCCCCCCATGGAGCAAGCAGGGAGCAAGCTTGTCTCGTCAAACCACGTGACTTCCATTGGAAATGCATTGCGAGCCGTGAGACACACAGAAGACCCGGAAATGACGCAAAAGACAGCTTTTTCTGTCCGCGCATGGGATCTTAGGTGTGCCCAGACCCAGAGAGAACAAAGGTCAGAGGTTGAAGGTTATTAATTAAAGGTCGGAGGTCACCTGTGCTGGCAGCTCACAGAGGTTGCGGTTCATGGCCAGTTCCAGTCTCTCCAGGTTCTCACAGCATCCCAGCTCCTCCGGGACCGTGTGGACTCTGTTGTAGCTGACCAGGAGGTCTCTGAGACGGACGCACTGACCTGTAACCATGACAACACATAACATGTAACCATGACAACACATAACATGTAACCATGACAACACATAACAACATGTAACCATGACAACACATAACATGTAACCATGACAACACATAACATGTAACCATGACAACACATAACATGTAACCATGACAACACACAACATGTAACCATGACAACACATAACAACATGTAACCATGACAACACATACCATGTAACCATGACAACACACAACATGTAACCATGACAACACATAACAACATGTAACCATGACAACACATAACAACATGTAACCATGACAACACATAACAACATGTAACCATGACAACACATAACAACATGTAACCATGACAACACACAACATGTAACCATGACAACACACAACATGTAACCATGACAACACATAACAACATGTAACCATGACAACACATAACAACATGTAACCATGACAACACATAACAACATGTAACCATGACAACACACAACATGTAACCATGACAACACATAACAACATGTAACCATGACAACACATAACAACATGTAACCATGACAACACATAACAACATGTAACCATGACAACACATAACAACATGTAACCATGACAACACATAACATGTAACCATGACAACACATAACATGTAACCATGACAACACATAACATGTAACCATGACAACACATAACATGTTGTAGCTGACCAGTAAGTATGTCTCTGAGACGGACGCACTGACCTGTAACCATGACCATGACAACGACAACAACAACAACAACAACATGATTTCTAGCGGTCAGAGGGCAGAGTAATCTAGTAAGAGAGTGGCGACACTAGCGTTGACTCCCATTGTAACAATGGAATGAGGAAGTGCTCGTTCTATCTCAATGGGATAGTTCCAATGGGCCTCATGCGCCAATAAGTTCCTAACTTTTCCTCTTACATTTCTTCCTAAGTGAATTCCTAAGAGAAGTCCAGTCAGATTCATGACACGTTCTTAAGTAGGCAGAATTGTTCGTAAGCATGTTCTTATGATGATGAATCCAAATCCTCGTAACTTGAAGGGGTGTGCCAGTTCATTCAAATTATCATAGGTAGACGCCCCACATATCCTAATTAGCATCCTAATTACCATAGGGAACCGCCCCACCAATCCCATATAAGGCATTGGGAATTCACTTTCTTACCTGTGTTCACCCAGGTGGGTGTGGTTTTGCATGACTCCATGGCCTTGCCTGCAGTCACACCTGTGTGTGATTGCAGCACACAGAAATCACAGGACCTCACACATAGAAATAAAGTTGAGTGAAGTCAAGAATACCTAACCAGGTAGACCTAAAGTCTAAATATGGTGGAACACCAGACTCCAAACATTAAAAATCAATAATACTGTGGAGGTACTGAAGTGAACAGAAATGTTCAATATTTCAATATTTTCATTATTCATTAATCTACAAGCTCAAAATGGGCAGTTTGGGACGCGTTTGTGAGCTTGTAGGCACCTCGCTTTGCGGTGAGATCAAAGCGTGTCTCTTACTAGATTACAGTGACAGTCAGTGGGTAACCATGGTCGTACTGGAGATACATTTTCTGTGACTACTTGAAAGGTAAGGAGAAAAATGGCATGCAGGGGCTGAATTATTTATTATTTACTCTAGCAGTGAATGAGTTTTAACATGGTATCTCTCAGGGGATTCCAGTGATAGCATGCTAATTAGATGCTATTTCTCTGGGTATCTCAGTGATAGAATGCTAATGAGATTCTAACATGCTAACCTATCTCTCTGGGTATCTCAGTGATAGAATGATAATAAGATGCTAATCTATCTCTCTTCGTATCTCAGTGATAGAATGCTAATAAGATGCTAACCTATCTCTCTGGGGATCTCAGTGATAGCGTTGTGGCTCAGGTCCAACACCATCAGACTGCTGAACATGGAGATGAAGCTGGGGATGCTCTGCAGTCCGGTCCGGTGGATCTGCCACTCCTGGATTTGAACCAGGTGGACCAAGGCCTTGGGTAAGGTCTGAAATATAGTCGGAAAGTAACATTTAAGCGACTTGTGGAAACAGTTTAAACGTTAAATCTCTTATTCAGCCAGCCTGTGCCGTGTTTTCCCAGCAGGTGGTGTCAGTACTGAGCCGATGCAGCTGCAATGAGAAAACATGGCTGACTAAATAAGACATTTTACTCGTTGTTCCTTTGTCATCCATCCATCCATCCATCCTCAACCGATTATCCGGAGTCGGGTCGCGGCGGCAACAGCTCCAGCAGAGAGCTCCAGACTTCCCTTTCCTGAGCTAAAGCTTCACTGCAGTCATCGGGTGCGCCTGTCAGCGTTGCGCCATTGTCAATGCAGGGAATGTTTCCTTTTTTTTTTCTTTTTTTTTTTTTTACAATTTTATTTATACATTTTCAGGTTTGAAGACAAGACATACTTTACAAACATTCACATCACATATACACACAAACCCTTCCCACCCCCCCATTCAAAGGAAAGTAAAAATAATAATACACTTAGCACAGAAACAAAAACAAAACGTACACAAATGAAAATAATACAATAGATCACAGTTAAGAGTTTTAGAAAATAAAAAATAAAATAAAATAAAATACTCATGTGCATACATACTTCAGCCTGTTAATGATAAGTGAGAAAAAAACGGTTGCCACATTCTGTCGAATACTTTCGTTTTAAGAGAAACGTCATATCTTATCTTTTCCATTTGCAGCAGGTTGGTCAATTCTGCCAGCCATACATTAAAAGAGGGTACTTCCACTCCTTTCCAATGGGTCAGAATATTCCTTTTTGCGATAACCATGCCATAGTTTCCTTCTTAATCAATGAAGGGTTGCTCCACTGCAGACGGTTGCGTTTGGACGGCGTCACCAATTCGCTCCGGTTCATTTTTTAACGCTGTCCAAACGCAACGCAACACAACGCACTCAGTGGAGCCCCGGCCTTAGAACTTCATCCTGGGGGATCCCGAGGCGTACCAAGGCCAGTTTGGAAATATAATGAATCCTCCCATTTGGTCCTTGGTCTGCCTGGGGGTCTCCTCCCAGTGGGACGAGCAACACCGTCGTACTAGATGCCCGAAACCACCTAAGCTGGCTCCTTTCCAAGCGAAGAAGCAGCGGTTCTATACTCTCTGGCGCGTGCCTGAACTTCTCTCCCTATCTCTAAGGGAGATGCCAGCCACACATCTAAGAAAACTCATTTCGGCCGCTTGTATTCGCAAACCTTATCGTTTCGACCATGACCCACACTTCATGACCATAGGTGCATAGACAGAGACCTTTTGCCTTATGGCTCAGCTCTCTTTTAACAGTCATACATATTCATCCAGTGATATAAGGTGTCATGCATATCCATACAGTGATATGAGGTGTATGTCATATTACATATTCATAATTAGATATATTACCTTCCACTCTTCTTTCTCGATCCTCAGAACCAGTCGTCCATCTTCTGTCACCACCTTCTCATTCAGTTTGGCCAAAATGATGCGGTCCTCCCACAAATGAGACAACCTGATGGATATGCATGAGACAAGCTGATGAATATTGATACATGATCATATTTCATATATGAGACAGCATGGGGCAATATGAGGACATTATGTGACCGTTTCTGACCGAGGCTAAGTCATTGAAGTTCCCCCCCCCCCCGTTTTTTCCATTGTCATGTGAAAGCAGGGAATCATAGCTTCAAATTGACATATTGGTTGTTCAGTTTGACCCACCAGTTTTGGAGATATGGCTTATAGAGTAATGTCTTACAGAAAACAGGCTTGAAAGGTTCACTTCTGTGGACTCTAACATTACAGCTACATGTTTAAGCATTTATTTTTATTTATATCGATTTCAGCTCTGACATTTATTTCAGACATGCTCTAGTATGTGAAGAGTCTGCCTGTGCTATTAAAGGGTAAGACCACTTTTGTAGAGGTTTGGGTTGTGTAGTTACCTTGCCATGATGTAACTCCAAATGTGGACAAGAAATCAAAAAAAATTCTCCAGTGATTAGAAATTGATAATTCAAAATATGCTCCTCATTGACTTACATTGTACACTGAAACAGCTCTCAAAGTCACTCTTTTAGTACGTAAACAAACACAAACAAAGTTGTTTCAGACAATATAGAGCAACACCAAAACTCATGTGGTTTTATTTCTTCATAAAAATGGTAACTTCCTGTTGATTTTACTATATGAAGATCTGGATCCGGATCCATGGATCCAGTCCGGGTTTTCTTCTGAATAAAAATGGACAAATCAACAGGAAGTTACCATTTTTATGAAGAAATAAAACCACATGAGTTTTGGTGTTGCTCTATATTGTCTGAAACAACTTTGTTTGTGTTTGTTTACGTACTAAAAGAGTGACTTTGAGAGCTGTTTCAGTGTACAATGTAAGTCAATGAGGAGCATATTTTGAATTATCAATTTCTAATCACTGGAGAAATTATTTTTGATTTCTTGTCCACATTTGGAGTTACATCATGGCAAGGTAACTACACAACCCAAACCTCTACAAAAGTGGTCTTACCCTTTAACTCATTTTGGATTAAAACTATATAGGCTATATATATCAGTTTTTCTCCTCTCCTGAACAGTTAGTCTTGGGCACGCCCCAGGCCTAATTGATTGATGGAGAGCATAAGTTTAGGCCTGGGTGATTGGGGGGCGGCATGCACCTGGTGGACAAACTGTTGCAGGCAGGCAGACAGACAGACAGACAGACAGACAGACAGGTGTCTATCTGTTTATTTTGTCTGCGTACAGCCATATTCCATTTCCAGATGCATCAGTGGGTTTTGGTGGCTACGGTACAAATGTTTGGAACCAACAAAATAGCCACAACAGACCAATATGAGACATTATGATGACATTATGATGACATTATGACTTATGAGACATGAGGCAATATGACAATATGAGACAACCTGGGGACATGAGACGAGATGAAACATGAGAATGTTGCCTGGTGGTCGCACTCACCTCCCCAAAGAAGTTTTGTCTCTCTGCTGTTTCTGTTTCTGGATTTCTTCGGTGGTCTTCTTGATTCTGGTCTCCCACAGAGATCTGATGCTCCCCACGGCACCACAACACACTACTGCTGCTGGCATGCTGGTTCTATAGGACCTACTGGACCTGTGTAGACACACACATACTGGTTTATACTGGTTGTGATTCTGTGTTACCCACAGAATCACAACACACTACTGATACTGGCATACTGGTTCTATAGGACCTACTGGACCTGTGTAGACACACACATACTGGTTTATACTGGTTTATACTGGTTTATACTGGTTGTGATTCTGTGTTACCCACAGAATCACAACACACTACTGCTACTGGCATACTGGTTCTATAGGACCTACTGGACCTGTGTATACACACACATACTGGTTTATACTGGTTTATAATGGTTTATAAATGGTGTATTACTTGCGCAAGCAGAGCGATTCTGTGTTACCCACAGAATCGCAACACACTACTGCTACTGGCATACTGGTTCTATAGGACCTACTGGACCTGTGTAGACACGCACACATACTGGTTTATACTGGTTTATACTGGTTGTGATTATGTGTTACCCACAGAATCACAACACACTACTGCTACTGGCATACTGGTTCTATATAGGACCTACTGGACCTGTGTAGACACGCACATATACTGGTTTATACTGGTTTATACTGGTTGTGATTATGTGTTACCCACAGAATCACAACACACTACTGCTACTGGCATACTGGTTCTATAGGACCTACTGGACCTGTGTAGACATACACATATACTGGTTTATACTGGTTTATACTGGTTGTGATTCTGTGTTCCCCACAGAATCACAACACACTACTGCTGCTGGCATACTGGTTCTATAGGACCTACTGGACCTGTGTAGACACACACATATACTGGTTTATACTGGTTTATACTGGTTGTGATTCTGTGTTACCCACGGCACCACAACACACTACTGCTACTGGCATACTGGTTCTATAGGACCTACTGGACCTGTGTAGACATGCTTGCACACATACTGGTTTATACTGGTTTATACTGGTTGTGATTCTGTGTTACCCACAGCATCGCAACACACTACTGCTGCTGGCATACTGGTTCTATAGGACCTACTGGACCTGTGTAGACACACACATATACTGGTTTATACTGGTTTATACTGGTTTATACTGGTTGTGATTCTGTGTTACCCACGGCACCACAACACACTACTGCTACTGGCATACTGGTTCTATAGGACCTACTGGACCTGTGTAGACACACACACACACATACTGGTTTATACTGGTTTATACTGGTTTATACTGGTTGTGATTATGTGTTCCCCACAGAATCACAACACACTACTGCTACTGGCATACTGGTTCTATAGGACCTACTGGACCTGTGTAGACACACACACATACTGGTTTATACTGGTTTATACTGGTTGTGATTATGTGTTACCCACAGAATCACAACACACTACTGCTACTGGCATACTGGTTCTATAGGACCTACTGGACCTGTGTAGACACACACACATACTGGTTTATACTGGTTTATACTGGTTGTGATTCTGTGTCCCCCACAGAATCACAACACACTACTGCTGCTGGCATACTGGACCAACAGGAACCAGAACCACAACGTTGCTTCTATAAAGGCCTTTCCAGACGGGCAGCGACTGACGCGCCTATAGTTGTTCATTTTCAATGCGAGGCCGGCGTGTGTTTTATTTTGGACGCGCGAGAGAAGTCGAGGGGCCGCTTACGCAAGCGAGCACGGTCCCGTGAAATTGTCGCACGCGTGCTCGTTTCGTGCACACGCCCACGGGTCCTAGACCGGGATTGTGGTGAGATTTATTTTTCACGCTGCGCGTGTTGCGGCCCTCATGAGCAGACCTGTCGCTGATCCAGGCGAGAACGCCATGCGTCACACGCTCCCTGTCTGAAAGGACCTTTGCTTTAAGGTGTTTGTAAGCATGTACTCTGTACTGTAAGTCAGTTAGGATAATGTAAGCACATATAATGATCAGAATCAGGTGTAAAGGTAAAGATGTG
Source organism: Electrona antarctica (assembly GCF_951216825.1). NCBI lineage: Eukaryota > Metazoa > Chordata > Actinopteri > Myctophiformes > Myctophidae > Electrona > Electrona antarctica. Next base: position 57,312,587 of record NC_136812.1, on the reverse strand, counting down.
GGTCAAAGTACTATTATTTTTGTCATACAGACGCCATCGTTTGTACTGTACTTTTCGCACACACGCACCCACGCATGCGCGCGCGCGCACACACACACACACACACACACACACACACACACACACACACACACACACACACACACACACACACACACACACACACACACACACACACACACACACACAATAATAATAGCACCGTGTAAACAAACAGCAGCAGATGCAGATAAGATACAGCAACAGAACAGAAAGCCTACATCCTAACTAAGGCCCTTCAGTTGACAGAAGGTAGAGGTACAGTAAATATAGATATACGAGGTATATTATATGGAGATGGAATATGTTTATAAGCTGAAATAATATGTTTATGAGCAGATAAAAGATGTTTATTAGCTGAAATAAGATGTTTATAAGCAGATGTACGATGTTTAAATGAGATCTAAATGTACAGTATACAGTAAGCAGATATAAGCTATTTATAAGCAGATATAAAGAGATCTACAGTGCAGCATACTGCAAGACCAGTGCAGAGCAGTCAGGCATTATCTGTGGATGCCTTTGGTTGTTATCACTGACTTCACCTCCTACTGTATAACAATGTGTAGCAGCCAATAAGACCCGGCCCACAACAGCCAGGCTGCCAATCGGGCTCAGCCCATAGATATTGACGCGGTAGGTTGTTGTGCGTCGGTCTGGCGAGTGGGAGACTGCCGGGGTTCGATCCCAGCTCAGGGCGACGTGAATCGGTACAATCACATCATGAGAGAACTATATGGCTTGAGGGAGATATTAGACTTTTAAGGCCATCAGGCTGAGGCTCTGAGTCTGCTCTGCTACACTCGCCTGAGAAAACATGTTTACATTGCCAATGCAAGTGTCACAATAATCAAAATATTATTAAAAAAAACAGTTCACTATACTCACCTCTTGGGTCAAGTTCATGAAGCTATCTGAAACCTATGAAAAGGTTTAATCTGCGACACAAGTGTATATACAGCATAGTAGTGGTGGTCCCTGCTTCATCTCTCCTGCCAGTCAGCTACGGTGACGAAGTAGTCCTTGTCCTGAAAAACCTTGAAGACCCCTCAAAGTAGACCCTTCTCAGTCTCAACGTCCAGTCCCCCCCCCCCCTCCACACACATGGTAGTGTGTTGTCAGTTAGTGTAGCATGTGTGTTATAGCAGTTTACTAGTTTACTAGCAGTTACTATTAGTTAGTGTGTGTGTGTTGTAAATGAGGTTAACGTGTATGTGTGAACGTTGAACAGCCTGCATTCTCCTCTAGACTGTAACTCAACCCCCGAGAGGTTCTAACTTTAGCCCGGAGTCACCAGGAACCCAGCTGTGTGTGTGTCTGTGTGTCTGTGTGTGTGTGTGTGTGTGTGTGTGTGTGTGTGTGTGTGTGCAGTGTGTGAGAGACAAATTCCAGACCAGGTCACTCTGTGACAATACTGTATAGGTCCTTGGGGGCATTATTCTTTGCAGTGGTGCATGGGACAAAGTATAGCCTATATCAGGGGTTCTCAACCCGTGGGTCGAGAATAATGTGGCGACCCCTCGGGGGGTCGCCACATTATTTTTGGGGGGTCCCCCAAATTATTTTATTTCATTTATTTATTTTTTGCAACTGAATGGCTGGGAAATGGAAATTAAGAGTTTACATAGTAGGCCTACACATAGTACATGCATAAACTTTCTGGTTTCAGTATTCATTTATGATGTATTTTCGCTATTATCAAGGTTATCTTTGCAGTCAGTTTGTATTGGGGGTGGGGAGGGGGCAGGGCGGGGGTCGCGAGACATGGCCAAAGCTATATATATATAAACGTAAGAACGATGGCTTCCATTTTCGCATTGCAACTTTTCAGGAATAGAATGCCTGCAGTTTCTATTAGCTTGGATTCCCCATCGATGATGTCACTGGTGGGTTTCTGTCTGAACTGCCCACAGCCCTCCTATGAGACACAGACCGGGGAGAAAAGAATTGTGGTATTTTATCATGATCATTAGTGAGGACCAATTATATGATGGTAGGTTGAAAAGTGGAGAAGTGGTCCTTCTTGTTCATTGTTATATTGGACTGTATGTATATTTAAACCATTTATTTATGGTCGTATCCTTGTATGTTGGACTGTACGCTCTGTTATATTTCCATAGCATTTATCAAATAACCCTTCTCTACATGCTGAATAAAATACTAAAACAGGTGGAAGAGAAAAATAAACAAATAAATGAATTATCCACATCTTCGCCTTGGTAAACAGTGGCACCTAGGGGATGAATAGGGTCACTGCATTTAAGTTTGTTTTTAATTTAGCCTTTAAAGAAAAAGGAAAACCAAACCCCAGAGAGACTGAGATTCCCTAGCTGTTCATAAAAATAATAAATAACATCACCATGAAATAAATTAATCATATATTTCATGGTGCATAAACATATAATTAATATACCATTATGAAGCAAAATAACATTTATTGAATTACAGACCAATACATGTAGTTAAATATACGTGTACGTCCAAATGATTTCTAATAATAAACAGCTATAAACGGCTTTATTAAATGAGCTTTGCTGTCACTTTTTATTATTTATTTTATCAAAGGTGGGAGTATTTGTTCTAATTTATATGCTCCTTTATCATATTTCAATTGCATCTATTATAATCTCTATTCATTTTTAAAGCGCATTGTTGCACTCTTTTGCATTTTTATTCTGTAAAAGCCTTTTAGATTGCCTTGTGTATGAAATGTGCTTGTAACTTCTATTCATATCAGTTGGAGGGAGAGTTGGTCATTGGACATTTATTCTCCATATATGGGGATATTCGACTTTAGGACGTCGGGCTATATGACATATGACATGTCTAGTATGACAAATCCCTATATTTGGTCCGACCTTGACCTAATGCTGATATCAGATCGATATGGTAGAACCCATGTGGATCTTATTGGCTCAGTCATCTTGACAAAGCATAATCGGATAATATAGGCTATAACAGGCCAGGGGTCTGCTCAAGGCAGAAAGAAGGCAGAAGTCGAAGCATCCTGGTTTAAATTGTAGTTGAACACCACTTCGGCGGGTTCTAATAAATAAAGCAACCAGCAATAGAGCTTTGAGCTCTGTTTGAGCTTTGTACGTCTCTAAATGTTTTGATGATTTGAACATGGTGGACCCTGTTGGAAACAAGTGTAATGCTTAATTGGGTCGTCCACTCACAGTTAACAGCCTTTGTATTGAGTTTGTGCTTGAAATGTACTGTAATTCTGCAAACTGTTAATACATTCTTCAATCAATCAATCAAAAGCTATTTTTCAGTGGGCATTGCCTTGCCTTGCCTTGCCACGGCAAATAAGTTCCCCATACCCAGGGACGTCACATCCGTCCCGGAGACCGGAAGTGTCGATTTGCTCTGCGCAGTAGAAGAAGTGGGAGCGCTCTCTGATTGGCCGTTGAAAGAGGCGTGCAGGTGGTGACGTCCGAAGGAGAAGGGAAGTCAAGATGGCGGCGGTTACCAGATGCTCTCTGAGTCTAGTCAGACGACTGGTGAGTTTATTTAAATGCTTTTATTAATGTTTAATTATGTTTCATGTGTTTAATATGTTTAGAATGTGGACAGTGTGCGCATTGCAGTGTCCGTGTGAGCTGGCATCAGGATGCCAGTCTGTGTGTGTGTGTGTGTGTGTGTGTGTGTGTGTGTGTTGTGTTGTTGGCACACAGACTGGTGAGAAGAAATACAGAGTTTATTTACACTTTTATGTTTATTTTACGTTTAATTATGTTAAGTATGTTTATATTGTAGACGGTGTGGGCATTGCGGTGTACGTGTGAGCTGGTACCATGATGCCAGTCTCTGTGTTGTTGACAGAGGGCAGCAGGGTTGGCATGGAATGACATGTAAATACGTTCTGTACATTTGTGTGTGTGTGTGTGTGTGTGTGTGGGAGGGGGGGGGGGACTCTCATAGTCACATTTTTATGTATTTAAGTAAAAGTATCACTTCTGCAACAGAAAAAAAACACTAAGTGAAGTCAAAGTCTGGAATTCAAAATGTACTCCTTGAGTAGACTAGAAGTACAACAGTGTTGTGTTGCATCAAAATGTACTTGGAAGTAAAACAAAAGTAAGTGTTGTTGGCACACGGAGCAGAGAGGACAGGGTTGGCATGGAAATGAATGCTGTGCAATGTAAATACTTTGTGTACATTTGTGTAAGTTGTAGAAACTCACATTTACTCCCACAGAAACACTGTTTCAAGATAAGTCAAAGTTTGGAATTCAACTTGAGTAGAAGTACAACAGTGTTGGCATGAAAAAAGTACTATACATTGTGCAGAATGTCCCATTTTGCAAGTTCAAAATGCATGACATGTTTTCATGTCAAGGACCCCCACATTGACACTAATTAGCCCTGCGGACCCCATTTGAAAAGATATGCCAGGGACCCCCATAAGGGAATATTTGTACGGCTCTAGCAGAGATTCTCAACCCGTTTAATTTCAAGGACCCCCAGTTTGACCTGAATCGGGTTACGGACCCCCATTTAATGACATTTCTATCTCTGGGATCCCCATTTATTGTAAAATCAATGTTAATTTAACTCTGAGGGTTAAATTAACTCTGAGGGTCCATTTGGTTCCATTTGTACACACTCAGAGTTACAGACCTGTAAGGGTCCATTTTGTTCCTAACTATCATTTAGCTGGCGACCCCCTGGAACTCCCTCAAGGACCCCTGGTGGTCCCCGGACCCCACTTTGGGAACACTAAGAGTGCATTTGGTTCAATTTGTACGCTCTCAGAGTTACAGACGTGTAAGGGTCCATTTAGTTCCATTTGTACACTCTCAGTTACACACCTGTATGGGTCCAATGGTCCATAATTGTCTCCACCATGCCGACGGCATGGGGAGAGAGTATGTTTTGCACTCCGTCCGTCCGTGTGTCCGTCAGTCCGTCCGCCCGTACGTCCGTCCGTCTGTGATCAGCTAATCTCCGGCCCCGTTAACCCGGTCGATGCCACATTTTGCACACACACTCCCTGGATGCCAACGATGAACCTCTGCCTCAAAATTTCCTGAACGGCCTGTTATAGCGCCACCAGGAGGCCACTTTGTGCAAACAAGTTTTTGGACAGTACACCTACAGATTTTGTCCAAACATCACGCAAATTGGTACACAGTCTCTCTAGAGCCATTCAACGAAACAGGTCTTTCAGATTTCTCAGACTCCATCCTGATTGGCTAAGATTGGCTTCCAAAGTTCGCAGGAGTGCTCAGTTTCAAACAAAATGCTGCAAATCATGAACACATCGTGTCATTTCCGTGAAATTGTGCACGCACATTCCCACTAGGCCAAGGAAGAAATGCCACATGAACATTTTCAACTCGGCCTCATGGTGGCGCTATAACTGGCCGAAAAGTGTTTTTACCTCTAACTGCACGGATCTGTGGATAACTTTGTATGCCAACTCCCTAGAGGCCAAGAAAAAACCTTGACTGGAATTTTTCACATCTGCTCTTTATAGCGCCACCAGGAGGCCGACATATGTAAAACACATTTTCTAATATTACTCCTTCAGATTTTATCCAAATTTCACGCAAATCGGCACACATGCTCTCCATAGTCTTGTGATCAAGACGGGTTTGTTTGATTTCTCATAATCCACCCTCATTGGCTACGATTGGCTTCTAAACTTAGGAGTAGCCCGCTTTGTACAAATCGCCACAACTACTCAACGCAGCGTCCGATTGTGGTGAAACTGTGCATGCATATTCCCACTAGGCTTTGGAAGAAATGCCACTTGACAGTTTTCAAATCAGCCTCATGGTGGCGCTACAACAGGCCAAGTCTCTCTCACTCACACACACACACACACACACACACACACACACACACACACACGCGCGCGTTTATATAATATTGCTCCTAAACATTTTGCCAAACATCACACACACACACTCCTATCCTCCTGGTGGAGACCTGTGCCCAGAAGGGCACTTTTTCTAGTTCCATTCTGAGTTACAGACCTGTAAGGAAGGGTCCATTTGGTTCCATTTGTACACTCTCAGTTACACACCTGTATGGGTCCATAATTCCATTCTGAGTTACAGACCTGTAACGGTCCATTTGGTTCCATTTAAACACTGTGAATGGGTGAATGTAATGCACAGTCTATAGCGCTTTGGATAAAAGCGCTATACAAATGCACCATTTAACATAGTGTTTCTCAAACCTTTTAAGCTCAATGTCACCTATACACAATTGATAATAATCCTGAATGACATTGCTAATGTTTAGAATAATATAATATAGTTCGATACGTAGGACAGGTATACTCGTCATGATTAATTCATTTTGCGCCATGCGCTGATTACACATGACGAGCAGGGTCGTCATAAGGCGTTTAATAATAAATATAAAAAATATATTATAAACCTTTTATAACTCATAGCTCATAGCGCGGCTCCGAGTGCCGCGTTATGAGCTTGTAGATCTGCTATTTTTGAAAAATCTTTTAAATGTGGCACAAATCTTTGAATATTTATTCTTTCAGTGTGCACGTTTTAAAGAGTAAAAGCGGCCATATCTTCATAAACCCAAGCTTCTATTTTGAAAGAAATCCCGGCACCGATTGTGTTTATTTAGTTTTTGTTTATTTCCCCCTTTTGTGCTAGAGAAACAAATACATATTCAATGCAAGAAATACATGTTCAGAATCTACAGCTTGGTAGACTACAGATAAACATCGGCTACTGCCTTCGGTTAAAGGGACAGTTCAGATTTTTTGAACTAATATTTTAGAAATAGGTCAAGAATACAAATGACGTTAGTTTTGTGGATTAATTTACTTTTACTGCGTGGCCCCCTTGCCCCCCACAACATGACCGGAACTACTTGATATTTCACCAAAACCAGAGCAGAACTCCCACCATGGGACTCGGGCAATCAATGAATACAGTTGCAACCACTATATTAATGGCAAGTATTTCATACAACTTAAGTTCAAAAAATCTGAACTATCCCTTTAATGTCAGTTTTATTTGCCGATACTGATATTGACCGATAACCGCAATATCGGCCGATTACCGGTTATGTGGCCGATACATCGATGGCATGCATCACTAGTGAGCTTGTTAGATCTGCTATTTTTGGTGAAGAGATTTGATGTACTGTGGTCTGAAAAACATCGCACAGAGAATTCAGTGCAACTCGGGTCTGTTTAACTAAGTCTAGTCTAGAGGGTGGTTAAATTGAAGGGATATTGTTGAATCCCAAATACTATCAAAGTATTCTGAGACACCCCTGGACTTGTGCCACGGGCCTCACAGCACCCTAGGGTGCCACGACCTCCACTTTGAGAAACCCTGATATATATATAGCCCTAGACTAGACAATGTCTGTGATATTCCGTACATTTCATGTATTTCCAGACACAACGTTATTGTTTTGCATTGTATTATCATGTATTTATGTAGGCCTGCGGGTCTCTGCATGTGTCCCAAGACAAATTTCTCCCCATGGGAGACAAAATAAAGTAACCTTGATACACAGCCATAGATCACTCCTATCCTAGAACGTCTGTGATATTTCGTACATTTCATGTATTCCAGATTCACAGCCATTATAGATCGCTCCTATGCCTGCCCAGGTAGCAGAATGATCTGGGTGAGATTCAACCCATTTAGGCCTGACCTCAAAATTAAAAAAAGAAATCTTCTAAATCCTCCAGTTTTCTGAAATAAATATTTTCACGATTTTTCAAAAATAGCAGACCTACAAGCTCGTAGAGGAGCTTGTAGTTGAACTTCTAGGCTATAATATATTCGGGGCGCATGACTCGAGATTAACGGCGTCCTGGGGGGGGGGGGGGGGGGGGGGGGGGGGGGACGACGACACACTTTATTATAAGAACGAACACACACACACACCTTGACTATATAGAATATTCCCCGCCAATTAAGGATGTTTTAAAACTTTTATATAACGTGCCTGGCCCTGCATGGTCCCTGCAGGCTATTCGATCCATGCATGCCTCATCTATTCTTATAGTCGTTGATGAAACACAAGTTACAGTTACACAACTGTCTTACAGCTGCAATCAATCAATCTAAACGCTATATGCTCCAATCGAGTCATGCGCCCCGAATATATTATAGCCTAGAACAGGGGTTCTCAACGTTTTTGGCCGGGGACCCCCGAAAATGCTTTGGCAACGTCTCGGGACCCCCGCCCCGCCCCCTCCCGACCCCCAATATAAATTGACTGCTACAATAACCTTAAACCATTTTGGGCGGGAACCCCTTTTGGTGTTTTAAGCATTGTTATAATTTAGCTATTTAAAAATAGCAGATCTACAAGCTCATAGCGCGCTACGAGCTTGTAGGTGTTTTTTTTTGTTTTTTTTTGAAAATAATTTGGGGAGCCCCCAAAATAATTTGGCGACCCCCCGAGGGGTCGCGACCCACGGGTTGAGAACCCCTGGCCTAGAAGTTCAACTCATAAACTTGGATTGCTTTTGTCGCACGTTGCATGTGGCGCAGATAACATTTATGTAGCCTACAATATCACAGTGGATGAGATGCGTTGAATCAGTTCTGTACCGTGGTAAGAAGCACAAATCAGGCAACAGTAAGCTATGGGCGGCTATACATGCATGTGTATCTGTTTCTGTGTGTGTTGTTTTTGCGAGGAGCATGCAGCAGGCTGTCGGGGGGAGAAAAACATATTTAGGCTATTATTTATGAATGCGTTCGGCTTAAAGTTAAATGTCCCTTAAATGGAAAGTCAGGAAATTAGGCCTACTTTAATATCCAGGCTACAATTAGTGATTCTAGTCTTACCAGCTATATAGTTTAATAGTTAATTAAATTCTGAGGAGCCGATGGACATAAACCTGTCCCCGGACAGCCTCTGCACAGCACAAAGGACTTGTAGCCCAATTGCCAATCAGGCAGTCCGTGTATAATATTTTTGTATAGCCTAAAAGAAAAAAATATATAACGGTAAGGCTGACTTTACTGGCAAAATAGTGCCACCTACTGCTTATTTCATGAACTTATTTTGTATCTCCCGTGGCCGTGAGTCGCATAATCAGTGGATGGAAACAAGACACAATCCGCATTTCTTTTTTCCGACTTCATGAACATACGCTTCCTTTTTTCGCAAAGGCTTAATGGAACCGCACCTAGTCTCACACTCACACACCCCACACTCAGACACCCCACACTCACACACCCCACACTCACACACTCCACACTCACACACCCCACACTCACACACCCCACACTCACACACCCCACACCCGGACGGTACAGGCTGTGTTCCTCGCGCCGAGCTTGTGGATCTGCTACTTTTGATGCTGTAGTGCTCGCATCGCATGTGCCAAACAAAACAAATTTGAACCCGCCCTACAACAGCCAAAACATTCTTTCATCTCAGACCATGGGCATAGCTTGAACTTGACCCCAGGGGGGGGCGAATGTCAGGGTCTCTCCTCCCCCCCCAGTGCAACACTGTTATTGTGTCGACCAGAAGCAGAAACCACTGCTTGCTGGAGTATACCATTCTAACGGACTGTCAAAGTTATTTCCACAGAGTCGGCACACGTTGGTTTTTTTCTTAGACGGTGTGGTGGGTTCTTTAGCCATTCTCCTCATTTTCCTCGCATAGCCTCGTTTGAAGTTCCACTGGTAATGATTTCCGGCTCACGGTGTTATTTTGACGGGTGCACACCGCTCAGAGCCCTGACGTCACATCATTTGAAGCGACACCTACGCGGAAGGGTTGACTCCCACGTTTATGCCAGTGCAGCCCATGCGTAAATCCAGGCTTTCATTTTTCGCGCAGATGAAATGAAAGCCTGGGTATCGAGGCTAGGTCAGCAGCACGCACACACACACACACACACACGCACTACAGCCGTACAGCAAGTCGTCATAAGAGAGACGATTACAAACTACAGTCAGAAGCACACCACAAGTTACAACAACAACCGGCATTGACAGGACACTGCAATCCTGCATGTTTGTTTATTTACCTGATTGCTGTCAGTGTTGCCTTATAGTTCACTTTAGAAAACTGCGGAAATAAGTAGGCTAGTTCATTGCAGAGGGGCGGGCTGGCGGGGGCATCTTTGTAATATGTCTCGAATGTCCACACAATGATTATAATCAAAATAGTAAAGTTTACTGAAAAGCTTCGGCAGGATAACAACACAGCAGCATGTACATAAGAGTCACAACAACACTCAGAGACGACCTGCTTTACGGCAGGTTTGTACCCATAGTGTTGCCGGTCTCTTAAAGCAGGGGTTCTCAACTCGTGCGTCGCGACCCCCCCCCCCGGGGGGTCACCAAAAAAACTATTTTTTTCTTTATTCTTTTGCCAGGTGGGGCCTGTCTCAGACATAAATGCTTATAACGAGTATAATGTGTATAGCCTATAGTTTTATCATGAAAACTTGACAAATGCATTGACAAAATCTGTGTATTTCTCTATCTACAGAAGAAATATGAAGCCAAATAAATGTACTGCATTTATTGTATAACAGGGTTACCCTATTATTTTATTTAAGTTTAAAAAAAAAATCACACCTGTGTGCAGTGAGTGGCGCTCTTATTATCGTACATAATTTGCTCAGACACATAGGACGTAAATTCTCCATTCATTGTCAATGGCATTTAATGTTTGTGTTAGGACAAAAATCTACACTACAGCTGAATATAGGAGAGGCTAGCACCCCTCAAAAATACAGTTATTCATTTTGTACTCTGAGTGGTGCTTTTTTCCCCGGGACTGTATACATTCACTTTGGGACGGTTCAAATTGTATTTTGGGACGGTTCCACTGTTGTGTTGGGTGAGGATATGGGCTAAGTATTATGGGATAAGTGCTTTTGTAACACTTGCTATGCATCCCATGTGTACATCCCACTGTTTCTCAACCAATGGTCCATTTACTACTACTTTCCTAATTATGTCCTAATAATAATGACTCAACCAGACAATCCGGTGCACTTCTTCCCCCTCTTGAGATTCCCTTTTTCTGTTGAATTACTTGACTTCCAACTTGTCAGTAAAAGTACTACATGGACGGTCATCATAGGTCACCAGGTCATTCACTTCACGGTTGCTCAACTAGTGGAAAGAAAATGTAAAAACAAGAAATGATCACATAGTGATATTTGTCAGGTGGAAGAAGCGCTGTCTCCGTTGTGTTCTCCCCCCATATTAGTATGAACTAGAAAAAGTTCCCCTCGGGGCACAGGTCTCCACCAGGGCAGGTCAGGTTGTGGCCTCCTGGTGGCGCTATAATAGGCCAATGTGAAAAGGGTGCCATTTCTTCATACGCCTTTGATGGCAATTAGATGATTTGAGGCATTTTGATCCAAAAATGTGTTTTGCAAAAATCAACCTGTTGGTGGCGCTATAACAGGCCAATGTGAAAAGGGTGGGATATATTCCTCAGCCTAGTAAGAAAATGTGTGAAAGATTTCACGTAAATTGCATGCTGCGTTCATGATTTGAGGCTTTTGTTCAAAACGGTGCAATCTTGCAAACTGTGAAAGCCAATTATAGCCAATTAGGATGGAATATGAAATATCGGACAGATCCGACTTGAGCACATGACCATAGAGATACTGTGTAACGATTTGTGAGATTTTTGGACAGAATCTGGAGGAGTAATATAAAAAAATGTGTTTTACAAAAGTTGGCCTCCTGGTGGCGCTCTAAAAGGCAGATGTGGAAAATGCAGGTCAAAGGTCCTTGGCCTCTAGGGAGTGTGCATGCAACGTTTCACGCAGATCGGTGCAGTTTTAGGTAAAACAGACGGACGGACGGAAGGACGGACGGACGGACACACACACACACGGACGGAGTGCAAAACATACTCTCTCCCCATGCCTTCGGCCTGGTGGAGACAATGACAATGATGAATTATTTTAGTAACGTGTATGCGGCCGTTGCCGACGTTCTGTGCGTGGTTCAATGACTGTGTTTTGTTGTGGCTTTGCATTGGCTGTGCTGTTTCAGCCGCGTTTGGCTTGAAGTGATATCGAGTCGAGTGATGTTCGAACATTGCAAACGTGTCAAATAACTGAAGTACGAGCTCTTCCTTCCCCGGCACCCCGTCAGTGTGATCATGCTTCTCTGCTGTCTGTCTGCACTCTGCAGCCTGCGTGGCTGCGTTGCTCTGCACCGTCTGTCTGCACTCTGCAGCCTGCGCGGCTGCGTTGCTCTGCACCGTCTGTCTGCACTCTGCAGCCTGCGCGGCTGCGTTGCTCTGCACCGTCTGTCTGCACTCTGCAGCCTGCGCGGCTGCGTTGCTCTGCACTGTCTGTCTGCACTCTGCAGCCTGCGTGGCTGCCAGGGATTTTTGCCTCTTCCCTTCCCATTGGCCAAAGGGAGCTTTGCCGTTGCTTGCTGTCCCATTGGCTAGAAGCAGCCAATTACAACTAGGTCGCAGTGATGTAAATAGGTTTTCAATGTAATGAGTCCCGGGATGCAGGGGTGGTCTTTTAGATGAGTCCCAGGGAGGTTTTATGAGTCCCACTTCAACGACGTTAGGAGTCATATTTTGCCATTTTTTACAAATTGCAGCATTTAACTCCCATTTCATTTTATATGGTTGTAAATTGTGGTTATATTCAATAAATTGTTATTACTAACTTTATAACTAAAGCTAGCAAAATAAATTAGAATAAAAAGAATGCTCTACATATTTCATTATTTTATATGAAATCTATAATAATTCTGCCAGTTTTAACTGGTTTAACGGTTTGCTAATATTTTCTGTTGCCCCAATGCCCTGCAGTTGGCTTTGGCACTTTTTGGGGAGGGCATTTTAATGTGTGTGGTGGCACTGGTTCTGATCTTAAATCCCTTTTATTTTAGATAGTTTTTTTAGTAATAGTACAACATAAACATTACAGAGACTGTAGACTAGTTGTCACTGTACAATACTTTAAAACAGTTGTCATGTTGCACACATGCCTAAAATTGCTGTTATTTGCGCTGCCCGCGTTGTATTTCAAACTCCAGCTTGTCACACTCCAGGCTGCATGAACAGCGCTGCTCGAGCTAGCATTGTTTTAGAGCATAAATAAATGTATACCATTCGACTACCAACGTTAATTATGTAGCCTATACATGCATATTACATTTGGGGTAGCCTATCAATCAACAACCGTTAATTAACCGGATAATGCCATCGGCTACCCGGCTGGGAAATTAACCGTTACCGACATGCCTACACCGGTCCACAACGCACAACATACAACAGTGTCGGCGTTTGTTACACACAATGTGTGTAACAAGCTTTTTATGTTTTTATGACAAGCTAGTGGTTCTACAACGATTCCTACGTGGATTTTACTGTTTATAACGTAGGATGAGGTCGGATGAGGCCATGAAAAATGATCGTGTCCGTGGATTTATTGTTTTACCGCGATTTTGATTTCCTCACATGGAATATTACTGTACATGCTGAGTACAGTAGTGCATCCCGTGGACGCAGAGGTTGTTACTGTATTGCATCCCATAACTATAAACTGCGTTTCGGGACGCAAAACGCACCCTATTTTAATCTCTGCGGTCGCGCAATGGTCGCTTTCATTTCATGAGCGTTCATAGGTCAGGTTTCACCTGACAAAACAAATCCTGCATTATTAAAGGAGAATTCCATGCTAGAAGGCTTTCTTACCTTTCTTTGTAGTCATTACGTCCCCACCAAAGAGGTCCAGGTGTTATTTTGTGCAAAAGCGCATTATTGGCTATTTCCACTACCATAAGCCCTCAATGAATTGCATTGAGTTGCATTGAATTGAATGGGGCTATGGGGTGTTATGCTAATTCGCTTATTTCCATCGCTCAAAAATCTATATTTTTGAGTGGTGTAAACCACTCCTACAACTGGCTTTTGTGTGCAGAAAAAAATTAGCATGGTTGCTATGTTAAAAATAATTTCTGACGTAATTAAATCACACCCGGGTGAACTGGATGACCGTAGCAACCATGCTCATTTTTTCTGCACAAAAAAAAAAGCCAGTTGTGAAATCACATCCGGGTGTGATTTCATTACGTCAGATCAGAGCTGATCATGCTATATAAAACCTTACACCACTCAGTTCACACGGGTGTGATGTTTTGTATATATCCTCTCTTCATAATGTAAATAGTATCCCAAGCGGCACACTTTACTACTTATTTCGATGGAAATAAGCAAATTAGCACAACAACCCAACCCCATTGAGGGCTTATATTAGGGGAAATAGCCAATAATGCACGTTTGCACAAAATAACACCTGGACCTCTTTGTTGGGGACGTAACAACTACAAATAAAGGTAAGAAAGCCTTCTAGCATGGAAGTCTCCTTTAAATGCATGGTCAGGGACAACATGCACTACCTCCACGGACCACCTGCTATTTTTGGTGAATGTTCCACCCAGGATAAGGGATGCTGGGGTTCAGACCTGTGCTTAAATAGTTATTTACAATCTGCCCACATCTCTCAACTTCACCTCAATTTACAATGTAGGCATTTATCAGACACTCCAGAGCGATTTACAGTAAGCTAGAACAACACAAGGTAATACATCAAATACATAAAAATGGTCATCAAGATTAATAAGCAAGCTAATAACCTAATATCTGTCCAACAGTAGATTGTCTGTACAGTGAAGCTATGAGTATACATTAGAGTGCTAAGTCTACATACAATTATAAATCATGTGAGAATTTTGGCTAAGATCAGCATGCCGGTAGGCCAGTAAGGAGAGCGTTACTAGTTAATAGTAAAGTTTTGATATGACTTGATGGATGGATAAGGAGCTAGGCTGACTCCTGGGTGAGGAAGGGTCTAATCCTTCAAGTGTAAATATGTTGGGAGCCAGTCTCCCAACATTTGAGAGAACCTGTGATGTCATGAAAATAGCCGATCTACAAGCTCACAACGCGTTGCGTTGATCTGCTGTTTTCAAAACAAGCATGGATTATATTATTATTGTATTTATTTTATAAAATGTGGAATATTCTTTGAAACATTTTACCAGCAACACAAATTCCAAAGTCGCTTATAATAAAACGGCATGGCAACACTGTCTGTGAGTTTGACCAATGAGATGTGAACCTGGGGTCTGGGAAGCTCAGAGCCGCAGCCATTGGCTCGAGCACACGACCAATGGGACAGAGCATTCAGTGTTGCTAAGATACCCCCCCCCCCCCCCCCCACACCCTTGGACGATGTGCCCTGCACATCATGCATGTGATGAGCGGCAGGGGCGGGAGGTTCTTAAAACGTCAGTGGGTGCTCCCCAGCCCCGCCCCCCCCCCCCCCCCCCCCCCCCCCCCCCGCCGCGGGGAAAAAACGTTGGTACTTTATTTACTGTTTGCTATTGAACACAGTGCGCTTTTTGTTTCGGGAAAACGCGGAAACCCTTCAATGTATCTTGTTCGCGTGCTGATGTCGATGGTAGTGGAGCACCCAGCTCCACAGCTTTAGAGCAAAGGCTACAAAACACTCTGTCTTTAGTAGAGTTGTACGTGATCCAGGTAAATGTCTCTTTCCAGATGGGTTGATATTTGCGCCCCCGGACTGCTGGCTGCTGCTGACGACACCTAATTATTAGCTCTTAAAAGAGCCGTTGTGTTGGCGCTGACAATGCTGTCCGCCTCGGCAGCTACGTTGTCGGCGGCGGGCATCGTGATCTTGTCGGCGGGCGCTGGGAGCGGGGTCTTGGCGGCGGCGGCGGCGCCGAATTGTAGCATGGACTGGACGAATCTCTTCTTGGCTGGAGGTGGCTTCATCCTAGTAGTCAAATGGAAATAAAGCCTACTGTACTGCAATACAACATGTATACTCTCTACCTGGCAGCAGAACAAAAGCCACCTTATTAGCATTTGAATGAATACCTGTTCGCCCACCCCCCCAGTGGCCCAAGCACCCTAAAAGGTAACCCCCCCCGTAAAGGTGTGTGCCTACGTGACAAAATTACCAGGGGGAGGGGATCTTCAGCCCTTGATTACGTGACAAAATGACCAGGGGGAGGGGATATTCAGCCTTAATCTCAGTGGGTGCTATTTGGCTTATTATTTTTTCAGTGGGTGCCCAAGCCCTCAGGCACTCCCAAAGTTGACGCCGCTGATGAGCGGTACTGAAAGTTGACACTTCAGTACAGCAGCATAGCAGTGTGACACACAGACTGCATGTACACGTACCTCTCCCATTTGGAAAACATTTGTAACAGCAACGTTTATAACGTTTTATAATAAGCCATTACAATAATAATAATAAAAATAAACGGTTTTTCGACTCATACGTTTTTGAGTCGCGGTGAGCACTTTTTTCAACATCCCTAGTTTCCGGCAGAGCAGACCTCTCATTCTGTGTACCTTAATGACCGGCTCCTCCTTGTTAATCATGAATGCCATTTCCCACCTGATGTTGTGTGGGAGTTCTGACTGCTCCAGACCGTACTGAATAACTGCCAGCTTGCATAAGGTCTTCAAACTAGGACTCAAGTCTAAGACATACAGGTCATCAGGAGTGTTGTCTGGTCCAAAGAAGATGATACGATCTCCCACCATGCAACAGCACATTTTAGACATATGTGGGTGTTTCCAATTGGACTCAACCTTCTTCCAGGAAGAGGTCTCTGGGTTGAATTTCCACATTTCATTGTGGCACAGGTTCTGGTGCCAGTCCCACTTCCAGCCACCAAATATGTACAGCTCTCCATTGTAGGTAAAGGCTGAATGATCATAGCGTTCTCTTGGTAGAGGCTGTGCAGGAGGTGTGTTCAGCCAGAGGTTTGTCTCTGTGTCAAACACTCTGATGGTGTTGCTGTACTCGCACACACCCTTCCAGCCTCCAAATACAAACATCTTTGTCCCAATGATGGTGGCAGAATGACCCAGGTGGTGGAGTTCCTCTGTTGTTAATTAAAGCCCAGACCATTATGGTGGTGTCCAACTTGTAGATGCCATTAGTGTAGCTGGTCAGCAGTTTCCGTCCTCCATGAATAAACATGACCTTCCCAAAGACACAGGCTAGGTGCTCCTGCACAATTTTACAATTTACAATTTAGGCATTTAGCAGACGCTCTTAATCCAGAGCGATTTACATTAAGCAAGAACAAAAAGCATGGGAATACATCACATATGTAAAATGCATTTATCGCGAAACATGCGTAAGCTAAGAACGTAACTAGAACATATCTATATAAATGACACTATACATATAAACTACAACTAGAACATATCTATATAATGACACTATACATATAAACTATACATATATGCTATAATATGCTGTACATATATACTATGAAGTGCTATGACTACATACAATGCACTTATTGTGCTGTCTACATGACATGCTATAAGTCTGTTTCAAATGCTATATAAGTCTAAGAAGTGCTGTCTAAGGGGGTAGGGTAAGTGCTATGGGCCATGATGGAGTCTGAAAAGGTGGGTTTTCAGACTACGGCAAGAGATCGGGAGTGATGCTGCAGTTCTGATTGCTGGAGAAGGGAGAAGAGTTTGGGACGTGTGGAGCGTTGTCCCGGCGTTTTTAGTGAGGGTACTTCCAGCTTCCCTGCGTTGGCTGATCTGAGTGCGCGGGAGGGTTTGTAGGGTTCAATCATGCTGGCAAGATATGGGGGAGCCATACCTTTGGTTGCTTTAAATGCCAGCATCAGAGTTTTGTATTCTGTGCGGGCAGCGACCGGGAGCCAGTGCAGGGAGCGGAGCAGGGGGGAGACATGTGAGAATTTTGGCTGGTTGAAGACCAAGCGAGCTGCGGCATTTTGGATCAGTTGGAGAGGCTTCAGTGCACATGCCGGTAGGCCAGTAAGGAGAGAGTTACAATAGTCAAGTTTTGACAGGACTGTTGTCTGGATTAGGAGCTGGGATGATTCCTGGGTGAGGAACGGTCTAATTCGTCGTATGTTATAGAGTGTGAACCTACAGGATCGAGTGACAGCTGTGATGTGAGTTTTGAACGAGAGCTGACTGTCCAGGACAACACCAAGGTTCCTGGCTGTTGGGACAGACGTTACCAGGGCGTTGTCTACGGAAATAGTTAGCTCCCGCATAGGGCAGGACTTAGCTGGGAAGAAGAGAAGCTCAGTCTTGTCTGGGTTCAGCTTGAGGTGGTTGGAGGACATCCACTGTGAGATGTCAGCCAGGCAAGCAGTGATGCGCTCTTCCACCTGGGTGGCAGAGGGGGGGAAGGATAGAAACGGTTGTGTGTCATCGGCATAACAGTGATAGGATATATTGTGAGCAGAGATGATAGTGTCAAGGGATTTAGTGTACAGTGAGAAAAGGAGGGGACCAAGTACAGATCCCTGTGGGACCCCAGTTTGGAGGGTTCGGGGGGATGAGAACAGACCTTTCCAGGAGACCTGGTAGGTCCGGTCGGTGAGGTAAGAGGAGAACCACTTTAGTGCCGTCCCGCCGATGCCTAGATCCGCTAGGGTGTCTAGGAGCAGCTGGTGGTTCACTGTGTCAAATGCTGCTGATAGGTCTAGGAGAATCAGGACTGCAGAGTGGGAAGCAGCCTGGGCAGCATGTAGTGCTTCTGTGACTGCCAGCAGGGCAGTTTCTGTGGAGTGGGCCTTTTTGAATCCAGCAGGTTGTTATGTGAGAGATGGAGAGAGAGCTGGTTGGAGACAACACGTTCAATGCTTTTTGACAGAAATGAAAGGAGTGATACCGGTCTGTAGTTCTTGACATCTGAGGGGTCAAGGGTTGGTTTCTTGAGGAGTGGTGTTACTCTGGCTGACTTGATGGCAGATGGGACGCAGCCTGAGGTTACTGAGGTGTTGATGATGGAGGTGATGAAGGGGAGCAGATCAGGTGCGATGGTCTGGAAGATTGGAGACGGGACAGGGTCGAGAGGACAGGTGGTAGGTCTAGTTGTAGGACCTCGTCTGGGGAAAGAGGAGAGAAGGAGGACATGCATGGTATGTTGGGGTTAGTGTTGGTTGAGTCAGATGCCACTTTATGGGGGAGGGGGGGGAAGGAGCTGCTGATATCGTCAACCTTCTTCTCGAAGTAGTTGACAAAAATATCAGCAGTGAGGGATGAAGGTTGAGTGGGGGGAGGGGGCTTAAGGAGGGAGGAGAAAGTGGAGAAGAGCTTCCTTGGGTTAGAAGTACAGGATTGGATTTTGGTGTGGTAGAAAGAGGTTTTAGCAGTGGTTAGTGAGAGGGAGAAGGCAGAGAGGAGTGAGTGAAAGTGGGATAGGTCATCAGGTAGCTTTGTCTTGCGCCACTTCCTTTTGGCTGCCCTTAGAGGTGTTCGTTCAGATCTGAGAGTTTCAGATAACCAGGGGGCCGGTGGACATGAGCGAGCTGGCCTGGATGAGAGCGGGCAGTGTTGGTCGAATGCAGATGAGATAGAGGAGAGGAAGGATGAGGTTGCAGAAACCTGTGGTTTGAACCATCTGTGGGCGTCGACATCAAATGCATAAAGCACATTCTTACAGTACTTCCTTGTGTAGTAATCATACCCTCCCCAGAGGTAGACAGTATCTTCAATGAGCACGGCCGTGTGGCCCTTACGCTTGGAGGGAACCTCAAGGTGACGTTCTCCTGTTCCAGGTGTCACTGGATTCAACTTCCTCCAACATAAAGACACTGTGTTGAAGATGTGTACTTCAATGTGATCTCTAAAATGGTTTCCGTCTCCTCCGAAGTAGTAGATCTGGTGTCCGACCACCACAGTAGCCTGGCCCTTCCTATGTTCTCCTTTCAGATGTATCGTCCAGCGAATCATTTCACACAGCAGCCACACCGTCAATGAGTGTTGACAACTAACTTAAGATTAACTTGTTCAGCTCGCTCCACTTGTTTCAAGTCGCCAACTGAGGTTTAGTCTATCGGACAATTATTTTTAAAGAACAATTACACGGTATGATGTCATTGCATGATTACATCATAGCTAATCTTTTTGGCCATTTGGCCAACAATCTTAACTAATAATTCTAGATATTGCGTCCTCAAAAGTTAAGGTTGCAGCATCCATGGGACGCACTGTATTCACTAGAGCTGATCTGATAATCAGACACTGATCGGTGATCTGACGATATTCACTCCAAATGACTTGATCGGTATTCACTTTACGCAATTTACTTATAATTTTATTTTAATTATCGGATCCACGTTAAAAATAAATGACCATTTAAAGAAAGATCCACAATATTTTTGCAGGGCTTTACAGTTAAACTTTACAGTTTAACTTGGTCAAAATCTGTGATTTTTCTTCATCTGGTTGGCAGTAGAACAGCGAGAATATCTAGTTTTAGAAGGACGACAACTAAACGTCGTCATTCTAATGAACACAGTGTGACATTGCTTATTTATTTATTGTTTGCAGCTGTCCCACCAATACAGACGTCGATGTTTCAGAGTTCAGACGTTGAGGAACAACAAACCAGTCCAGATTCATTCCTTCCTGCCTTCCCTCTGTCCATCCAGACTGATACATACCACCTACAGTAAGTGAAACCTTATGTGAATAATGAATATAGAGGGTATGCGCGTGACATCATCATCAAACCCGGAAGTTAAGCAGGAATGCCTACTGAGTGGCAAAAAAACTACTTTCTGGCTTTGACAGCCCATACATCCAAACAGAAAAGTCCTATCTGATTGCATAAACAACATTAAACAATGTTAATCTCACTTTGCCTGTTGCTTTGCCACTCGATGTGCCATTCACTTTAAGCATGCACATACCCTCTATTAACTTATTAACACTCCGAGCGGCATAAACGGAGGTCTCCGTCCCATCAAAAAAAAATCCTGTTCGTCGCCCCCGGGACGGAGATTAATCACTGGGCGGAACATGAATAATATCATAACCGTGCGCACCAGTCTACATGCTGGCGACGTCGAATGAGCAACATTCGATGTCATTTCCGTTTGGGACGTCATCCAAAGTGGTCCCCCTCCATTTTACTGGATGGGAGGAAAAATCTTCAAACGTGAATAACTAATAATCTAATAACTAATAATGAATCCGTCCAATTCTAACTAAAGATTGTGTTTTTGACGGCCCATCGCGGTCCCGTCGCTTGTCGCGTTAAAAGTAATCGTCATACTTCCCGTTGTTGTCGATCCCCTCGGGGGTGTTTTGGCTACATCTAGCTACTTCAAGCTACTTCCAAAATGGCGCACCTTGAAATAGGCCCTGAAGCAACAAATCGCTGGGCGTCCTGATTTAATGGTTACAAATACCCCTACCATACCACCTACAGTAAGTTAAACCTTATGAAATAGGACCTTATTAATACACCCTCTGTCCATCCAGACTGATGCATACCACCTACAGTAAGTTAAACCTTATGAAATAGGACCTTATTAATACACCCTCTGTCCATCCAGACTGATGCATACCACCTACAGTAAGTTAAACCTTGTGACATATGACCTTATTAATACACCCTCTGTCCATCCAGACTGATGCATACCACCTACAGTAAGTTAAACCTTATGAAATAGGACCTTATTAATACACCCTCTGTCCATCCAGACTGATGCATACCACCTACAGTAAGTTAAACCTTATGAAATAGGACCTTATTAATACACCCTCTGTACATCCAGACTGATGCATACCACCTACAGTAAGTTAAACCTTATGAAATAGGACCTTATTAATACACCCTCTGTCCATCCAGACTGATGCATACCACCTACAGTAAGTTAAACCTTATGAAATAGGACCTTATTAATACACCCTCTGTACATCCAGACCAGTGTTGATTTTGATTTTGTCGACTAAAACTAAATAAAAACTAAGCTATGATGACCAAAACTAAGACTACATTTACTGGCAATTTTGTCAACAAATAAAAACTGGACTAAAATGTTAGGAAGGGACTAGTGGACAAGAGATCCAGTGTAAGTCATTTTACACTTGGTTGCATGCTGAAAATAGCCGATCTACAAGCTCACAACGCGTCGCAGCGCGACGCGTTGTGAGCTTGTAGATCGGCTATTGCGTAAATCGGCTATTGTGTAAAAACAGTCATTACGACGACATCAAGGCCCGCCAAAATACATTTTAGTCGACTAAATCAACTGTAGATTTAGTCGACTAAAATCTTATGATTTTAGACGGACCGCCCTCCCTCCCCCAAGGCAGCAGCAGAGGCGAGGCACGGGGAGCGCAGGGGAACTGGTACGAGAATAACAGACTCACCGTGGACAGCCTGGCAATGGGGCTTAATGTCTGTTTTAAAAATGCCATTGACAATGAAGGGAAAATTTACATCTTGTCCCTAACACAAACATTAAATGCCATTAACAATAAAGATAATTTAATGTTTATTTTGTCAGTTAATATATTAGCGCCCCTCACTTCACACAGGTGTGATTCTTTTGCTTAATTGCTGGATTAAATGAAATTAAAGACAAATGAGGTCAAATGTTCTTGGCATACTTGGTGTTAATATGTATATATTCATGTTCCAGGAAGTCATGGCCCTATCCTTCACTAATAGTATACTGTATATTCATGTTCCAGGCTATTATGTATATATATATTCATGTTCCAGTTTATTTATATGTACTGTATATAGTCATGTTCCAGGGTAGTAATATGTATATATTCATGTTCCAGGGAGCCATGGTCCCATCCTTCAGTTCAAGTTGTCGGACATCGGAGAAGGAATCATGGAGGTCACGGTCAAAGAGTGGTACGTAACCATGGCAACATAAAGCTTTAATCGGACCGGAACATTTACCCGACAACATTTGATGTGATCCAGTGATCTAAAATGGCGGCAGCAGCCTCTGGGCCCTATTTTGCGTGTCTTAACTTAAACATATTGACTGCCTTGTCTTTATAAGCCTATCTCACAGAATTTCCCCGCCCCCTTAATACACCCCCTTTCGGGGTTAGTGGTGATAGCGTGACGTCACTCCATAGACGCTACATGTTAACAGAGGTAATTTAAGAAGTCTACAACTTTTGTTTTCTCAAGTTAAGGTTTGTTCTATCTGTTCGAGCTGATTTACCATCTTGTTTGCTTCATAATAATATTGGTCTGTCACATTTTTACATTAGAGAATGTACTTAGGCCGAGCAAAAATAAAGATTGGTCTCCGGTTTCCGACCGACTCTATTAAATATGCGCGACCCAAATTATTTTATTGGCATTTGGTAAAAAAAAAAAAAAAGAAAGTCAAAATCCGACCGAGTCAAACCAGATAGTCAGTAGCTCTCTGCTTCAAAACATTATCATGTTTCAGCTTTATTACTTGAAGATTTTTTTTTTTTAACATTTGTATAAGGCTGTCAAAGTTCCTTTTAATGGCGTCAATTTCATTGACGCGCGATTAACGCAACGCACGGTGAAGTTTGAAAGAGTGCATGCCTCCCTCTCTCTCTCTCCGCTCTGATCATTCAGCAGCAGTGCAGCAAGCAGGCAGGCTGCCTGCTCTGAGTCTACTCATCGCGGAGCTAGTTGTCTTTTACCCAACACTGTCAGTAGCTCATTATTAATTCATTTGCTCCACGTGTAAGATCAGATGATCTTTGAAGTGGGCATTGGTCAAAAACAAAAGCTCCGACAGTTTTGTTTGACAAAGATAGCAGTTAGTTGTGAAATCTTGAAGCTACACTCATGCTAATGTTGACTGCTAACGCTAACAACATACTGACGTGCGTGCGGGAGAGAGTGAGGGGGGGGGGGGGGTCTGAGTGTGTGTGTGTGTGTGTGTGTGTGTGTGTGTGTGTGTGTGTGTGCGCATTACAAACTTAAAAACGATCTGTTCAAGTCAGTGGTTCTGAACCAGTGACCCAGGTGGTCCTTGAGGGAGTTCTCTCACCCCCTCTGCTAATACCAGTCCACTGAGTCCAGACCATTGTTTTTCCTCTGTCAGCCCCAGCCTGTGCTCTACATACTGTCTATCATTCCTTTCATTCAGTGGTTCTCAACCAGTGGTCCTTGAGGGTGTTCAAGGTGGTCCCCAGCTAAATAATGGAGAGTTGGTAACCAAATGAACCCCTATACCAGTAGATCTTTAACTCTTTGAGTGTAAAATGAAACCAAGTGGACCCTTATGGGTCCATTTGGTTCCATTTTCCACTCTCAAGAGTTGAATTATTGTTAAACATCAGCATTACTTAGTATTACTAAGTATTCAACCAGTGTGTGGACATTCTATTCAAAGTTTTCAAATGCTGTAGGCATACAGTGTTATGTTTGTCTCCACCAGGCCGAAGGCATGGAGAGAGAGTATGTTTTGCACTCCGTCCGTGTGTGTGTCCTTCCGTCCGTCTGTTACCAGCTAATCTCCGGCACCGTTAACCCGGTCGATGCCAAACTTTGCACACACACTCCCTGGATGCCAACGATGAACCTCTGCCCCACATTTTCCAGAACGGCCTGTTATAGCGCCACCATGAGGCAGCTTTTCACATGTTTTACCTAAAACTGCACCGATCTGCGTGAAACGTTGCATGCACACTCCCTAGAGGCCAAGGACAAACCTTTAACCTGCATTTTCCGCATCTGCCTTTTATAGCGCCACCAGGAGGCCGACTTTTGTAAAACACATTTTTTGATATTACTCCTCCAGATTCTGTCCAAAAATCTCACAAATCGTTACACAGTATCTCTATGGTCATGTGCGCAAGTCGGATCTGTCCGATATTTCATATTCCATCCTAATTGGCTATAATTGGCTTTCACAGTTTGCAAGATTGCCCCGTTTTGAATAAAAGCCTCAAATCATGAACGCAGCGTGCAATTTACGTGAAATCTTTCACACATTTTCTTACTAGGCTGAGGAATATATCCCACCCTTTTCACATTGGCCTGTTATAGCGCCACCAACAGGTTGATTTTTGCAAAACACATTTTTGGAACAAAATGCCTCAAATCATCCAATTGCCATCAAAGGCGTATGAAGAAATGGCACCCTTTTCACATTGACCTATTATAGCGCCACCAGGAGGCCATAACCTGACCTGCCCTGGTGGAGACCTGTGCCCCGAGGGGCACTTTTTCTAGTTCTGACACTCTTTTGTAAGTAGCCTACAGTGTACTTTAGAATTAGAATTATTTAAAAGATGGTAACTCAGGCACATATTGAAGTTATTAAAAAAGAAGCCTATCCATCATTGCCGATGGGGGAAAAATAAAAATAAAATAAATTCCTTGCTACCCATCCTTCCCACGAACAAAAATAAAAAAAAATAAAATAAAATAAATTCCCTACCTACTCAGCCCAAAAATGACAGCAAATCGGAGACCAATGTTTTTTTTTGCTTGGCCTTAGATTCTCCAGAGAAAAAAAACGTGTAAATGCTAATGTTAAATGACACCACTATTTACCGGAAGTGGGCGTGGAAAGCGGGCTGTGAGATAGGCCTATTAATTTATTTCCTTCGAGTTGTATCATGTGTGGCTCAGAGGTAGAGTGGCCGGATGGTAACCGCAAGGTTGCCAGTTCGAACCCGTGCTCCCCCAGAGTTAGTGTCGAGTGAAGAGCTCTAGTGGTGTGTGTGTGTGTGTGTGTGTGTGTGTGTGTGTGTGTGTGTGTGTGTGTGTGTGTGTGTGTGTGTGTGTGTGTGTGTGTGTGTGTGTGTGTGTGTGTGTGTGTGTGTGTGTGTGTGTGTGTGTGTGTGTGTGTGTGTGTGTGTGTGTGTGTGTGTGTGTGTGTGTGTGTGTGTGTGTGTGTGTGTGTGTGTGTGTGTACAGGTATGTTAAAGAAGGGGACAAGGTGTCTCAGTTCGACAGTATCTGTGAGGTGCAGAGTGACATTGTGTGTGTACACATGTATATTAAAGAAGGGGTCAAGGTGTCTCAGTTCGACAGTATCTGTGAGGTGCAGAGTGACATTGTGTGTGTGTACACAGGTATGTTAAAGAAGGGGATAAGGTGTCTCAGTTCGACAGTATCTGTGAGGTGCAGAGTGACATTGTGTGTGTGTGTGTGTGTACACAGGTATGTTAAAGAAGGGGACAAGGTGTCTCAGTTCGACAGTATCTGTGAGGTGCAGAGTGACATTGTGTGTGTGTGTGTGTACACAGGTATGTTAAAGAAGGGGACAAGGTGTCTCAGTTCGACAGTATCTGTGAGGTGCAGAGTGACATTGTGTGTGTGTGTGTGTGTGTGTGTGTGTGTGTGTGTACACAGGTATGTTAAAGAAGGGGACAAGGTGTCTCAGTTCGACAGTATCTGTGAGGTGCAGAGTGACATTGTGTGTGTGTGTGTGTGTGTGTGTGTGTGTACACAGGTATGTTAAAGAAGGGGACAAGGTGTCTCAGTTCGACAGTATCTGTGAGGTGCAGAGTGACATTGTGTGTGTGTGTGTGTGTGTGTGTGTGTACACAGGTATGTTAAAGAAGGGGACAAGGTGTCTCAGTTCGACAGTATCTGTGAGGTGCAGAGTGACATTGTGTGTGTGTGTGTGTGTGTACACAGGTATGTTAAAGAAGGGGACAAGGTG
Source organism: Electrona antarctica (assembly GCF_951216825.1). Classification (NCBI taxonomy): domain Eukaryota; kingdom Metazoa; phylum Chordata; class Actinopteri; order Myctophiformes; family Myctophidae; genus Electrona; species Electrona antarctica. Next base: position 57,286,120 of record NC_136812.1, on the reverse strand, counting down.
TCTCAGTTCGACAGTATCTGTGAGGTGCAGAGTGACATTGTGTGTGTGTGTGTGTGTGTGTACACAGGTATGTTAAAGAAGGGGACAAGGTGTCTCAGTTCGACAGTATCTGTGAGGTGCAGAGTGACATTGTGTGTGTGTGTGTGTGTGTGTGTGTGTGTGTGTGTGTGTGTGTGTGTGTGTGTGTGTGTGTGTGTGTGTGTGTGTGTGTGTGTGTGTGTGTGTGTGTGTGTGTGTGTGTGTGTGTGTGTGTGTGTGTGTGTGTGTGTGTGTGTGTGTGTGTGTGTGTGTGTGTGTGTGTGTGTACACAGGTATGTTAAAGAAGGGGACAAGGTGTCTCAGTTCGACAGTATCTGTGAGGTGCAGAGTGACATTGTGTGTGTGTGTGTGTGTACACAGGTATGTTAAAGAAGGGGACAAGGTGTCTCAGTTCGACAGTATCTGTGAGGTGCAGAGTGACATTGTGTGTGTGTGTGTGTGTGTGTACACAGGTATGTTAAAGAAGGGGACAAGGTGTCTCAGTTCGACAGTATCTGTGAGGTGCAGAGTGACATTGTGTGTGTGTGTGTGTGTGTGTACACCGGTATGTTAAAGAAGGGGACAAGGTGTCTCAGTTCGACAGTATCTGTGAGGTGCAGAGTGACATTGTGTGTGTGTGTGTGTGTGTGTGTACACAGGTATGTTAAAGAAGGGGACAAGGTGTCTCAGTTCGACAGTATCTGTGAGGTGCAGAGTGACATTGTGTGTGTGTGTGTGTACACAGGTATGTTAAAGAAGGGGACAAGGTGTCTCAGTTCGACAGTATCTGTGAGGTGCAGAGTGACATTGTGTGTGTGTGTGTGTGTGTGTGTACACAGGTATGTTAAAGAAGGGGACAAGGTGTCTCAGTTCGACAGTATCTGTGAGGTGCAGAGTGACATTGTGTGTGTGTGTGTGTGTGTACACAGGTATGTTAAAGAAGGGGACAAGGTGTCTCAGTTCGACAGTATCTGTGAGGTGCAGAGTGACATTGTGTGTGTGTGTGTGTACACAGGTATGTTAAAGAAGGGGACAAGGTGTCTCAGTTCGACAGTATCTGTGAGGTGCAGAGCGACAAGGCGTCGGTGACGATAACGAGCCGCTACGACGGAGTGATCCGCAAGCTGCACTACGACGTGGACGGCACGGCGCTGGTGGGAACGCCCCTAGTGGACATCGAGACGGAGTCCAGTCCAGGTATTTATGTTTACCATGTAACAGTTTTAATGCCGGGATTAAACAATCGTCTTCCAGGCTAGACTGTAAAGTTACCTTTGAACATCCTGCAGTGCACCGATCGCTGAGTTGTTTGTCATGAAAATCCACTTTAAAGCGGTGTAATCGCTTGTTGTATATATTTCAAAAGTGCCAACCACAACAACAGGCAGCGCGCTGCTATGCAACTTTCCCATTGTAAACAAGAGGGACTCAATTTCCCAGAACCCTTCGCGTGACGGACCTTTTTGCGATGACGTCATCAAAAAGGTGTCTCATATGATATCCCTTAATGTCCGGTGGATGACTTAAAACTGTTGCTTCTAGAGGTGTGTCCGTCCGCCGTCGGAACAACAGTGGGTGGATTTTGGGCCCATGGGATCAGCCACGCTACGGGGAACGATATGACACCGGGCGGCAATGCAGGAGTGGACTGGGACATTGTCTCCTCTGGTGGTCCATCCTGGGACATGTCCACGGACTGGTTGTTGGAGGGGGATTCAAACTTAGGATGCCTACACTACTTGTGACATGGCATGCTTGTTGTACCGTGACACATGCCTTGATTTTGTGGATGTAACTTTGCTGCACCTGAACTATTTATGTCCTTGCATGCAATTTCCTCTGTGTGGACATAAATAAATAGTTAAAATGTGTGTGTGCGCGTGCCCAGAATTGACCCAGGAAGAGGATGTGGTGGAGACCCCGGCCATGTCACATGACGAACACACCCACCAGCAGATCAAAGGTCACAAGACACAGGCCACGCCCGCTGTGAGGCGCCTCGCCATGGAGAATAACGTAAGTCACATGACACAGGCCACGCCCACTGTGAGGCGCCTCGCCATGGAGAATAACGTAAGTCACATGACACAGGCCACGCCCGCTGTGAGGCGCCTCGCCATGGAGAATAACGTAAGTCACATGACACAGGCCACGCCCACTGTGAGGCGCCTCGCCATGGAGAATAACGTAAGTCACATGACACAGGCCACGCCCGCTGTGAGGCGCCTCGCCATGGAGAATAACGTAAGTCACATGACACAGGCCACGCCCACTGTGAGGCGCCTCGCCATGGAGAATAACGTAAGTCACATGACACAGGCCACGCCCACTGTGAGGCGCCTCGCCATGGAGAATAACGTAAGTCACATGACACAGGCCACGCCCGCTGTGAGGCGCCTCGCCATGGAGAATAACGTAAGTCACATGACACAGGCCACGCCCACTGTGAGGCGCCTCGCCATGGAGAATAACGTAAGTCACATGACACAGGCCACACCCACTGTGAGGCGCCTCGCCATGGAGAATAACGTAAGTCACATGACACAGGCCACGCCCACTGTGAGGCGCCTCGCCATGGAGAATAACGTAAGTCACATGACACAGGCCACGCCCACTGTGAGGCGCCTCGCCATGGAGAATAACGTAAGTCACATGACACAGGCCACGCCCGCTGTGAGGCGCCTCGCCATGGAGAATAACGTAAGTCACATGACACAGGCCACGCCCGCTGTGAGGCCACGCCCGCTGTGAGGCGCCTCGCCATGGAGAATAACGTAAGTCACATGACACAGGCCACGCCCGCTGTGAGGCGCCTCGCCATGGATAATAACGTAAGTCACATGACACAGGCCACGCCCACTGTGAGGCGCCTCGCCATGGAGAATAACGTAAGTCACATGACACAGGCCACACCCACTGTGAGGCGCCTCGCCATTGAGAATAACGTAAGTCACATGACACAGGCCACGCCCACTGTGAGGCGCCTCACCATGGAGAATAACGTAAGTCACATGACACAGGCCACGCCCACTGTGAGGCGCCTCACCATGGAGAATAACGTAAGTCACATGACACAGGCCACACCCACTGTGAGGCGCCTCGCCATTGAGAATAACGTAAGTCACATGACACAGGCCACGCCCACTGTGAGGCGCCTCGCCATGGAGAATAACGTAAGTCACATGACACAGGCCACACCCACTGTGAGGCGCCTCGCCATGGAGAATAACGTAAGTCACATGACACAGGCCACGCCCGCTGTGAGGCCACGCCCGCTGTGAGGCGCCTCGCCATGGAGAATAACGTAAGTCACATGACACAGGCCACGCCCACTGTGAGGCCACGCCCGCTGTGAGGCGCCTCGCCATGGAGAATAACGTAAGATATAAACATCCATGTTACAGATTGAGCTCAGTGAGGTTGTGGGAACGTTTAAAGATGGACACATAATTCTGCATAACATCCGTGGTTACAGATTGTGATGGACACATAATACTGCATAGCATCCATGTGATAGTTTAAGCTGAGTGAGGTGGGGGGAATGTTTAAAGATGGACACATAATTCAGGAGTCCAGTCCAGGTATTTATGTTTACCATTTAACAGTTTTAATGCCGGGATTAAACAATCGTCTTCCAGGCTAGACTGTAAAGTTACCTTTGAACAGCCTGCAGTGCACCGATCGCTGAGTTGAATGAAAATCCTCTTTAAAACGGTGTAATCGCTTGTTGTATATATTTCAAGTTGCATAGCAGCGTGCTGCTATACATCTTTCCCATTGTAAACAACAGGGACTCAATTTCCCAGAACCCTTCGTGTGACGGACACATAATTCTGCATAACATCTGTGGTTACAGATTTATGATGGACCACATAATACTGCATAACATGGTTTTCAGATTAAGCTGAGTGAGGTGGTGGGAACCGGCAGAGACGGGCGTATTCTCAAAGAGGACATCCTCAACTTCCTGGCCAAGCAGACCGGCGCCATCTTGTCTCCGTCTCTGGCCTTCCAGGAGATCCAGACTCCGCCTCCGACCGTCATGCCCAAGGCGAAGGCTCCGCCCAGCGCTCCTCTGCCGGCCACGCCCCCCAGACCCATGCCGGTCTTCACGGGGAAAGATGTCACCGAACCCCTGAAAGGTCCGTCCGTCTGTCTGTCTGCCAGCCATAGTTTGAAGACCATGCTTCTTCTTGTTCCCTACAGTTCCATAAAGCCATAGTTTGAAGACCATGCTTCTTCTTGTTCCCTACAGTTCCATAAAGCCATAGTTTGAAGACCATGCTTCTTCTTGTTCCCTACAGTTCCATAAAGCCATAGTTTGAAGACTATGTATCCTCTTGTTCCCTACAGTTCCATAAAGCCATAGTTTGAAGACCATGTATCCTCTTGTTCCCCAGGGTTCCACAAAGCCATGGTGAAGACCATGTATGTTATGAGGTTCCCCAGGGTTCCATAGAGCCATAGTTTGAAGACCATGTATGTTGTGATGTTCCCCAGGGTTCCATAAAGCCATAGTTTGAAGACCATGTTGTTTCTCGTTTCCTAGGGTTCCACAAAGCCATGGTGAAGACCATGTATGTTGTGATGTTCCCCAGGGTTCCATAGAGCCATAGTTTGAAGACCATGTATGTTGTGATGTTCCCCAGGGTTCCATAGAGCCATAGTTTGAAGACCATGTATGTTGTGATGTTCCCCAGGGTTCCATAAAGCCATAGTTTGAAGACCATGTTGTTTCTCGTTTCCTAGGGTTCCACAAGGCCATGGTGAAGACCATGCATGTTATGAGGTTCCCCAGGGTTCCATAGAGCCATAGTTTGAAGACCATGTATCCTCTTGTTCCCCAGGGGTTCCATGAAGCCATAGTTTGAAGACCATGTATGTTTCTCGTTTTCCCCAGGGTTCCACAAGGCCATGGTGAAGACCATGACGGCGGCTCTGAAGATCCCTCACTTTGGTTACTGTGACGAGGTGGACCTGACCCGCCTGGTGGCTCTGAGAGCTCAGCTCAAACCTGTGACCGAAGCCCGGGGGGTCCGGCTGAGCTACATGCCTTTCTTTATTAAGGTAAATAACAGATCTATAATGGTCTGTTTTTAACCCATTCTGGGCGGGAACCCCTTTTGGTGTTTTAAAGCATTATGTTATACTTTAGCTATTGACAAATAGCAGATCTACAAGCTCATAGCGCAGCACCGAGTGCCACACTATGAGCTTGTAGGTCTGCTATTTTTTTTAAATCGTGAAAATGTGGTGCAAGAATGAATATATATTCGTTTTTTTTTTAACTCAAATCTTTGCTTCTGACCCCCATCTGAAAATATGTAGTTCCAGTGACACCCCCTAGAAGCAAATATTTGAGTTAAAAACATTCTGAAATAATATATATTCAAAGATTTGTGCCACATTTTCACGATTTTTCAGAAAATAGCAGACCTACAAGCTTGTAGCGTGGCACTCTGTGCCGCGCTATGAGCTTGTAGATCTGCTATTTTTCAATAGCTAAAGTATAACAGCTAATGCTTGAAACACCAAAAGGGGTTCCCGCCCAGAATGGGTTAAAACGCACTGTAAATCCTAAATCTGTGACCGACGCCCAAGGTAGCCTGGAAACCAGACAAATCTGCCCCAGGGAAGAAAATCCCTGTGGAGATTGGGTCTGGCACTGATCAGTTTGAATTACATTTCGCTCACCCCAGAGTTGTGAGTGACCAATCAGAGCCCACTATTCAAAGTGATTCGAAGTTCCAGACTAATATCTAGGCAGTGATATTAGTCTAGGCATGCCAGGCTACGGCCGAGGAGCCAGGCTGAGCTAATATGCCTCTCTTTATTAAAACCCATTTAGACCCGAGGACGATTCTACAAATGCCTTCTAAATCTTGACCGTTTTCTGAAAAACCCTATGTCAAAACCCTATGTCATTCTCAAACATTTTCATGTCGAGGAGCCCCAGAATTATCTGTAATTGGCCGCCGACCCTCATCTGAAAATATGTTGTTCCAGGGACCCCCCCCCCCCCCCCCCCAGAAGCAAAGATTTGAGTTAAAAACGTTGGCTCTGAAAGAATATATATTCAAGGACTTGCGCCACATCTTCATGATAAAAAAACAAAAAAAGCAGACCTACTTGTAGTTCTGCTATTTTTCAATAGCTAAAAGTATAACATAATGCTTAAAACACCAAAAGGGCTTCCCACGCAGAATGGGTTAACGTAACATAAAACGGGTCTATATTAGACATGTGATGTGATCTCTGTGTTGTGATTGGTCCATAAAACAGGTCTATATTAGACTTGTGATGTGATCTCTGTGTTGTGATTGGTCCAGGCTGCGTCTCTCGGTCTGCTGCACTTCCCCATTCTCAACGCGTCGCTAGACGAAGGCTGTCAGAACATCACATATAAGGTAGGTATCAATATTCATAAAGGTATGCATGCATATTCATATTAATGTGAACATCACATATATACAGTTAATATTTCTATAGATGGGGTATGCGGGAACGCCTACTGAGTGGCAAAAAAACTACTTTCTGGCCTTGACGGCCAACAACGGGCAACAACTCCACCAGAGTGCTCCAGACTTCCCTCTCCAGAGAAAGGAAGCTCTGAGAAGGAAATTAAGTGGTCACGTGACTGGGCACCATGACACTTTCATGGACACTTTCATGGGAGCCAAACTACCCGGAAGTTTGGCAGAATGCACTGGAGTCAATGAGAGCTCAGTGACCAGCTCATGAACAAACATTATTTATGAATGACTGAGACCTTTTGTAAAGTAATCACTTCTGGAAAATAACAGAAGACATGTAACACATTATTGTCTGCTGTGTTGTTATTCGATGTGTACACTGTAATTTTTATAGAGGTATGGTATCTAAAGAGCACAAAGTACCTTTCTGAACGCAAGTATCGTGAGACTTCCCACCGTTTCCTGTCTGGCAGCCAAATCTTGCGATACTTCGGAGCCAGAAACGATACCTGCTGCTGTTTAGATCCTCAGATGAAATTATATACTGTGCACTCTGTGCACATCGAAAAGTAAGTGATTAGAAAACAACCTGTGATATGTCTTCTGTTATTTTCCAGAATTGATTACTTTACAAAAGGTCTCAATTGTTCATAAATAATGTTTGTTATGAGCTGGTCCAGCCGGCTCCATTCACTGCCATGTATTCATTGCACTTCCGGTGTGAGTTTGGCACCCATGAAAGTGTCATGGCGCAGCCCAGTCACGTGACCACTTCCCTTCCTTCTCAGAGCTTCCTTGCTCCAGAGCAACATTAGTGACTTCCTCCTGGGGGATTCCGAGACGTTCCAAGGCCAGTGAGTCGATGTGTTTCCTCCAACTGTGCCTTGGTCTGCCCCGGGGTCTCCTCCCAGTGGGACGTACGTCGAGGACCTCCCTAGGGAGACGCCCGAGAGGCATCCTAGCCAGATGCCCGAACCACCTAAGTTGGCTTCTTTCCAGGCGAAGGAGCAGCCAAACAGAAAAGAATTGGACACACATATTTATATTATATTCCAAACGAGATGCATGCTGAAGTCAGAAATGAAGACAGAACATTGTCCTTTTGGTGAAGACCATGGATTAGGAGCCATTCTTTCTGAGCCGTAAACAAGGACGTGAACGGCAGTGCGCAACTGCGCATGCGTGAAACAAGGAGTGCGGTGCAGAAGGAAAGGCCAACCCAAAAAAATTAATAGAAATTAAAAAGTTTTTTTAATCAATAAAAAAAAGCCCTAAAGACGTGTATACACGTCCAAGGCCTCCTGTGGTTTTATTAGAAAGGACGTCTACTATACACGTCCTTAGAAAAGATTGTGTTCATATTATTCCAGGCCTCTCATAACATCGGCCTGGCCATGGACACAGCTCAGGGTCTTCTCGTTCCTAGCCTGGAACTCACCTATGCTTTTTATGGCATAGGCAGCTCCCGGCAGGATCCGCCGGCAGAAACTATGCGCAGCTGCTAGACATGAGACTAATTAATTAGAGCGACAGAGGAGTGTGTGTGTGTGTATATGTGTGCGTGTGTGTGTCAATTTAACAAAGGTGCAGACGATCAGAAATCAGCAGAGAGTGAGTGATGTTTGCGCTACTCGATGCCGAATTGAAGTGGACTCGGACCCAGACTTTTTTTTTTCTCCCTGGAAATAAAAACGTCTGGGTTTCCGAGGCTATCTCGTTCCTAACGTATATATACATTATATACCTGTATTACTAACCATATTAATATTATTTTAGGTGTATCATAACATCGTCCTGGCCATGGACACAGCTCATAGATATTATATTAATATGATATATATTACAATTTACAATTTAGGCATTTAGCAGACGCTCTTAATCCAGAGCAATTTAAAGAAAAAACGTAAAAGTAGTTATCATGAAACATGCGTATTGCGTAAGCTAATAATGAAACTATATATATATAAACTATACATACTACGAAAAGGTGGGTTTTCAGACTACGGCGGAAGATTGGGAGTGAGGCTGCAGTTCTGATTGCAATGGGAAGTTCATTCCATAGTTTTTATTACCCCAGGCCTCTCATAACATCAGCCTGGCCATGGACACCGCTCATAGATATTATATTAATATGTTCTATATTACTCCAGGCCTCTCATAACATCGGCCTGGCCATGGACACCGCTCAGGGCCTTCTCGTTCCCAACGTGAAGAACGTCCAGATGCTCAGCGTGATGGACATTGCCGTGGAGCTGAACCGTCTGCAGAGTCTGGGTTCCACGGGGCAGCTGGCCATGAGTGACCTCACAGGGGGAACCTTCACCCTGTCCAACATCGGATCTGTACGTTCTCTCACACACTACTACTACTACTACTACACTATACCTGACACTAACTAACAGACACTATACCTGACACTAACTAACAGACACTATACCTGATACTAACAGACGGACAGAGTCTGGGTTCTACGGCTCAGCTGGGAGCCAGTGACCTCACAGGAGGAATGTTTACCCTGTCTAACATCGGATATGATATAGTATATCATATCATTTATCAATTTATCACTATATTATTATTTGACACAAAGCAGAAAAGAAAATACGATGATATACAGTACATAGAGACATAAGGGCAAGAGAAATGTCCACAGCTCAGTCTAGTCCTGCATGCCAAAGTCCTGATTAAGCCTCAAAGTCGACTGATGGACGAAAGATCTTCAGTCTGACCTTATTGTATGCTGGAACTAGGGCTTTCAGCAACTAGTCGACTATTCAACTAGTCGACTAGTAAATCCACTAGTTGACCTTGTTGGTACTAGTTGATAAGGAGAAAAAAAAAGGTTTTTGTTTTTTCGTTTTTGTAGGCCTCAAGATCAGCTAGAATGCTAGATTATAATCACCAATGTACACCGTTTTTAAATGTACAAATAATATTAACAAAAATAAAAATAGGTGGATAAACAACTAGTCGACTACTAGTAAACTACGCAATTAGTCAACTAGTAAAACTCACTAGAAGTGAAAGCCCTATCTGGAACACCATATCTCCTTCCTGAAGGCAGCAACCTATACTCTCCATACAAAACATGGCCAGTATTTGAGGTGGGGGACACATTAGATCTGTAAGACCTCCATCAGCTAGGAACTACTGGTGACCTCACAGTGGGGAACCATTAGATCTGTAAGACCTCCATCAGCTGGGAACTACTGGTGACCTCACAGTGGGAGCCATTAGATCTGTAAGACCTCTATCATCTGGGAACTACTGGTGACCTCACAGTGGGGAACCATTAGATCTGTAAGACCTCCATCAGCTGGGAACTACTGGTGACCTCACAGTGGGGAACCATTAGATCTGTAAGACCTCCATCAGCTGGGAACTACTGGTGACCTCACAGTGGGGAACCATTAGATCTGTAAGACCTCCATCAGCTGGGAACTACTGGTGACCTCACAGTGGGGAACCATTAGATCTGTAAGACCTCCATCAGCTGGGAACTACTGGTGACCTCACAGTGGGGAACCATTAGATCTGTAAGACCTCAAACTACCTTTACCCTGTTTGGAAGTGAGAATAATAATTATGCATGTCTTCATCTGTGGTCAGATTGGAGGAACGTACGCCAAGCCAGTCATACTGCCCCCTGAGGTGGCCATCGGTGCTCTGGGAAAGATACAGGTAATATATACTACAATACTACTATAATACTACTAATAACTGCTACTAATGAAAACAAATACAAAAATATACACATTTATAAATACTGCCTCCTGAGGTACTCTGGAGGCTCTGGAAAAGATCCAGGTAATTTATACTAATGAGCAGTCGTCCCCCCCCCCCCCTCCTATGCCCAGCTTTGTCTGTTTGCTCAGCCAATCAAATCATCACGTTTGTGTTCACACAAAGTACATATTGAGGATAAAAATGAGGGCAAGTGATTGGCCGGAATGACATTCGTGATGATTTGATTAGCTGAGCACAGAATATATGATGATGATAAGAGTGCCCCTCACTTCACACAAGTATATATATATTTTAATATCGTGTGTGTGTGTGTGTGGTTGGTTCAGGTTCTCCCCAGGTTCGACCTCCAGGGCCAGGTGGCCAAGGCTCACATCATGGTGGTCAGCTGGTCAGCTGATCACCGCATCATCGACGGAGCGTCCATGTGTCGATTCTCCAACCTGTGGAAGGACTACCTGGAGAACCCTTCATCCATGGTCCTGGACCTAAAATGATCCTAATGTGTACCCCTAGACGCCCCCCCCCCCCCCCCCCCCCCGTACCCCCCGACCTTTACCCCCATACCACCACCGTGTGTCGATTCTCCAACCTATGGAAGGATTACCTAGGGCAGGGGTTCCCAGCTTAAATGATAATTAGGAACCAAATGGACCCTTATGGGTCTGTAACGTTAGGGTCCATTTGTTCACACTCAGAGTTAAATTAACTTTGATTTTACAATTTTCATTGGGGGTCCCAGAGATAGAAATGACATTAAATGGGGGACCGTAGCCTAATTCAAGTCAAACCTGGGGGTCCTTGAAATGAAAATGGTTGAGAATCACTGCTAGACCCGTAAAGATCTTCTCTTATTGGGGTGGGGGGGTCCTTGGCATATAATTTCTAAGGGGGTCCGCAGGCTAATGCGTGTCAATTTGGGGGTCCTTGACATAAAAAGGTTTGAGAACCACTGACCCTAGAGAAGCCTTCAGCCATGGTCCTGGACCTAAAAGAATACTAACATCTGGACCCGGACTAGATTCAACACACCCACACCCACCATGTGTACCTATTACACCCACCCAACCCCCCCCCCCGTCCCCAACCCTAGCCCCCCCCCCCCCCCCCCCCCATCCTTCCCTGGACTTTGGTGTGACTTTGTCTGCGTCTGAAACCACAAGCAACATTCTAATTACGGATGTCCCGATAGACTTTTTTTTTTGTTCCCGATCCGATCCCGATACCGCAATTTCTGTGTGTACCAGAGAATCATATTTATAATACAAAAAAAATTAAAAAAAGATTACTTATTTTATCTCGTGTTGTTAATACCAGACTCCTCCTCACTTCAAATGTGCACTTGCAGTTCGGGCAACTCGAAAGAAAACTCCACATGCCCCCAACATTGTATTTACCTGCCATAGTGTCAACCCCATAACCCCTGTGTCGGATCGGTGGTTAGATATTCGCTGATACCGTTATGACCCGATATGACCAAAAAAAGGCCGATACCGATACAGTATCGGGACATCTCTACTAATCAGTATGCCGTTATCCAACATAACAGCATACTGTGGTCGGTACCGGGCCGATCGTGACCAAAAATAATCTGTGATCGGGATCGGATCCCAAAAAAAGACCTGATTGGGAGCACCTGTAGTTTAACCCATTAAGGCCTGACGTCGAAATTTAAAAAAAAAAGTTTTCTAAATCATGACAATTTTCGGAAAGATTTGAGGCACATTTTAACGATTTTTCAAAAATAGCAGACCTACAAGTTCATAGCGCGCCACTCGGTGGCGCGCTATGAGCTTGTAGATCTGCTATTTTTCAATAGCTAAATTATAACAATGTTTAAAACACCAAAAGGGGTTCCCGCCCCAAAACGGGTTAATGGTTAATGTGGTTAAACGCTAACGTGACATGGATGCGTTCCAGGTCTCAATGGATTAATAGTGTGTGTAGTATGTCACTGTGCAGTTTCAGACGCAGCCGGTGGATTCTCTCTCTAACTAACGTGTCTTTGTGTCGTCTCCTTCCTTTTCCTTTCCTTTTTTTTGCTCTCGTTTCCTCGTTGCCTTACGTCTTCCAGACGTCTAGACGGGATCTAGGATGTTAAATAACTGTTACTGTACAGCCCTGGAACGTGAAAATATAAAATGTACAAAGAAATCTGATGAATTCACGCTGATCTAGTAGCCTGTAAATTAAATAACTGTGAACCATGATTTCACATCACGACCTTTTTACAAAACAAGTTATGCAGAAATCACATTTTAAAGCTGCTCAAATGAAAATCCCACGTTACAAGTGTGCTTTATTACGTGGTTTTAGGACAGCCAATGGGATCGTGGTTTGGATGTATTATACTAGTACTTGTTCATCCCTCTCATCCAATGAGCTCATCTTCGACTTCGGATTGGTTCTCAAATGGCAATTAAGTGTTGTGATGTCATGAGGGGGGGGCGTGTTTGTTTATGCTTTGTTTGTGAGTGAGATTATTCTGTGAACAATAAATATCATGTTTTTTTCCACATATAAAAAAAACATAATTTGGGAAGTAGTTGTAAAAACCATAATGTAATGTAGTTGTAAAATCTGTTGGACCATTTTAGCCTTCATTCAACACGAGGTCTACCTTCTAAAAACAGTGGTTTTCTATCCTTTTCATATCAAGGCCCATTATTTATTCGGCATTTGAGCCACGGACCACCATTTTGATGACATTTTGCCTCTCGGAAACAAATAATATTTCCTTACAGTTCAATATGATTTTGTCCACAATTCCATGCTGGAATTCCGTAGGAGAGATAACGGGCAAATGTTGATCAAAATAACAATTCTTCTACATTCTCTCTAAATATGTAGACCGTAAAATGAAGCCCGGGTGCATTTGGTTTCATTTTATGCTCTCAAGAGTTAAAGATCTACAAGGGTCCATTTGGTTACCAACTCTCCATCATTTAGCTGGGGACAACCTGGAACCCCAACCCCCTCAAGTCCCACTGGTGGTCCCCGGACCACTGGTTGAAAGCCACTGTTCTAAAACACATGTAAAGCTGCACTCTGTGATGTTTTATTGACTGTATTCCCCTCCCTGTGTTCAAACCCAGCTCATCCCCTGGTTCACCAAAGTCATTTCTCTATGGAGAATAACATGGGCTCATCTTAAAATCGCCTCGTATAACGCCGGGGCTCCACTGGACGCGTCAGCGTTGCGTCTCCGGCACCGTCAGGGAATGTTCCCTTTTTAATCAATGAAGGGTGGCTCCACTGCCTGCGTTGCGCTGCGTTCTGTGACTGCTTTAAAATTGCCCCGGTTTGTTTTTTGACGCGCGTCACACGCGCCCGGTGGAGCCCCGCCGTAAGACTTCTGGTCCAAAAATAAACTGTCTCGGCGAATCAGTCAGTCATATATATTTCATGTAGTCTGTTTCTAGTGAAAATGTAGCTAATTCGGCAGCAGTAACAATAGCATTTTATCTCAGTCAGTTTGTTTCTTCATGTCCATATCAGTGAAACGGCCTGGATGATTTGTTTTATTTTTTCAAACACAGTTCTTATATGAGGCGATCTAAAATCCCCCCCTATGGGGATTACAATGCAAATAAAAAGTACATGGACCACTGGACGTAGCGCCCTCTACCGATATTGACATCCGACGTCGGTGCTCTATTGCTGCTGGACATAATATAAGACAGAATGTCCGCTTGGCCAGGGGGGGGGAGGTATTGCACTTTGAGCTCTGCAGGCAGTAGACCGGGGTCTAAAATGTATCAATAGAACCACTTCCTTAACCATAGTATTGTATACTTTGTCACAAGTGACGCCTTGTTTTTGAGTGATTCATTGATTACTTTATTAGTCCTGACTGTAAACGGAGTCATTAAGGGGCACAGGCTTTAGTGCCGACACTATTATTAGTCCGACAGTCATCAGACCGACAACCTACCTCTATCCCTAACCTAACCATAACCGCAAGCACGAGAGCAGCGCATGTTTGAGCGCTTAAGTCCGGCCCTTGTTCCCGCATGTCGGAATTACGTTCGGATCCCTCATTAAGAATTAAAGAAAAAAAAGTCCTGGGGACTTGTTTCCATTGTGGTTCTATGTATTCAATTCATCAACATGGCATAAAAATAATCTGATGTTTTAAACATTAACCTCCCCTTGGTTTTTTTTCTTTGGTTTTTTTATTCCCATATATTCCCATTTTAAATGATTGGTGTCAGGACATTCTACATAAAATGAGAATTTATCCATGTTCATTCAGTCTTCCGCCAGTGTTTTTGGCCCGCAATGTGTCCACGATTGCAGTGGCGGGCGGTTCAACGGTTCTTTACTCATTGGGCCGTCAGGGAAAAAAAGCTTGCTTTGACCAAAAACGTAATCCGGGAAAAGACTGAGGTAATTGTATTTTTTTCTAAAATATGATAACGTGGAGGTGGACGGCAGGCGAAATGTTCACTTCCGGTTCATTCCCGGTCGTATCGGTCTCCTAGCAACCGAGTGTGTCATTCATACGTTGGCGAAGAGCGCCATCTATCGTTAACCACTGAAAAGACCACATGACGTGATATGATTGTGCTTGGCAGTCAATGAGTTTTATTGAAATAAATAGCAGATTGCAGCTTTAATATTACGTCACAGTGATGAGGGGACCAATGTGACCGGAAGTCACGTGACCACAGACACGATCATGTGACCTGAAGTCACGTGACCACAGACACGATCATGTGACCTGAAGTCACGTGACCACAGACACGATCATGTGACATACATACAGTCGCTATTGAACATAGAAATGAATTAATGTTGTTTAATGTCATTAGTATTATTATTACTGCTTCTCCAAGTGTGGTTCCGGGCCTCTCCCAGGTCCCTGGCGCTACACCAAATCCAAGGGCCCCGTGCACGCGCGTGCATGTGATGCGCAACTGTTTCGCGTTTGCGCGCCCAGTGAATGAACGCGCATGCGATCAGCGCACCGCCAGCACTATTGCCACTGCTCCCCGACTGTCTCCTCCCACCGAGTGGTTAAAAAAAAAAAAACTGTTGGACGACCAAAAACACTAGTGGGAGTTCCTGTGCTGCGTTACATTGAAATCGGTGATCTATGAATGCAGTTTCGACGGAAGTAACAACTGTACGTATTTGAAATATAGTCTCGCACACAAGGGCCTTGCAAGCTGTGGGCCCTCGTGGTTCCATTGTTAATTAGATCCGGGGACCTCCTGGGGGGGGGCTGGGTCCGGGGACCTCCCAGGGTGTCCCTGGGGGAGGTTCCAGGGGGTCCCTGGCAAAATGAGGAACATAACATAATCCATTCCCTGTTTTATGTTTTGGCTACTCGAAAATAGCCAATCTACAAGCTACAAACTATTTAAAATGACCTGATCTATACAAGCTTGTAGTTCCAACGATTTCTGAAACATATTGACATGTCAAATCTCTTTTGGCCTCCATGCACAAACTCTGTTCTGATGGCATATCGATTTGGGCTCCGTGACATGTAAATGTAAACCGAACGCAAATTTGAGCCTTTTCTTTCATTTTATTTTTTATGACAGATCTGTGCATTTTATCTTAAAAAGCACTCTCTGACGCCTTGTTAAATCTATCCCATAATTAGCACTGTTGGGGTTTGTCGCTATAGGTTAAGTATGTCAGCTATATATTTTGTTTGTTTTTGTTTAGGATTTTTGTTTGATCTGGTTTCTGTTTTCTTGTTTGGTTTTAGAAGAATATAGTATATATATGAAACGAATATAAACAGACAGTGCTGTAGCATTTTTGTATTATAACTTTTTGGGGGTCCGTTTTAGTTCGGTGAGAGAATGTACTTTATGTTTGTATTTGATGGGAGTGGCTCCTTTTTTAGGTGAAAATAATAAAGTTGTGTTTGGATGTATTTGATGGGCGTGGCTCATTTTTGGTTCAAATAATAGTTTTAAACAAGGAGGCAAAAGGCTGAAGCAGCGATTCCTCTTTGCATTCTGTTGATCAGTGTTTTGGCGACACCTCTTCTGTTCTTATAACTGCTTAGTGTGGTTTGCCGTAAGGGCAACCAGCCCGTGTTGGCAGTACGCACTTGAGCCATATTTATGACAAATCAACCGGCTTCACCAGGAATCGTGCTTGAGAAATGTTTAATAATTGATATAAATTTATTCATGCTTGAAATTGCCCCTTTGACTTGAATTACGGAGACCGTAAGCGCTATAGTTACAACCTAGGAGGGGAGATTCATAATTACAAAAAATCTGAAAGTTATTGTTACATCACATTACAAGTAACAGGTGGAATTCTTGGCTGTGCAGGCGCATCATTGCAGTTAAAAGATAAGAGGGGGAAAACAATAGTACATGTGCATAGTACATGACTAATCTACATGATACAATGTGTGCATGTAAAATAAATAGAAGTTGATGTAGCCTATGTGTGGAGTCTACTAAAACAAGTCAGTGTGCAGTGCCACCAGACCTATAGTCCGTCAGCCGGTGTTGTGGTGTGGGAAATTTGGTATAGTTTTATTTATTTTTATTTTTTTTGCCTAGAATATTGTCGACCGGCTGTCTGTATTGAGCATTTTTTTATAGGGGTTTATATGTGACCATAGTACCATACCATTGACAGGCAAAAATGTCAATTTCATTATGCTTTACGTAGCATGTGACATGTCAAACTAAGGGGTTTTCATGATTCTGAATCAATTCCACTAATAGCAGATCATAAAGGTTTGAAAACACATATAGATATAACAGAACAGACACAGCCGGAGGTGACCACAGCTTGGGAGAGGGAGAGGTTGAAGATGTCCGTGAACACTCCCGCCAGATGGACTGCACGGGCCTTGAGCACACGGCCAGGGATGCCATCCGGGCCGGCTGCTTTGCGGGTGTTCACCCGCTGGAAGGCTCTGCGCACGTCACCTGTGGACACCACCTGGTGTCCACAGGTGGTGCAGGCAGTGGCTGTATTGTATACTTCCAGACTCGAACCCCGGTGTAGAAGGTGTTAAGCTCGCCAGGGAGGGAGGCGGAGGGGGTCTCTGCAGATCTATAGCTCTCCCGGCCTCTGTAGTCCGTAATAGTACGCAGCCCCAGCTCTCAAACTGGGCCTCCAGCTGCAGGTCGTGTAGTCCTTCTTGGCCTTCCTGAGGGTTCTCAGGAGTGCCGCACGGGTGCCCTCCCCACCTTCAGATACCCTGTGACATCCCTGACTGCACTGCATGCACAACCAACAGTGTGTCTTACAGAAACATGCGCAGTTGAGACCAGGAAGTTGTACATGCACAAATTTGGGCATGTACAACTTCCTGGTCTCAACTGCACATGTTTCTTTCCTTCCATGGAGCAACATGGCGTCGCCCGTACGGTCTTCGCGTCTCGTCCTCTTTAGACAGTCCTTGGACTACATGTTGTCTCAGTAAGACAGCCCTCCCCCTATCCACAAGGATCGAGGAGCAGTGCACCAAAGCATTATGGGAATTGTAGTCCAGGAAGGAAGTGAGCCCACTGTCGATGACATCAGAGACACTAGACTCACTGCTAAAATCTAAACTATCTAAACCACCAAAAAGGGTGAATTGTCCCTTTAACAGATTGCAGAATGCATACAACCCAAAGAATACAGGTCAATACAAAAACTGCTAAGAGGGTAAGACTACTTGTTTACATCAGGGTCCTCCATTTTCAAATCATCAAGAAATACTTGTAGGCCTATATTTCTGTAGTGTATACTTCTATACAGCAGGAAATATGGAGGGATCCGAGGGAACAGAAAGCACTGGATTAGCTGGCATCCCCAAAGGTACAAATATCACAATGCTACAATATCATTATGCTTACAATATTAAGAATTGTTACATGTATTATGACAATTTCATTATGAAGTTTTAAGTTAAGAGTATTGTGGTACTATATTTTTGGGGTAGTTAATCATTCAGTCTATCCACTATTGAGAGTATTTTCTCTCTTTAATTACAGCAGCAGTATTTCTTTTAGAAGCTTAAATCCTTGTATCAGTAAGTCTGGAATAGATTTGTAAAGATACTGACAGAAGGGGGCAGTAATGCAACTATTAAAGGGGAAAACCACCCATTTTCAACATTTTACTATGTCATTAATATACCTTAGAGCTGTTGTGTGGAAATAATAAAAAAGTCCCCCCATTTTGTGTTTCCTAGAACTGTAATTATGAAAAAAATCATTAACATGGTGAAACACATCTTGATGACATCATCAAGATGTGTTTCACCATGTTAATGATTTTTTTCAGACCTCTAGTTCTAGGAAACACAGAATGGGGGAACTTTTTTATTATTTCCACACAACAGCTCTAAGGTACATTAATGACATAGTAAAATGTTGAAAATGAGTGGAATGCCCCTTTAAGGATTCCAACTGCCATAATACCCCACGAAGAAGAATCAGTAAATCTGTGTTCCACCGAATGGGTCTAGTGAGGAAAAGCCAGGCTCTGCATGATCCTGGCTCGATAAATCCGCCCATTCATAAGCCAAATTCCAATACCGCAACTTTCACACAAGCTCACTCCCCTCGCGTCCTCCACTCGCTCCTTAGCTCCGCCCCCAGCGAGGAGGAGAGGATTCGATGCGAGGACAGAGTGGTGGAGTGAGTGGATTTGCCTCTAGAATCGGAATGTACTACGCTAGCGACTTTAAGCAACGACGGCTACGGCAGTCGGCTACGGCAACCAGAAATGGATCAGTGCTCTATACATAAACCTGCTCTCCGTCACAGCCCTTTCTACTACGGCAGAACATACACTTACACGTAGTGTCTACAACGCCATGTCATAAGCATGTTTATTGAAATGATAGCTGTCATACATTTACACCGATTGCTCCATCACCTCTCTTATGCTGTGTAATGTGTTGGCATGCTCTGAATGAAGAAATAACACTAATACCATATGTCATATTAACCATGTTTATTAAAACTGTTTTAGAATAACACAGATTTCTCCAGCACCTTCCTCTTTCCACTGCTGATCATGTCCAGCGCATGTAAGAATTAAGCAATATCGGAAAGTTAGCTGACTGGAATTCCACAAACCTGCCTGAAGCATGGAGACGCTTCCAGCAACATGCCCAGCTGATGTTTACCGGCCCGCTCAGAGAGAAGGAAGAGGCGGACAAATGCAGCTATCTCCTTCTATGGATTGGGGGAAAAGGTTGTGATGTTTTCAACACTTGGACGCTCACAGCAGACGACGCCAAGAAGTTACAAACTTATTATGATAAGTATACGGCCTACATCACTCCCAAAGCCAACCCCATCTATGCTAGATACAAGTTTCAAGAAAGGATGCAGGGTGAGCATGAATCAATTGAAAAGTTTGTGAGCTAAAACTGCTTGTAAAAGACTGTGGCTACCGAGATAGTGATGAAATGGTCAGAGACCGCATTGTTTTTGCAACAAATCCGGCCAGATTCGCTCCACATCTATCAGAGATCAACACACCACTGCGACAACTACTAAAACACGACAGTGAGTTTGTGTGGGATGCTAACCACGACAAAGCATCCAAACAGATGAAAGAACTGATAACTCAGCAGCCAGGCCCAGTACTGTCGTACTTTGACCCTGAGAAAGAGCTACGGCTCCAAGTGGACACTTCTAAAAGTGGCCTTGGTGCAGTCATGCTTCAAGACAGCAAGCCAGTTGCATCAAAATCTCTCAACAGCACCGAAGAGAATTATGCACCGATAGAAAAGGAACTGTATGCTGTGCTGTTTGGCTGCAAACGTTCCCACGAGTACATGTATGGCCGCAAGGTAGTTGTGGAGTCAGACCACAAGCCTTTGGAGGCTATACTCAAGAAGCCACTGGCAGCAGCGCCACCAAGACTGCAGAGGATGATACTGCAACTCCAGAGGTACGACATCACAATCATTCACAGGCCTGGAAAATGCACACCTGTGGCTGACACGCTGTCACGGAAGTCCATAGAGTACCATGACGGAACCCTACATGAAGGAATGGAGGTGCACACAGTTATCAGCAGCGTTCCTGTGAGTGACAAGAGACTGTCAGAAATAAGAGAGGCTACGAGCCAAGACTCACAGCTCGCTACACTGAGAAAAGCTACACTGGATGGCTGGCCTGACACAAGGTCACACTGCCCGCTTAGCATTCAAGAGTTTTGGAACCACAGAGATGAAATCTCAGCAATCAACGGTATCATGTTCAAGAGTGAAAAGATCATCATTCCCCATAAGCTCAGGGAGAACATGATAGAGCGCATACACTCCAGCCACATGGGTGTGGAAAAGAGCAAAAACAGACCTTCTATTCTGGCCCGGCATGGGAAAGGAGATCGAGGCAGCAGTGGAAGCCTGCAGCATATGTCAAGAACGACGCAGCGCAAACCCCAGAGAGCCCCTGCTGTCACACGCCATCCCAGAAAGGCCGTGGCAAGTGATAGGCACCGACCTATTCACCTGGAACTCAAGAGACTATCTCATCGTTGTAGATTACTACAGCAGATTCTTTGAGCTGGAAAGACTATACAGCTGTACTTCAGCAGCTGTTATCTCCAAACTCAAGTCCATCATGTCCAGGCAAGGCATCGCAGAAATGAAATGAAATGAAATGATTACTATATTTACCCAGGGTATCTGGGCTAAGCTCAAGAACTTGTTTCCAGCCAGGCCCTGCTCATAGAACATTTCATCGTAGTGGTTCAATGCCTTGTTCAAGGGCACTTCAGCGGTGGTAATTTTAACGTGTCGGACCGCTGATTCGAACTGGCGACCTTCCGGTATCAAGACCGCTCCGCAATCCGTTCGGCCACCGCTGCCACGACCCAGAGGTCTGGGTCAGTGATAATGGACCTTGTTAGTCGTTACAGCTCGAGTGAGTTTCAACGCTTTGCAGGGTCATGGCGTTACACACACACCACCACTAGCCCCCACTACCCACAGAGCAATGGCCTCGCAGAGAAGTATGTCCAGATCAAAGTCAAAGTCGTACGATTTGTCACACACGTTACCGCAGTGAAATTTGTTCTCCGCATTTGACCCATCTCTTGGAGCGGTGAGCCGCAGCGTGCGCCGCGCTCGGGAATCATTTGATTAGTAGATTTGACCCCCAATCCATTCCCTTTGATGCTGAGTGTCAAGCAGGGAGGCATTGGGTCCCATTTTTTACAGTCTTTGGTATGACCCGGCCAGGGATCGAACCCCGACCTCCCAGTTTCAGGGCGGACACTCTAACCACAAGACCACTGAGCTGGTTAGAGTGTTAGATAGCCAAGCGCATACTGGACAAGGCCAAAGCTGAAAACAAAGACCCCTACCTTAGTCTACTAGAGTATCGCAACACGCCTGTAGACAACCTGAAATCACCAGCACAGCTTCTCATGAGTCGGAGACTACGCTCGATCCTTCCTGCAACAGCCAAACACCTGCAACCTCAAGTCGTCTGTCAGCAGTCGGTACGTGAGAGGAGAGAGATCTGTCAGCAGTGGCAGCAGTCGTATTTCAACAGATCTGCCAGACCTCTACCCCAGCTAGCTGCTGGTACGCCTGTCCGTTTTCACCAGCAGGACGGTTCCTGGAAACCTGCAACAGTGACACGACCTGCACACACAGACAGGAGCTACCACATCACCACCAGCGGAGGTCAGACCTGTCGACGCAACCGCCGACACCTCAGAGAGAGCCGAGAGAGACACGACAGCGGAGACGGTGCGACAGCAGAGGTCTAGTTTTTATGGCATAGGCAGCTCCCGGCAGGATCCGCCGGGAGAAACTATGCGCAGCTGCGCGACATGAGACTAATTACTTAGAGCGACAGAGAGAGAGAGAGGAGTGTGTGTGTGTGTGTGTACATGTGTGCGTGTGTGTGTCAATTTAACAAAGGTGCAGACTGCAGACGATCAGAAATCAGCAGAGAGTGAGCGATGTTTGCGCTACTCTATGCCGAATTGAAGTGGACTCGGACCCAGACTTTTTTTTATCTCCCTGGAAATAAAAACGTCTGGGTTTCCGAGGCTATCCAACAGCTGGAGTCCAGCACCAGCAACACACAGGTCCGTCACGGTGATCCTGTGGTACCTCCAGACCTGAACTGTCAGCCGGATAACCCTTGGCAAGAGGGTTATCACACGATCAGGCCGTGCTGTCAAGCCGAGACAAGTTATTGACCTGTGAATCATTGTAAAGGGTGCAAGCCAAGCGCTGCCCTAATAGTACAAAAAAGAAAAAAAAGCCCATTGATTGTACATTGTATTTTCTCTGATGTTGCCTGTGCCTTCCTAAAAAAAAGAAAAGGAGGAAGGGTATTGCATTTTGAAGAAATTTACACTGATTATTTTGATGCATAACTTACCTGTGGTTATTATACATGTGAATTTGCATTTATTGAAGTTGCACTAAGGTATTGAATAATAGTAAGTATTGAACTTACTCTAACCAGCTATCCTCATGCCTACACCTGTTTACATATGCAACATTTTGCACAGGACATTTTGCACTTTGCCCAGGTTTAAGTACGTACAGTATAATGCACTGTTCAAGTGATTTATGCTATGTGCCTATTTTCCTATTTCACTTTGCTATTTTGAGCAGATATATTTTTCAGCCAGTGATTGTGCCTTTGCCTTACGCCAGGGCTCCACCGGACGCGTTGCGTCTCCGTCGCGTCGCGTCAAAAAACGCACCGGTTCAATTTTAATGCACGCGTCGCGTCTCCGTCAACGCGGGCAGTGGAGCCACCCTTCATTGATTAAAAAGGGAACATTCCCTGACGGTGACGGAGACGCGACGCTGACGCGCCCGGTGGAGCCCGGCCGTAACGGCCAATGAAGGGTGGCTCCACTGCCCGCGTTGACGGAGACGCGACGCGTGCATTAAAATTGAACCGGTGCGTTTTTGGAGTGGAGCCACCCTTCATTGATTAAAAAGGGAACATTCCCTGACGGTGACGGAGACGCGACGCTGACGCGCCCGGTGGAGCCCGGCCGTAACAAGCCATGCTACCTCAAATATATGGAACAACTGTCTTTTCTTTAAAGGGTAAGACCACTTTTTTAGAGGTTTGGGTTGTTTTCTTACCTTATTATGGTCAAACTAGTCCAGTCCAGGAGTTATTTCGCTCCATAGTGCAGTTTTACAGAAAATAACGTTATAAAAATACCAGCCCATTGACTTCCATTGTAACGGGGAAACAGCTCTCAAAGTCACTATTTTAGTACGTAAACAAACACAAACAAAGTTGTTTCATACAATATAGAGCAACACCAAAACTCATGTGGTTTTATTTCTTCATAAAAATGGTAACTTCCTGTTGATTTTACTATATGAAGATCTGGATCCGGATCCATGGATCCAGTCCGGGTTTTCTTCTGATTAAAATGGACAAATCAACAGGAAGTTAACATTTTTATGAAAAAATAAAACCACATGAGTTTTGGTGTTGCTCTATATTGTCTGAAACAACTTTGTTTGTGTTTGTTTACGAACTAAAAGAGTGATTTTGAGAGCTGTTTCCCCGTTACAATGGAAGTCAATGGGCTGGTATTTTTATAACGTTATTTTCTGTAAAACTGCACTATGGAGCGAAATAACTCCTGGACTGGACTAGTTTGACCATAATAAGGTAAGAAAACAACCCAAACCTCTAAAAAAGTGGTCTTACCCTTTAAGAAGGGAGATGTAGTCTGTGCTACAGTGCCATCGTGTGGTGGTAAATAACCACCACACGATGGCACTTGTAGCACAGACACAGACTACCTGTTGCACACTGATATAGTCCCGCGAGACTTCGGGACGAGAGTTCATGCTAGGATGAGATCCAAGATGGCGGAATAAACAAACCTATGTTGTTTACACCCCTACACACGTCTTGTGTTTATCAATATAAAGGTTCACAAACCAACCAAAGGGTAAAATAATACATTCAACAAACATCAAACTTGCAAACTGACATCTCGCAATGGTGCAGAGTTGCTCTGTATATAAGTGCAACAGCAGGTGGTCAGATCGAGGGAATGGGCCAGAAAACGGAATTGGATTTTTCTGCTTTCCAGCATGGAGACGGAATCAAGGAACCCAGATGGACGATCTCACAAAGAGACGTAGGATGGCTTGGATCTCGGCTGTACGGCGCAGAGACATAACATTCAACAAAGTATCTAAGCACAAACGTGTTTGTTCACGACATTTTCACAAAGGTAAATTATTACCAAAAACATGAAACTGTTATCTTGTCTCTGCTAACTAACTTAAAGTAATTAGTAATGCAAGTAGGGTAGCCCAGCTGTGTTGTAATTTGTTCCACATGCACACGTAGTCCAAGCTTGAATTCTCCTCTTTCAATCTGCCGAGCTTGTTTTTCATGAAAATCCACCGTAGTAGACATGTTATGAGCTACTTTCTGTCAAGAAATTCTGTGCAGGTGATTCTTTTTCTAAGTGCTGGAGTTTGGAAGCACTCGTCGTATGTCACTGAACGGCCCTGCGTACCACCTGTTTCGAATTTGCACATAATGCAGGAGGCAGCAGCGCGACCCGTTAACAAAAACGAGTGCTTCCAAACTGCAACACTTGCAGAGGATGTCTTGACAGAAAGTAGCTCATAACATCTCTACGGTGGATTTTTATGAAAAACAAGCTCGGCAGATTGAAAGAGGATAATTCAAGCTTGGACTACAGCTGCAATGTTGGTGAGTTTAACGTTGTTTAAGACAAGCAGATCGCAAACCAAATTGGATGAGTGGGGAGTCAATGGAGGGTATTGCAACTCTAGATTCATCCCATTATAAAAAGATCTAGAGTTGCAAATTGCGGCTAGATGGAAACCTCATACTAATGTTTCCAATGGGCTCTAAACTTTTTCCTGTTCCCCCAGATGATTGCATGGAGCAAAAGAGGAAAATGTTAACCTATGATCTAGCATTGCAGATAACAGAACTTAAGAAGAGTATAATTTAGGTTATCTTTACACACAATGGTAATAACAAGCAACAAAGACTCATAGTAATAACTCATTAATATAATAAATAATACTACGTTGCCTAACTAATTAGCAATGTTGTTGTTTGTTCTTCAGGCAAACCAGCCATGGAAATGTTCGAATTAGATCCAGACTGGGCACCTTCACTACACCTGGGGCACACAGAAGTGAAGCCATCATCGAGTGGCCGGCTTGAGCGGAGGAAAAAGAGAGTTGCACTACTGCAAGTGCAAGGGTAAGCAACCTTAGGCCAACATTGGCACAGTGAAGGGTGATCACTGGCATTAGTGTGAGAGAGAGGATTTGTCTTTTTAAAATAACATTCAATTAAGCTCTCTCAAATGTATGCAAATCCTGCATAATTCTACATTAATTCAACTGGGGAGGGAGTCTGGAAGATGGGTGCATTCTTTCTAATGATCATTACAATGTCCTGATGTGAAAGAAAATAGTCCAGAAGAATAAAGAGATGTTGTTCTATTTATGGACAACCAATCTGTTGGAATTGTTTAATTGTTTATTTTGATGTGGTGTCATAATTCAACATAATGTTGACAGCACACTGACTATAAAGAAAATAAAAACATGGCAATTCATGTCAAAGGTTTCCGACCCCAGTACTGAACAACACTGACCCTGCATCAGCACCAGATGTGGAGATGGCTGGCACAGAGGAGGTGGATGGTGAAGCTGCACAGGGTCAGCCACAGCAGGTGGATGCTGCTCCCCTACCAGGTCAGACAGGCCTTTTCATAGCCCTATTCCATTACAGATTTTGTGTTGTACCATAATCCTGTATTCCTTTGTTCAATTTCACAGACTTGGTTAAATATAGATTTTTATTTATTTTTCAAATTTTAATTGAAGGGACAGCCCCTTGAGATGCAGCATCTAATTTTCAAGAGGGACCCATAAACAAAATACAAAACATATATACAGTACACAAATGCATAAAACATACAGTACACAGATAACAAACAAATATACAAATACATACATATACACACAAATTGCTTGCTCACCCTCTTCCACCCACCCCACCACCTACCACATCATTAGCTGTTACACAATGGATAAAGACGGGCACAGTGCAAATACTTCAGGTTAGAAGCATAGACACTATTATTTTATTGTTGCATTTTGCACTTTTGTGACTGTGATTGTCTGTGAAAGGTGTTCTACAAATATACTTTACTTAACTTACAGGTGTTGTGGCCCCGCTGTGTGCTGAAATTAAACGGCTGTTGGAGGAGAACAAGTCCCTGAAGGAGAAACTATCTCAACTGCAGATCGACAACACTGGAGAAGAGCGAGAATGCCATTTTTGTAGCCGTCGGCGTGATGAAATTAACCGCTTGTTGGGGGAGAACAGGACACTCACAGAAAGGCTCTCTGAGCGTAAAATGGATTACAGGTTCTTTGAAAACGACGATAATAAGGTTAATTTCTACACTGGGCTTGGAAGCTATGTAATGTTGTCAACTGTGCTGACACACGTGCTTCCCTTGCTACCACAGAGAGGCCGAAAACTGTCCCCTTTCCAAATGCTCATCCTAACTCTAATGCGCCTCAGGCTGAATCTCCCAAGACAGCACCTTGCACATCTCTTCAGTGTAAGCGTTACAACTGTGTCCACTGTGTTCTTAGGCACCATATCTGCTATGTATACAAGGATTGGCTGTTTTGTGAACTGGCCAGACAGACATGCACTGGCCATCACCATGCCTCATCAATTCGTGGAGGCGTTTGGCAAGAAGGTAGCAGTTATTATTGACTGCTTTGAGATTCAGATAGAGAGGCCATCCAACCATAAAGCAAAAGCAGAGACATATTCCAACTCCAAAAGCCGTAACACCATGAAATACCTCATTGGCATTACACCAAACGGAGCCATTTCTTTCATTTCCAAAGGGTGGGGAGGGCGCAGCACTGACAAGAAAGTGACTGAACAATGTGGCATTATTGACAAACTGCTGCCTGGCGATCTGGTGTTGGCCGATCAGGGATTTGACATCACAGACAGTGTTGGTTTTGTGTGTGCAGAGGTCAAAACACCGGCATTCGTGGGACAACGCAGTCGGCTGAGTGCAAGACATGTGGAGGAGACACGGCACATAGCTCACCTCAGGGTCCACGTGGAGAGGGTGACTGGAGTGGTACGGAACAAGTACACTATGCTAAGTCACATCATACCAGTGCACATGATTCTCCCAATTCAGGGGCATGATATAACATTACTTGATGCGATTGTACATGTGTGCTGTGCTTTGACCAATCTCTCTCCAAGTGTTGCGGTGAAACTGGCTGAGACCAGGGGTCATCAACAAGGCTGTACACAGACAAAGGCCTGTGGCAAAGACTAGGCCTTGTCCATGGCACATTTGATTTTCTTTTTATACACACCATTGTTCTTATTGTCTCCACCAGGCCGAAGGCATGAGGAGAGAGTATGTTTTGCACTCAGTACGTGTGTAAGAAAGAAAGAAAGAAAGAGAAAGAAAAGGAATCTCTGGGAAAGTGAAAGAGTGAAAGAAACAGAATATGAATTAATTCATTTCTTAAACATGTAGCGGCTCACACTGCGAGCTGTTAAGAGTAGTGAAAGATGCAGTCCACTGGGGGGTGCTATTATACAGTAAAACTAAATCACCCAACGGTGAGTTGATATATTTTCACCATCTTTAGGATAATTATTAGAATATCTTTTTCAGTCTGCCAAATAATAATAATAGGCCTAATAGAAACAGATATTCTCTCCAGTTTTCTGGCCTCACTCCCCAAACACACCTCACCCCTGCCCATTTTGATTGCTTAGAGTTGACGACGAGTGCAGCGACTTGCAATTTTGGGCCTGGTCTACAAGATTCACTATACACCTTAAAGATACCCATGTACCGGTCAAAATAATTCCTCAATGTCAACAAAGTCCACACTTACAACACCAGAGGTAGTTCAACAAAGAATGTGCAACCCAGATTTGGTTCAAACAAAGGATTGAATTCATTTCGCTCCTATATGCCACTAAAATGTGACACGCCCTACTAGCAGCCATTAAGACATGTGAATCCCTCGACTCCTTCAAAACCGCTCTCAAAGAGCATGCACCTACGGACGGCTGCAATTCGAAACTGGCCCCCGTTAAAAAAAAAAGAAAAGTCTGAGTTCCCACCTCCTTTCCCCTATAGGCCATGTTTTTCCCTTTTTTACTTTATATGATTTCCTGTTTTTATAGAAGTGTATTTGTACGTCTCTAAATGTTCTGATGAATTGAAAATGCTGGACCCTGTTGTAAACAAATGTGAGTGCTTAATCATGGTATGTCCAGACTCAGAGTTGAAGTTTTTGTATTGACCTGTGCTTTCGTTTGAAATCAGTGTTGATTTCGTCGACTAATACTATGACGAAAAATGTCCGTCGACTAATTTTTTTCACTGGCAAAAACTAAATAAAAACTAAAGCCAGATGACTAAAACTATGACAAAATATAGGCCTACTGTCGATTTTGTCAACAAATAAAAACTAGACTAATGTTATATGTAGGAAGGGACTAGTGGACAAGAGGTCCAGTATAAGTCATTTCACTTGGTTCAATTCAATTCAATTTTATTAATTTATTTTTTTATTTAACCTTTATTTAACCAGTAAAAACCACATTGAGACTGAAGTCTCTTTTACAAGTGTGAACTGGCCAAGACAAGAGGCAAAACAAGTGACACAGCTCTGCCAGTAACAAAACAATACACAACAAAAAACATGACAGACATACAATGCTCATAAATACAGTACCCAATACAAGAAGCTCAAAGGGAGAACAGGAACGTTTAATAACGCGACCAATAAGGACTAATAAATAAAATAAAAAAAACTAAGCATTGCTTAGTAGACTAAAAAAGCAAGCAGACATTTGCTATACGTCAAAGCAGGAGCAGTTCATGGGAAGTGTGCCCATGGCAATCCTTTTAAAGCTCACTAGGGGAATCACAGCAGCCAGTTTGAGTCTGGTCTGTAGGTCATTCCAAGACCAGGGTCCGAAATAAGCGATGCTTTTTTTTCCAGCCTCAGATTTAGTTGGGGGCACGACATAGCGTAACCAAGCATTTGATCTGAGGTTGAGAGAGTTTTGGACAAGTTCAAATTTAGAACCAATGTAACGTGGGAGATTACCAAGAATAGCTTTATAAATAAGAATATACCAATGTAGCAACCTGCGAGACGTTAAGGAATACCAACCCACTAGGGCATACAGAGTACAGTGATGAGTCCTATAGGGGGAATTTGTTATGAACCTCAATGCAGCATGAAACAGGGGGTCAAGTTTGCTCAGAGTTGAGGAACTAGCAAAGCGGTAGACAGTATCGCCATAATCAAGCTGCGACAGGAAGAGGCCTGTAACCAGCTTTTTGCGAGAAGCATTCGAAAAGCAGGACTTCATTCTATAGAAAAAACTCAGCGTAAACTTAAGCTTTTTTGCCAAGGCGTCAATGTGGTGTTTAAAGTTTAACTTGTTGTCCAACCAGATCCCAATTAAAGTGTCAAATCACAACAAGTTGTCTCAAGACACTTTACAACCAACAAAGATCCACCCAGAGCAAGCAATATTACGACAATGGTAACGAAAAACTCCCCTTTAGGAAGAAACGTCAGGCAGAACCCGACTCTAGGGTGGGCGGCCATCTGCCTCGACCGTGTCGGGGGAGAGGGGGGGGAGGGTAGAGGGGAATAGGAAGAAAGAATAGAAGAGAGATAGACAGGGTGGGCTCCATGGAGGGGCCTGGTCCACATCTGGTCCAGGTCGTGCACTGTGAGGCCGGGTCCACGGTCACACTTCTGGTGGGCTCCATGAAGTGGCCTGGTCCACGGTCACACTCGGCAGTCAGTTAGGGGTTAATATTAGAGGTCCACGGAACTGCGAAGTGGAGGACAAAAAGAGACTCCGGGGAAGGATTCCCCGGATGTTGGGTTAGTGGCAGGCCTTACTGGAGCCTATACAGTGTATATTACAAGCACTGCTGGGAGACTGCTGGGCTCCATGAAGTGGCCTGGTCCACGGTCACACTCGGCAGTCAGTTGGGGGTTAATATTAGAGGTCCACGGAACTGCGAAGTGGAGGACAAAAAGAGACTCCGGGGAAGGAGTTGGATTAGTGGCAGGCCTTACTGGAGCCTATACGGTGTATATTACAAGCACTGCTGGGAGACAAACCCACACAAACAATGTACAACCATGGTATTTAGCAGACACACAGCACAGGTGCGGGGTTTGGTGGGGTTGCATGCTGAAAATAGCTGATCTACAAGTGCACAATGCATCGCAGCATCGGCTATTTTTTCGTGTATTGGTTATCGAGCTCCAATCAATCAATCACATAAACTGTATCTCATGGGTGAATATTTACATATTTAAGTACGCCTATACTTTATTAGGATTATGAATGTAGGCCTACTGTCCTATTATAAAGCAACAATGTAGGCTACATTTACATATTAGGATTATGAATGTACAGTGCTATAATAATAATAATGAAGTAGCCTATCAACGTAATTCAGGATGAAAAGGTTATTTACAGATTTACAAACATTCAAAAAAGAGCATCTTAATATCAAAGCACTTTTACTCACGCACGCACACACACGCCCGCGCACGCACACACACACACACACACACACACACACACACACACACACTTTCCCTTACGTCATAAACCGTCGCCCCCCCCTCCTCTTTTTCTCGTCTCCGGTTGATGACGTCATCATTTGTAGTGTGTGTGTGTGAGAGACCAACATGGCGGCGGCGGCGGAGCAGCAGCAGCATAATAATAATAATAACTTTAAAAACTTTGACGAAAATAAGTTCAGCCTGTTGGTGCTGGTGGGTCAGTTCGACCACCTGACGACTCCAGGGCTGCTGGAACTTGTAGTCCAACAGGTCGACGCGGGTCAGTTTGTTTTACCGACTTTTTCCATTTGTATTCATTGAGGTTGAACTTGAAGAAGCCACGGTGAAAAAAACAAACATAAGAACTACAAGCTCACCAACGCGTCGCTGTGAGCTTGTACGTCTGATGTTTTGACGTTTTGTTTCTTAAGCTCTAACGGTGTGCGCGCGCGCGTGTGTGGGGGTGTGCGTGTGACTCTTATTAGGGTCTGGGACATTTTGTTTCCCTGTCAAAATGTGTTTCCTCTCCACTGTGTGTGTGTGTGTGTGTGTGTGTGTGAGACACTGTGCCTTGGTTAAATATGCTCTTTCTCGAATGTATCTAAATCTGTAAATAACTTTTTCATGGCGGGTGGGGAGGGGGGGTGTTGTGGCGAGGCATGTTTCCCTGTCTGAATTATGCTTCCTCTCTCCACTGTAAATGCATGGTGAGTGAGTGGTGGTGTGGTGGTAGGCTACATTTGGTTTCCCTGTTAGAATGTGTCTCCTCTCCACTGTAAATCTATGTGGGTGTGTGTAAGTAAGCAGTGATGTAAATATGTTTTCGATGTAATGAGTCCCGGGATGCAGGGATAGTCTTTTAGATGAGTCCCAGGGACATTTTATGAGTCCCCACGTTAGGAGTCATATTTTGCCATTTTTACACATCGCAACATTTCACTCCCATTTAATTTTATATGGTTATAAAAGAGAGAGAGATGAAGCAGGGACCCCCTTAGCTGAGAGAGATGAAGCAGGGACCCCTTAGCTGAAAGAGATGAAGCAGGGACCCCTTAGCTGAGAGAGAGATGAAGCAGGGACCCCCTTAGCTGAGAGAGAGATGAAGCAGGGACACCTTAGCTGAGAGAGAGATGAAGCAGGGACACCTTAGCTGAGAGAGAGATGAAGCAGGGACCCCCTTAGCTGAGAGAGAGATGAAGCAGGGACACCTTAGCTGAGAGAGATATGAAGCAGGGACACCTTAGCTGAGAGAGAGATGAAGCAGGGACCCCCTTAGCTGAGAGAGAGATGAAGCAGGGACCCCCTTAGCTGAGAGAGAGATGAAGCAGGGACCCCCTTAGCTGAAAGAGAGATGAAGCAGGGACCCCCTTAGCTGAGAGAGAGATGAAGCAGGGACACCTTAGCTGAGAGAGAGATGAAGCAGGGACACCTTAGCTGAGAGAGAGATGAAGCAGGGACCACTTAGCTGAGAGAGAGATGAAGCAGGGACCCCTTAGCTGAGAGAGAGATGAAGCAGGGACACCTTAGCTGAGAGAGAGATGAAGCTTAGCTGAGATAGAGATGAAGCAGGGACACCTTAGCTGAGAGAGAGATGAAGCAGGGACCACTTAGTTCAGATAAATGACCCCCACTACTTATTCAGTACTTTAATGAAGAAAAATCAAATGCATTCCATAAATTAGAAAACAAATGTTTAATGTGAAAATAGCCTGCTAGTTTGGGTCCCGGGCAAAATGTCTAATCTGTCTGTTGGGTCTCGACCTGAAAAATGTGGGCAGCGCTGGTCTAGATAATCGTCAGGGTTCCCACGGTCATGAAATTCCTGAAAATATTTTGAAATGGATAAAATCACACCTGTGTGAAGTGAGGGGCGCCTCTAATCACTGTACATCATCATTAAGAATGGTGGTCCCTTATTGGCCAAGGGTGGCCACCGACATAACGGCAGCCGATTTGCTCAGACACATATCGTAAATACTCCATTCATTGTCAATGGCATTTAATAATGTTTGTGTTCAGACATAATCTACACTATAGCTGTTTATAGGAGGGGCTAGCGCCCATCAAAAAAAAATTATCCTTGAAAAAGGTTTCGAATTCATCAAGGGTCCTGGAACAATAGTTGGTTATGCATAAGTTTTGGCTATTGATTTGGTTAATAAAACCCTTTAAACATGTACATTACGCTAAATATGTAACACAAGTCGTTATTCGCCAAATGGGCAGCATGATTGTAGCCTAATGTGTGAAGAAAATAACAGCTCTACAAGCTCACAACGTGCTGCAGCGTGGTCCTATGCCCTGTGATAGGTGGTGTAGCAAAACATTTGCCGCAAAATGTGTTCTATAATTATATAGCATTCTATATTATGTGCTGTATGGTTGCCACACTGTCTGTCTTTGTCTCTTTGAGGCATTGCACATAGGAGTAAGGAATTCATTATTGCACTGAAAGATTGTTATATAGGCCTGGACATCGTGTTGAATATTCTGGAAAAGTTTGAAATGTTGTGTATTCTTGTGCTGTTTACACAGAGAGATCTGATCACATAGAAATACTGAACACATAAACAGAACAACTGTCTTTAAAGTAATTTAAAAATAGAGAGAGAGGTGGCCTGGGCCTTGGCTCAGTGGTCCAGGCACCTTGGCTGGTAATCCAGTCTGGCAGTGTGCCGCGGGTTCGACTCCCGATCCCGACGGCCTTTACTGCATGTCATCCCCCCATCTCTCCCCATTTCCTGTCAGCCTACTGTCTGTCCCTCCATAAAATATATAAAATAAAGGTGAAAGCCACACAAAAAAGAAACATTTAAAAAAATAATAATAAAAAAAAAATAGAGAGAGAGAGAGATTTCCTCCACAAGAATTGAGATCACGTTTCTCACACGATTCTCATCAACATCAAAGTGCTCGACTTAAACCTCTCTTAAAGACTCTCTATATAGCAACTACATTAGAGTAACCAACAACAACTAGTGCTGTTCTTGCTAGTTCTTGCTCAAATTTAGAAATTAACTCTGAATCTATTGCGACCTTTTTCAGAGAGAGAGGGAGAGACAGAGAGAGAGGCTAATGATTTAGCAGTAAAAGGCAGCTGATAATCTGAGCGTGTATGACATTAAACGGTCATGTTTGTTTACTGATAACTGATGCAGTTCCTTTATCCCATTCTGGACGGGAACCCCTTTTGGTGTTTTAATCATTATGTTATACTTTTGCTTTAGCTATTGAAAGATAGCAGATCTACAAGCTTTGAATGTGGTAATGTTCGGCCGATTATTTAAGCGATCAATCTGATTATGGCACTCATTTAGCCATCACCTTATACATTTGATTTTAGGTTATTTTAGACATGTTCTAACTAACAAAAAACACATTAAAGAGTCAAGATGAATAATTAATTCA
Organism: Electrona antarctica; assembly: GCF_951216825.1. Taxonomy (NCBI): domain Eukaryota; kingdom Metazoa; phylum Chordata; class Actinopteri; order Myctophiformes; family Myctophidae; genus Electrona; species Electrona antarctica. The sequence continues at coordinate 57,251,857 of NC_136812.1, read as the reverse complement.
AACATACGTTTTGCTCAGTTGCTGATGTATAGGCTGCTATTCAAATAAAGCAACCATTGTTATGTGTGAAATCTTGCCCTGCAGTCGCTACTGTGCAAGTCATCAGATTTTATGGGAAGAGAGATGGCTCACTCCTCTTTATGTTTAGTTACATTCTGCACTGGAAAAACTATGGTTAAGTGGAAAAAACACCCATGATTAAAGGTGGCCTTACACTAGCCGATAATCGGGCATTTTTGACGCTCGGGGGTGCCCGACCGCTCAAAGCACGATCGGGATCGGCCCGATCCACATCAAGAATGTTTGATATTTGCTCTGCCCCGCTCCGATTATCCTGTAGTGTGTGGTGCTATCAGATTTCAGATTGAAAAAAATCGGCTAGTGTAAGGCCACCTTAATTGTAAAAAAAGATTACTAAATTAGTTGGCAACCAATTAGCCCTTCGCTAAATCCCACCAGCTCAGTGGCCTTGTGGTTAGAGTGTCCGCCCTGAGACCGGGAGGTCGGGGTTCAATCCCCGGCCGGGTCATACCAAAGACTCTAAAAAATGGGACCCAGTGCCTCCCTGCTTGACACTCGGCATCAAGGGTTGGATTGGGGATATAAGTCCCTGCGACATACTAGCGTCATGTCCAGGGGGTGTACTTGTACATCAAGCTGCCTCGCCCTATGGGCCTCATGGCTCGGCAAGGCTACTTAATACTACTTAAATCCCACCTCAAAAAGCGATTGTCCAACGCCAATCCAAATAGTTTAGCAACTGTTGCTATGCAGTGAGTGGTTAATCGACCGATAAGGCTGTCAATTATCAATCAATTAGATCCCTAGATCAAACACCTTACATCAACTTCCCATTTCACTGAACAAAATGTGTTCCTTTGAGTTTATATGATACTGTGTGTGTGCCCGTATCACTTGGCACTAGCCTCGACGACCATACAGGCGTATGTATGCAAAGGCTTATGTAATTTACTGCATTTTATGTAGACATAGCAGACTCTAGTGTTTACTCATAGCTTCACTGTCTGTACAGATATTCTACTGTTAGACGGATGTTATGCTCTTAACTTGCGTACATGATCCTTGATGACTTATGTATTTGATGTATTACCATCTGGTGTTCTTGCTTACTGTAAATCGCTCTGGATTAAGACTGTGCTAAATGCCTACATTGTAATGTGTGTGTGTGTGTGTGTGTGTGTGTGTGTGTTTGTGTGTGTTTGTGCGTGCGTGCGTGCAGGTATAAGGTCGTGGGACATTGACCTCAGTGTGTGTAACTTGGACCACCAGCTCAAACAGTTTGTGTCCAGACACTCTGCTTTCTACTCTGACGAAATACAAGGTATGTTTATTGTCTCCACCAGGCCGAAGGCATGGGGAGAGAGTATGTTTTGCACTCCGTCCATGTGTGTGTGTGCGTGTGTGTCCGTGTGTGTATGTGTGTGTCCGTCCGTCTGTGTACAGCTAATCTAATCTCCGGCACTGTTAACCCGGTCGATGCCAAATTTTGCACACACACTCCCTGGATGCCAACGATGAACCTCTTCCCGAAAGTTATAGCGCCACCAGGAGGCTGACTTTTGAAAAAACATTTTGTTTTATATTACTCCTCCAGATTCTGTCAAAATCCCACAAATCGTTACACAGTATCTCTATAGTCATAATATGACTATAGAGATACTGTGTAACGAGCCAAAATAAAATATCGGACAGATCCGGCTTGAACATATTATGTTCAAGCCGGATCTGTCCGATATTTTATTTTGGCTCTAATCTTTGCTTCTGGGGCGTGCCTGGAACAACATATTTTCAGATGGGGGTCCGCAGCCAAATACAGCTAATTCTGGGGGTCCTTGACATGAAAAAGGTTGAGCACCACTGACATAGGGCCAATTCATACTGCTATTTTACCGCTGTTTCGGCGCTGTAGTGCCGAAATGATTTCGGCTCGTCAGAAATGCTCAGTAGCACCGAAGAGCCGACTTTAGGACGGTCCCCGCCCCCCCGAACCTCAAATGACGTCACATTGTAGGCTCTACAGCGCCGAACCGACTTTTATTCGGCTCTAAAATAGGAGTATGAATCGGCCCTTAGAAACAGATGTTTTTCAGTAAACTGTCAAGATTTTAGAAGTAATTTGTAGAATCGTTCTCAGGTCTAAATGCGTTAATAGTTTAACTACTGCTTCTCAACTGTGCCGTAGGGCTTTAAGCAACTAGTCGACTATTCAACTAGTCGACTAGTAAATCCACTAGTCGACCTTGTTGGTACTAGTTGACTAGTTGATAAGAATCGTCCTCGGTTCTAAATGGGTTAAGGTCAACCACACCAATGCAACTCCTTTTTGAGTTGCAAGGAGTTGCATTGGTGTGGTTTGGGCTAAACCCAGTATGTTGTGTGAGTGAAGTAATGGAGCTTTTATTAACACTGTCTTCAGGGTGATGATGTCACTGTCATCTGACTGAGGACGCATGCACGCACGCACGCACGCACGCACGCACGCACGCACGCAGCCCCGCAGTGCACACTGTACTTTTAAATGAGCAGCTGATCAGGCTCCAGGCTCTTAGTATTTATTATTGTTGTTGTTGTTAAATCGTTACATGATGCTGAAATACTGCGTTTTCCATAGCAACACACTTGACAGGGCCGTCTGCGTAGATCAGCTATTTTTCCAGTTATTATTTTTAACTATCATTTTTATCCCACGATTTTGTAACCCCAATTGTATCGTTTCCCTTTTCTATGTCATATACACTAAACACAAGCCAACAGATAAGTGCAAATTTTGTAGATGCTTTTTGTTCTTGCTTAAAACCCAATCCAAGCCAGGAAACGTCAGGTTACATTTTATTATTATTTTATTTATTTATTTTTTAGAAACGCTGGCACCTGGTTTGTGTTTCTATTGTAATGTATTGGCATGGATTGTGTTTTAATGTAAATCGCTCTGGATTAAGAGCGTCTGCTAAATGCCTAAATTGTAATTGTATTGTTAGCATTGCACGCACGCAAGCGCGCACGCACACACAGGATTCTTCAGTACAGTGGAGATGTTGTGTGTATATGTGTATATATTTTAGTATATATTTGTATATATATTTCAGGACAGAGGACTCTTCAGTACAGCGGAGATGTTGTGTGTGTATATGTGTATATATTTTAGTATATATTTGTATATATATTTCAGGACAGAGGACTCTTCAGTACAGCGGAGATGTTTTGTGTATATTTGTATATATTTTAGTATATATTTGTATATATATTTCAGGACAGAGGACTCTTCAGTACAGCGGAGATGTTGTGTGTATATGTGTATATATTTTAGTATATATTTGTATATATATTTCAGGACAGAGGACTCTTCAGTACAGCGGAGATGTTTTGTGTATATGTGTATATATTTTAGTATATATTTGTATATATATTTCAGGACAGAGGACTCTTCAGTACAGCGGAGATGTTTTGGACACTCATGTGGTGGTGAACCCCACCCCCACCTACGTCTGTTCTGAGGTAAGACATTTTAATCCCACCCCCTGACCCCACCCTTTTTTTTGGAGGGAAGTGAATCTTGGGGGTCTTCAAAGTGAAAGACCCATAGATATTGTCTCTGCCTGATATTGTCCTCCTTGAATCTAATGGCTATTAAGGCCGATTCATACTTTTAGCTGACCAACAGTTTTAGCTGACCACCTAAAACTACAACACGATGTCACTGACCGTGGTGGTAAGAGACTCACCGCTCACCCAAACACATCTCTCTGTTTTTACTAAAACTACAACACGACGTCACTGAGCCGCGGTGATAAGAGACTTACCGCTCACCCAAACACATCTCTCTGTTTTTACTAAAACTACAACACGACGTCCCTGAGCCGCGGTGATAAGAGACTCACCGCTCACCCAAACACATCTCTCTGTTTTTACTAAAACTACAACACAACGTCACTGAGCCGCGGTGATAAGAGACTCACCGCTCACCCAAACACATCTCTCTGTTTTTACTAAAACTACAACACGACGTCACTGAGCCGCGGTGATAAGAGACTCACCGCTCACCCAAACACATCTCTCTGTTTTTACTAAAACTACAACACGACGTCACTGAGCCGCGGTGATAAGAGACTCACCGCTCACCCAAACACATCTCTCTGTTTTTACTAAAACTACAACACGACGTCACTGAGCCGCGGTGATAAGAGACTCACCGCTCACCCAAACACATCTCTCTGTTTTTACTAAAACTACAACACGACGTCACTGAGCCGCGGTGATAAGAGACTCACCGCTCACCCAAACACATCTCTCTGTTTTTACTAAAACTACAACACGACGTCACTGAGCCGCGGTGATAAGAGACTCACCGCTCACCCAAACACATCTCTCTGTTTTTACTAAAACTACAACACGACGTCACTGAGCCGCGGTGATAAGAGACTCACCGCTCACCCAAACACATCTCTCTGTTTTTACTAAAACTACAACACGACGTCACTGAGCCGCGGTGATAAGAGACTCGCCGCTCACCCAAACACATCTCTCTGTTTTTACTAAAACTACAACACGACGTCACTGAGCCGCGGTGATAAGAGACTCACCGCTCACCCAAACACATCTCTCTGTTTTTACTAAAACTACAACACGACGTCACTGAGCCGCGGTGATAAGAGACTCACCGCTCACCCAAACACATCTCTCTGTTTTTACTAAAACTACAACACGACGTCACTGAGCCGCGGTGATAAGAGACTCACCGCTCACCCAAACACATCTCTCTGTTTATCCGAAAACTACAACAGGACGTCACTGAGCCGCGGTGACAAGGGTCTCACAGTCACCCAAACACGTCTGTCTGTTTTTACTAACCGGAGGTCACCTTATCACCTAAACCTGGAGTATGCATAGGCCTTCACCACTCACCCCGACACTCTCTGTTTTTACTAGCCACCTTATCACCTAGAACTGGAGTACGAATATAGTTAAGCTTTTAACTAGAGTTGTCCCGATATCATTTTTTTTCAGACCGAGTACAAGTACTTCATTTTTAGTACTCGCCGATACCTAGTACTGATATGAGTACTTTTCATTTTTGTTTGGTGTTTTGTTTTTGAGTTATTTTACCCCCTTTTTCCTCCAATTTCATTTCATTGTCAAGCCTTGTACTTGTAATGATACTGTAATGTTCAATTACCACAATAATAATAATAGCCTGAAACGATACAACGTTTTGTTCCAATTTAATGTTTTGAGTATCAGGGGTACTTGAGGGTGGTATCGGCCCGAGTAACCCATACCACTATTGGTATCGGGACAATTCTACTTTTAACCACTAAAAGCGTTATTCATAGTCTGGATTGTCGGTGGTGAGGTGACCACCGGACTACAACATGACGTCACTGAGCCGCGGTGAAGAGCAAACCAACCGCCACCGCCCCAGCCCTTCTCTCTGTTTTTACTCACCACCGCTCAACGTTATTTCAGCTCCGGTGGTCACCTCACCACCGAAAATCCAGACTATGAATGAGCCTTAACACAACACATCTCTCTGTTTTTACTGGTGGTCGTCGCCTTATCACCTGAAAAGTGGAGCATGAATAGGCCTTTTTTAGTCGGGCTATGGATTCCAAAGAACACACTGACCTCTCTCAGTCAGTCGGTGAGCTGAGTTGAATCAAAGCTCTTTTCACCGGAGGTTAATTCGTCGCATCGCCCTGCTCATTCCCGACCTCCCACAATGCACTGCTTTTTGGTTCTGTGAGGAACCCTCCCGACCGCTTTGAAAACAGCAGATCTACAAGCCCCACAACACATCGCGCCGCGACGTGTTGTGGGGCTTGTAGAGCTGCTGTTTTCGGAGTTGCGTGCAACCTATTTTGGGCATTTAAGGGTGGTTTCTACTTGGGTTAGCTTTATGTGTGTGTGTGTGTGTGTGTGTGTGTGTGTTAGCTTTATGTGTGTGTGTGTGTGTGTGTGTGTGTGTGTGTGTGTGTGTGTGTGTGTGTGTGTGTGTGTGTGTGTGTGTGTGTGTGTGTGTGTGTGTGTGTGTGTGTGTGTGTGTGTGTGTGTGTGTGTGTGTGTGTGTGTGTGTGTGTGATTCCTTGGCATTAACATGCTTACGTCTCAGGCGTGTCGTTTGTAGCGGCAGAGAAACATGGCCACCTTTTTTCCGATCGCAGACACGAGACGAAGGACGTCGCCCTGAGATTATTACAACACTGAGGTTTAAGATGTCATTATTATTATTATTACTACCAGTAAGACGCCCTGAGGGGGAGAAGCGCTGAAACCACATAGCTTCTTAATACGGCACAGTAGGGCTTTCACTTCTAGAGATTTTGACTAGTTGCCGACTAGTAAACACACACACGCATATATTAACTGTATATATGATGATTTGGGGTGGTACAGTACAGTACAGTGACAGTACAGTAGAGGGACCCCCTGGGGACCCCCACACGGTAACTATCATTTCTCAACCATTTTGGACGCGGGGCGGCTCACCGGAACTGGGCCGGCACCCTGGCTGCATTCCTGGGGTTCTGGCTGTTCCGGGGACCCCCCGGGGACCCCCACACGGTAACTCTGTCATTTCTCAAGCGTTTCGGATGCGGGGCGGCTCGCCGGAACCGGGCCGGCATCCTGGCCGCGTTCCTCTGGGTCTGGAACTTCCGGGGACCCCCCGGGGATCCCCACACGTAGTTGCACCACTCACTTCACTTCACTTCTGCCCACAGTAGAGAGGGAGAGAGAAAGATGCAGCAAAGGTCGGCGCAGGATTTGCTCAGACATCAGAGCCTTAACAGCTTCCGCGCCATTGCCGACGATTAAAGTCAATTGAAGCTTAATTTTGATACTGGCGCTTAACGCCATTGCCGACGGCCTTCGGCAATTGAGCTTTTATAGCGCGTTCGATTGCTCGAGCCAAAATGCTACTCACGTTAGCCGGTTAGCTAGCTGTGTTGTTAGCACAGCATTGGATCGCCCATCTTAGATCGTCGTCGCCATAAGCATCCATTCTATCCATTTCTTTCAATCGCCTGTAACTCCTATTCCTTGTCCCAGATGGCATTTTTGGTCAAAACAGCGTTTCTTTGACGGCACAGAGCTGACAATCTAGAGCTCTCCGGAGCTCCGGCCTGGATTCACATTGTAAACAAGGCCCATCCAGCTGTGTGAAAACTCCTAACGTAGGACTACCGGTTGTGGACCGGAAATGGCGGATTTTCAAAATAAGAGCTCACATTAAAAAAATGCTGGCGTGAATTAGATCCTAATTTTTCAATAAATGATAGCGGTCTAAGTGTTAATATAAACAATTTATTCCATGATGTGGACATTAAACAGTTAACGCCTCCTCTTCCCCCATAGGTCCATCGTCTCGTCGCCGACGCGTCTCGTCACAAACTCTTGCTGCTGGTTGGTCAGTGCGTGGATGGGGGCGGGGACATCGTGCTGCAGAATGGCAGCTTTTCGCTCGGCGATTTCGTCCAGGTCTTCGCCGACGCCGAGGTGAGTCGAGAAGACGTGCTGTGACATTATCGTATTGCTCCTCAGATATCTCCATATATGGGCATATGAGACAGACAGACAGACAGACGATCTACAAGCTCACTGCGAGGCGTTGTGAGCTTGTAGATCTGCAATTTTCCGGTCAATACATAATGATGGGGGGGGGGGGGGGGGGGGTCACGACCTTAGAATATTGAGAACCACTACCCTCAAAATAAATAAATCGATACCACTTTTTCAAAATAAAAGTACGTTCGTAATTGGACTTCGCCTTAGCCCGCAGCACTTGCCCTATAGCCTCGACGACCTCACGACCGTATGCACCTTAAGGCTCAACTTATATCATTTAGATGGCATTTTATGTAGACGGCACTCTACAGTGTATACTCATATCAATTAATCAAAGATATTCCACTGTTGCTTACGATTCCTGATGACTATTGCTTATGTATTTGATATATTACCATGTGTTGTTCTATCTTACTGTAACTCTGGATTAAGAGACCAGATTTGACTGAGAGCCTTCCATCGTGCAGCCTCCAGCTTTTCACCAGAGGAGAATGTTTTTTTAATCCAAAATGAGTTAATAGCACAGCAGGCAGACTCTGCACATACTAGAGCATGTCTGAAATAAATATCAGAGCTGAAATCGACATGTAAATATGACATAAATGCTTAAACATGTAGCTAGGTGTAATGTTAGGGACCACAGAAGTGAACCTTTCAAGCCTGTTTTATCAACTCGCTGTTTTCCGCAAGACATTGCTCTATAAGCCTCCAAAACTCTCCAAAACTGGTGGGTCAAACTGAACGACCAATATGTCAATTTGAAGCTATGATTCCCTGCTTCCATATGACATGAAAATTCCAAAAAATCCAATGACAGTCCCTCCTTCAAATGTTGTCACGTATGTTGTTAATAACTTATTCAAATTTTGATTCTCCACCCAGATTGGAGATCTGCTGGGGTCATGTGACCCGTCGTTAAAAGGCATCCTGACGGTCAGCTGTCCCGACGCTGGTCTGTGGAGGAACTCTGAGCTGGCCAAACACAACCTGCAGGTAAGACTACAAATACCACAATGCCACCCGTAGAAATAGAAACATAGCCTTCATATAGGACTACAAATCCAACCTGTAGGGCTACAAACATGGCCTACAAGTAGGACTACAGATACAACCTGTAGAACTACAAACATGGCCTACAGGTAGGACAACAAACCGAGGGCCCAGCAACCTCAGCACAGCAGTTTATCTGGCTCTCGTAGAAAGTTGAAACTAAACAGCACCTGCAGAACTACAAACATGGCCTCTGAGCTGGACAAACACAACCTGCATGCGGGACTACAAATACCACAATGCCACCCGTAGAAATAGAAACATAGCCTTCATGTAGGACTACAAATCCAACCTGTAGGGCTACAAACATGGCCTACAAGTAGGACTACAGATACAACCTGTAGAACTACAAACATGGCCTACAGGTAGGACAACAAACCGAGGGCCCAGCAACCTCAGCACAGCAGTTTATCTGGCTCTCGTAGAAAGTTGAAACTAAACAGACCTTGTTGTTTTTAGCGTGGTATCTTTCATGCATGAGGAGCAGACTAGCGCACTGTGCGGTGACGTCAGCTTTTTGTTAACACGAGGCCCGCCAGGAACATAGACACGTAGAATAGCGTACCGTGCCACACCCGGAAAAGCCGTTTTAACAGGGATGTATTATTTAATGCATGTTTTAATACGATCGTATTAAAAGCTACTGTTCGTTAGCTCTGTTATGCTTCTGAGCCAATGGCCGCGGCCATTTTGAAGATGCGCGCGCATCCACTTACATTGCCTGCTCTGTTTTCAGACAGTATTGTATTTTAACTTCCACAGGGCTTCATAGACATCCGCATCAACCCCCCCGCGGTGCTCAAGGAGATGGAGGGCCTCCAGGAGTTCACGGAGTACCTCAGCGAGTCCCTGGAGCCCGAGTCTCCCTTCTCGCTGCTGGCCCCTCCCTCCCAGGTGGGCTTCCTGAAGATGTGGCGCCCGTGCTGCTACGTGTTCCCCGGCGGCCGCGGGGACTCCGCCTTCTTCGCCGTGAACGGCTTCAACGTGCTGGTGAACGGCGGCTCGGAGCCGCGCGCGGCCTTCTGGAAGCTGGTGCGCCACCTGGACCGCGTCGACGCCCTCCTGGTCACCCACCTGGGGACCGACAACCTGCCAGGTATACAGTAGGTCGCTGTTCCCCGGTCGACCCGTGTTGTTTTTTTTGGCAGCACATTTTTATTTTGGTTTTAGTCATAGTTTTCATTTAGTTTCAGTCACATTTTAGTCACCTGGAATGTGTTTAGTGTTCGTCTAGTTTTAGTCGACTTTAAGCTACAGTTGATTTAGTCGACTAAAATGTATTTTGGCGGGCCTTGATGCCCTCGTAATGGCTGGTTTTACAATTGCTGAAAATAGCCGATCTACAAGCTCACAACGCGTCGCGCTCGGCTATTTTCAGCATGCAACCAAGAGTAAAATGACTTATAATGGATCTCTAGTCCACTAGTCCCTTCCTAACATTTTAGTCTAGTTTTTATTTGTTGACAAAATTGTCAATATATTTAGTCTTAGTTTTAGTCATCATAGCTTAGTTTTCATTTAGTTTCCATTTAGTTTTCGTCAGTGAAAAAAGGTAGTCGACGGACATTTTTCGTTATAGTATTAGTCGACGAAAACAACACTGCGGTCAACACGGTTAGGGACCACATGGCATGTTCCGATCAGAGCCATAGAGTAAGACAAGAGTTCTGACAACTCCGTTCCCTTCATGGGGCTTCAGTCCAATGGCGGCTCTTCTACATAGACTTCTATTGGTGAAGAGCATAGCGAATAGGGGCAAGTCCTGGAAGTTGGCAGAAATGCATTGGACTCGGGCAACAGCCCAGCTTTAATGATCTTAAATGCCATTTTTTTAGATTGTTTTGTTTTAGTAATAATACAACATAAACATTTTTTTTTTAAATGGCCGTCGCGAGACACGGCCAAAGCATTTTCGGGGGTCCCCAGCCAAAAACGTTGAGAAGTCGCTCTGGTTTCAGAGTGTCTGATAAAATGCCTACATTGTAAAAAAAACAAATGTAAATTGCCGTCCAATAGGAGTCAACAGCCTCCTGGTGAGGAAGGCGGCCGAACAGGAAGAGGAGGAGTCCCATTCGGCGGGACAGGGCACGTCTTCTCAGAGCAACGAGGAGGCTGATTGGCTGAAGAATCTCATCTCTCCGGACCTGGGCGTGGTCTTCCTCAATGCTCCCGATAGGCTGAAGAGCCTCGCTCCGGACCCCGCCCACATGAGGTCAGTGCGCTTGACTCCTCCCCCCTCCTCTAGACCGGGGGACGGTCAATCTAAGGTTTGGCCCAAAGGAAATTGCAATAATAATCGTTCAAGGTTTTTCATGATCCTTGGGGTCATCCAAATAACATATTAACCCATTTTGGACGGGAACCCCTTTTGGTGTTTTAAGCATTATTTTATATTTTTGCTATTGCAAAATAACAGATCTACAAGCTCATAGTGCGACACTGAGTGCCACGCTACGAGCGTGTAGCTGGGACACTACACTGTCTCTCTGCATTCTATGATCCTATAGTTTACTGAGACGCTACACTGTCTCTCTGCATTCTATGATCCTATAGTTTACTGAGACGCTACACTGTCTCTCTGCATTCTATGATCCTATAGTTTAGTAGTTTACTGAGGCACTACACTGTCTCTCTGCATTCTATGATCCTATAGTTTACTGAGACACTACATTACATTACATTACAGTCATTTAGCAGACGCTTTTATCCAAAGCGACTTACAATAACTGTCTCTCTGCATTCTATGATCCTAAAGTTTACTGAGACACTACACTGTCTCTCTGCATGCTATGATCATATAGTTTACTGAGACGCTACACTGTCTCTCTGCATTCTATGATCATATAGTTTACTGAGGCACTACACTGTCTTTCTGCATTCTATGATCCTATAGTTTACTGAGACGCTACACTGTCTCTCTGCATTCTATGATCCTATAGTTTACTGAGACGCTACACTGTCTCTCTGCATTCTATGATCCTATAGTTTACTGAGACGCAACACTGTCTCTCTGCATTCTATGATCCTATAGTTTACTGAGACACTACACTGTCTCTCTGCATTCTATGATCCTATAGTTTACTGAGACGCTACACTGTCTCTCTGCATTCTATGATCCTATAGTTTACTGAGACGCTACACTGTCTCTCTGCATTCTATGATCCTATAGTTTACTGAGACGCTACACTGTCTCTCTGCATTCTATGATCATATAGTTTACTGAGACGCTACACTGTCTCTCTGCATTCTATGATCATATAGTTTACTGAGGCACTACACTGTCTTTCTGCATTCTATGATCCTATAGTTAACTGAGACGCTACACTGTCTCTCTGCATTCTATGATCCTATAGTTTACTGAGACACTACACTGTCTCTCTGCATTCTATGATCCTATAGTTTACTGAGACACTACACTGTCTCTCTGCATTCTACAATCCTAGAGTTTACTGAGACGCTACACTGTCTCTCTGCATTCTACGATCCTATAGTTTACTGAGACGCTACACTGTCTCTCTGCATTCTACGATCCTATAGTTTACTGAGACGCTACACTGTCTCTCTGCATTCTATGATCCTATAGTTTACTGAGACGCTACACTGTCTCTCTGCATTCTATGATCCTATAGTTTACTGAGACGCTACACTGTCTCTCTGCATTCTATGATCCTATAGTTTACTGAGACGCTACACTGTCTCTCTGCATTCTATGATCCTATAGTTTACTGAGACGCTACACTGTCTCTCTGCATTCTATGATCCTATAGTTTACTGAGACACTACACTGTCTCTCTGTATTGTGTGTGTGTGCGTGCGTGCGTGTGTGTGTGTGTGTGCGTGTGTGTGTAACTCTTAGGAGTTGGGACCAGGCCGCCCTCACCCTCAGACACCTAGAGAGGCTCAACATGCGCGCCGAGGCCCTCTGTCGGCCCAGCGGACCGGGCGGCATCGAACCGCTCATCCTCTTCCAGAAGATGGGTGTGGGCCGGCTGGAGATGTACACGCTGAACCCCGTGAGAGGGAGCAAAGACCTGGACACTCTGATGACCTCCTGGCCCGAGATGTCACTACTACAATCTCATAGTAGTAATAACAACAACAGCAAAGGTTCACAGCATGGTTAGTAGCGTTTCTTTATTTTATTTCACTTTTTTCAATTACTGTTTTAGTTTCATTTTAGTTTTTTAGGTGGTCAAATGCGGAAGTGCAACCGAGCGCTCAATGTTAAAGCACAGCTGCACGGGGTTTCCCGGTCATGAATCCACGGGTCCGCCTGTAGTCCCTCCTCCTACCACTAGGGCCCAGTGCTTCAACGTTGAATAGCCTCACTGGCCCCTTGGGCCTGGACCAGTAGGCCAGCGGGCACCTTTATCGATAGATTTTAACAGTATTGGGCACTTTGAGACAAATGTCAGCAATGTTTTCTCAAGACTACGTAAATAGTATACAAAAATCAGATTTAAGATGCAGTGATGTAAATAGGTTTTCAATGTAATGAGTCCCGGGATGCAGGGATGGTCTTTTAGATGAGTCCCAGGGAGATTTTATGAGTCCCACTTCAACAACGTTAGGAGTCATATTTTGCCATTCTTTACAAATTGCAGCATTTAACTCCCATTTCATTTTATATGGTTATAATGTGGTTATATTCATGTAGAAAACTGAATAAGAAATTGTTATTATAACTAAAGCTAGCAAAATAAATTGGAATAAAAATAATTCTCTACATATTTCATATTATTTTATATGAAATCTATTATAATTCTGCCAGTTTTTAGTTATGTTGTTGGTTTACGTTGGTTTACGTTTAGAAAATGGGTTTGCTAATATTTTCTGTTGCCCCAATGCTCTGCAGTTGGCTTTGGCACTTTTTTGGGGGGGCATTTTAATGTGTGTGGTGGCACTGGTTCCGATCTTAAATCCCTTTATTTTAGATCGTTTTTTAGTAATAGTACAACATAAACATTACAGAGACTGTAGCCTAGTTGTCACTGTACAATACTTTAAAACAGTTGTCATGTTGCACACATGCCTACAATTGCTGTTATTTGCGCTGCCCGCGTTGTATTTCAAACTCCAGCTTGTCACACTCCAGGCTGCATGAACAGCGCTGCTCGAGCACTGTTTTCTGCCCCCTCAATGGCGCAAAGTTCTCTGTTGTACTTCAATGGCTAGTTGGCTACAACGGTAGCTTTGCGGTAGTCAAAACTAAAAGCGAGTGACTGACTGGCACGGCTTACGGCTATCAAGTTAGCCATGTGCTATCTGTGGTTTGAGGGTTTTCTCGTCAGCGAAAAGTCAACTAACAGAACACGTTGACATGCATGCTGATCTTCCTTAATAATAAAAAGAAAAGGCTTAGCCCAAGCGGCCAGTGGCTTTATAGGTATAGGTTGCTCCGTTGCTCAGATCTGGACTGGACTTATTTATGTTTTGGACTAGGACCGGCGGACACCTGTACTGTAGACGCGCAGATGCATGCATGCGTGCAGATGCGATGCGTTGCTTATTGATGATTAAGCCTACAACAATTTATTTGTATTGTTAATGTTGCTTTTTTGTTTGGAGCATAAATAAATGTATACCATTCGACTACCAACGTTAATTATGTAGCCTATACATGCATATTACATTTGGGGTAGCCTATAAATCAACAACCGTTAATTAACCGGATAATGCCATCGGCTACCCGGCTGGGAAATTAACCGTTACCGACATGCCTACACCGGTCCACAACGCACAACATACAACAGTGTCGGCGTTTGTTACACACGATGAGTTTCCCATTCAATCGGGTCTAGTTGCTTGTCATGCTCAAAAATGTTCCCGTGTCTTTCTGTCGGAGGCAGCGCCGTTTAGATGAGAGAGTTGCGACAACTCCGTTCACCGTTTATTCACGGAGCTTCATGAGTCACTGAACGGTATGTTGTCGTCACTCTCTCTCTCTAAACGGCTCTGGTCTCCAGGCTGCGCTCTGCTCACCGCTCAGCGCTCGTCTCTGAGCAAGATGGCGGCGCCCGCCTGTGTTGTTTTTATGACAAACTAGTGGTTCTACAACGATTCCTACGTGGATTTTACTGTTTATAACGTAGGATGAGGTCGGATGGGGCCATGAAAAATGATCGTGTCCGTGGATTTATTGTTTTACCGCGATTTATTTTCCTCACATCTCACACACGAGTACAGTAGTGCATCCCGTGGACGCAGAGGTTGTTACTGTATTGCATCCCATAACTATAAACTGCGTTTATAGTATTTTAATCTCTGAAGATGTGTTTAAAGGTCGTTAAAAAGATGCCTGTCGATGTCCCCACAAGCGTCCTATAGTGTCTGATGCCCTTCGGAAATAGCCAACCAGTGCAGCTACGTCTGAACATTCTAGAGTGTTACCGGATTGGTTTAGTTGTGCAAGTGACGTCTTAGGTGCTCTCTCTCGCTGTCCGTGGCTGTGTTGTGGGGGGAGCGGGGCCAGAAGACAGCCACGGAGCAAGCTTGTCTCATCAATACCACGTGGCACTCCCATTGATAATGAGTTGCGAGCTTCTCTGCCCCCCAGGACAGCGAGAGAGCACCCTGTCTTTTATGTGTGAGCGAACGCCTTAGCAAATACACCTGATGTTTGTTTTTGTTGACACCAGTCACAAGGAGGTCCTGATTCTGGAGGTGGGCTATGTCTTTGATTTGTATGTGGACCAGGCATTTCCGAGATACACATTCCAAGTACCAACCATTACTTGGACTCATAGCAACCCTCGGGTATCGATGTAGATTCTCCATACTGATATTTGGTAGCCTGTGCCGTGTACATAAACTGACCACCACGAGTGGCCTAACAATAGCTGGCATGACGCAGAGCAAAGCCAAACAACTTGCCAAGTTTGGGCTGTTCTAGGCAGTGTGTCGATGTGGAGGAGAAGGTGTCATGTGTATCCTTATAGGTGTGTGTGTGGAGGAGGAGAAGGTGTCATGTGTATCCTTATAGGTGTGTGTGTGGAGGAGGAGAAGGAGTCATGTGTATCCTTATAGGTGTGTGTGTGTGTGGAGGAGGAGAAGGAGTCATGTGTATCCTTATAGGTGTGTGTGTGGAGGAGGAGAAGGTGTCATGTGTATCCTTATAGGTGTGTGTGTGGAGGAGGAGAAGGAGTCATGTGTATCCTTATAGGTGTGTGTGTGGAGGAGGAGAAGGAGTCATGTGTATCCTTATAGGTGTGTGTGTGTGGAGGAGGAGAAGGAGTCATGTGTATCCTTATAGGTCTGTGTGTGGAGGAGGAGAAGGAGTCATGTGTATCCTTATAGGTGTGTGTGTGGAGGAGGAGAAGGAGTCATGTGTATCCTTATAGGTATGTGTGTGGAGGAGGAGAAGGAGTCATGTGTATCCTTATAGGTGTGTGTGTGTGGAGGAGGAGAAGGAGTCATGTGTGCAGGGCTCCAGCGTGCGACCTTTTAGATCGCATATGCGACTTAATTTATTAAGGGTGATACTTAAAATTTAATGAGGTCGCACAGGTGCGACTTGCTGGAAGGATGAGTGGAGGAAAAAAAAACATCCCGCAGTGCTTGCCCGTTCCATTGATTGAAAACATTGGACGTTCGCCTGACGCCCAGTGTTCAAAGAACGATCGTTCACGAAAACCCACAAATAAGCCCTTCAGACTTGGATGGTCAGAGCGGCGCGATTACATACAAAGTCAATTCAAAGACGAGAATTGCGCAAACGGGCGCGGCGCGACCTGCCGCGGTACAAACTGGACGAACCGAGGCGAATATATATTCAGGTCTGAACGCAGCTTATCCGACACAAATTAACTAATCTTTCTCAGCTGTACAATTTCACTGGAGCGCGCAGCGCGCATATCTAACTGCATGATGATCAGTCATGATCTACACAGACAGCCGACTCCCGACCCAAACACTGAGTGAAACTTAGTAAACGTGTTGTTTGATTAAACATGTGCCACGAAATGTGCCACGAAAAATAGCTTCCAAAGCTTGTTATGTTTGCATCGAGGAGGTAGCCTGTTCACGCTCACGCTGATCTACAAGCTCACATGTAGATCAGCTATTTTCAGCACGCGGAGATATGCAGGCTCTGAGAGCATTCAGAAACTTTTGCCTTCACAATAAAAGCATGCAGCTTTCACAAGTTGGCCCATAAAGACAAGGAAAAGGATTAAAAATTTGGTGGCATTTCACATTGCAAAAGATTTTTTCCAAAATGTAAAAATATTATAATAAGGAATTAATTTGGATAATGGTAATGGAGATATTGTACAAATTGTCACTTTATTAATCCAAAAGGTTTGGACTGCATTTAATTTTCAACACAAAACCTTAAACTGACTTTCTGTGTGTGGAATATAAATATTGCCTTTATTGACTGAGTGACTTTGTGGTGGGTTGAAACCATCTACAGTGTTTTGAAGTATAACCAGGTAGGTTGCTGTTTTTTACACAGTGACCTTTGTAGGGGGTTTTATGATTCAAACCACTACATAAATAAATGGCGCCCGATGTGGGGGCATTATAAGATCATGTATTAATACCACGCTATACAAAGAAAAGAATGGTGCTACCTAATTTGTGGTGGCGCTACCAAATTAAAAGGTAGGTGGCACCAGTGCTACCTGTGAAAAAGTTAGTCTGGAGCCCTGCATGTGTATCCTTATAGGTATGTGTGTGGAGGAGGAGAAGGAGTCATGTGTATCCTTATAGGTGTGTGTGTGTGGAGGAGGAGAAGGTGTCATGTGTATCCTTATAGGTGTGTGTGTGGAGGAGGAGAAGGAGTCATGTGTATTCTTAGGTGTCCATGAACTGTCAACCCTGTTATATTTGTTTTCCCTGTAATCCCTTGTAATTCGTGGCATTCAAATAAAGAACTAAAGTGCGTGTGCGTGCGTGCGTGTGTCTCTCAGAGCTCTCTCTCCCCTGCATGGCGTCCGTCTGTGCGTTGCTGGTGTGGCATCCGTCCAACCCTCAGGAGAGGATCGTCAGGGTGCTGTTCCCTGGATGCTGTCCACAGGTACACAGCTGTTAGCAATGAACACATTTAGACCTGAGGCCGATTAAAAAAAAAAAAAAAAGGCTTCTAAATCCTAACAGTTTTCTGAAAAACCTGCCACAATCATTTCATCATCGCCTGATCGCAATATTTTGACATAATCGCAATTATTTCACATAATCGCAATTATCTGAGATAATCTCAATTATTCTAAAAAAAAAAGGCTTCTAAAATCTAAATCAGCTTTAATTTTTCTGAAAACCCAATGTTTCTGTGTCGGTGGTGCTCAACCTTTTTCACGTCAAGGACCCCCACAATTATGTGTATTTGGCTGCGGACCCCCATCTGAAAATATGTAGTTCCAGGGACCCCCTCCCAGAAGCAAAGGTTTGCTCTGAAAGAATATATATTGAAAGATTTGCGCCACATTTTCATGATTTTTCAAAAGCTAAAGTATAACATAATCCTTAAAACACCAAAAGGGGTTCCCGTCCAGAATGGGTTAACGATGAAATGAATCCCAGGCTGCTGCCCCCGGGTAGGGAGGGGTTAACGATTCATCTATTATTTCTGTTTCGTTTACGATAGTTTTAACTGTTCCCCGGATGCTGAGTTAGTGTTAGTCTAGTTTTAGTCGACTAGATATCATACAGCTGATTTAGTCGATTTTGGTGGGCCTTGATGCCGTCATAATGACGTAGATCGGCTATTTTCAGCAAACCAAGCGTAACATTTCTTAGGCCTATACTGGATCTCTTGTCCACTAGTCCCTTCATAACATTTTAGTTTAGTCTAGTTTTTATTTATTGTCAACATATTTAGTCTTAAGTTTTAGTCACCATAGCTTAGTCTTCATTTACTTTTCCATTTTCTTTTCGTCGGTGAAAAAAGGAAGTCGACAAACTTCTTTTTTTTGGTCACGGTATTAATCGACATAAATGAATCAACACTGGCTGTCCACAGGCCAAGATCCTGGAGGGTCTGGAGAAGGTGAAACATCTGGAGTTCCTCAAACAGCCCGTGGTCTGTCTGAAGGACCTGGAGGAAGCCTCGGCCAGCAGCAGACTGGCCGGCAGACGGGCAGAGAGCCAGGAGAGTCTCAGGTCTGGGATGGATGTTAACTCTCTCTGTGTGTGTGTGTGTGTGTGTGTGTGTGTGTGTGTGTGTGTGCGTGTGCGCGTGCGTGCGGATCCAGTGGACATGTACACGCGTCATAGCGGTTTTCTTTAATCGATATCAAACAAAATAATAAAAATCGTTTTTTTTTCTTTCAGAGTAAAAGCTGCCCGGCACCCCAAGCTCCTATTTTGAAAGAAATCCCGGCGCTCATTGTGTTAACCCATTTTGGGCCGGGAACCCCATTTTGGTGTTTTAACTAAGCATTATGTTATACTTTAGCTATTTAAAAATAGCAGATCTACAAGCTCATAGCGCGCCACCAAGTGGCGCGCTACGAGCTTGTAGGTCTGCTATTTTTGAAAAATCGTGAAAATGCGGCACAAATCTTTGAATATATATTCTTTCAGAGCGAACGTTTTTTTTATTTCGACGTCAGGCTTAAATGGGTGGATTATTTGCATCTCCTATCTCAGGTCCTTGCCTAAAGATCCCAAGAGTCAGGAGAGCGTCAGGCCCAAAGACGTGACGTCCAGACCAGGAAGCTCCCTGACTAAAGACAAGCTAAAGACAACGGGTAGGCCGCTCACACTCATTACATCATCGCCTAATCGCCATAATGGGTCAATCGCTTCCGTGTTAACCCATTCAGGACGGGAACCACCAGATCTACAAGCTCATGAGCTTGTAGATCTGCTATTTTTGAAAAATCATGAAAATGTGGCGCAAATCTTTGAATATACATTCTTTCAGAGTGAATGTTTTTAACTCAAATCTTTGCTTCTGGGACGACGACGACGACATATTTTCAGATGAGTGTCGGCGGCCAATTACATATATTTTTTGGGGGTACTTGACTTGAAAATGTTTGAGAACGACTGACATAGAAACATGGGTTTTACAGAAAACTGTCAGGATTTAGAAGGTATTTGTAGAATCAGGTCTAAATGGGTTAAAATGGCAGAAATAGCAGATCTACAAGCTTACAACACATCACTTTGTGACGTGTTGTAAGCTTATAGATCAACTATTTCCGCTATTAGAAATGATTACATGTGTCAGTGATTTATTTGTATATTTCAGTTATTTGTCATATCATGCCCTGTGCAATGTGCCCTAAAGGGCAAACAGAAATGCAAATCGTCTCTATACTGCCTCCCCCTGGCCAGATGGAGGGGAAAGGAACTGGTCGGAATAACGTGTTCCTTCCACGCGGTACGTCCAACCGGGGAAACTACCGCCCCATGTCAGGTGAAAAGAAGCGGCTTGGACTCCTCATGCATTGAAGGAAGCATGAGGTCAGTCCGTTGCTCTCCCCAGGTTGGCGGAGGGAGTGTAGAGCCCAGGATTACATTAGATAATTGACACTGCGTGAAAAAATGCATTAATCGTGGTGAATCGTGGGATAAAACTTTATCAAAAATAAAGAAAAGAAATGTGGGGCGCCCGCTGGCCTAGTGGTCCAGGCGCATGACACATACTGTATAGGCTCTGGACTGACAGCGTGTCGCGTGTTCGAGTCCCGTTCATGACGACCTTTGCTGCATGTCTCTCCCCTCCTCACTCTCCCTCTTTCCTGTCTATCTTCACTTGCAACTATCCATTACAAAAAGCCAAAAACTAATCTTAAAAAAAAGCGTTCCAATGTTCAATGCATTGTTCAAAGCTTGTAGGTCTGCTGTTTTTGAAAAATCTTGAAAATGTGGCGCAAATCTGAGCGAACGTTTTTAACTCAAATCTTTGCTTCTGGGGGGGGGGGGGGGTCCCTGGAACAACATATTTTCAGATGGGGGTCGGCAGCCAATTACATATTATCTTGGGGGTCCTTGACATGAAAATGTTTGAGCACGGCTGTGGCTCAGGAGGTAGAGCAGGTCGTCCAATGATCCATGGGTCGGCGGTTCGAATCCCGGCTCCTCCTGTCTACATGTCGAAGTGTCCTTGGGCAAGACACTGAACCCCAAATTGCTCCCGATGTGCTGGTTGGTACCTTGCATGGCTTCCGCTGCAATCGGTGTATGAATGTGTGTGTGAATGGGTGAATGTAATGCACAATCTATGTAAAGCGCCTTGGATATTGAAAAATAGCAGATCTACAAGCTCAGATCTACAAGCTCATAGCGCGCTACGAGCTTGTAGGTCTGCTGTTTTTGAAAAATCTTGAAAATGTGGTGCAAAATCTGAGCCACGTTTTTAACTCAAATCTTTGCTTCTGGGGGGGTCCCTGGAACAACATATTTTCAGATGGGGGTCGGCAGCCAATGACATATTATCTTGGGGGTCCTTGACATGAAAATGTTTGAGCACCACTGACATAGAAACATGGGGTTTTTCCAAAAACTGGGTTAAGGAAAAAAGCAAAAAAAAAAGCAAAAAGGCAAATCGTACCGTTCCAATGTTCAATGCAAAAAAAACACAATTAAAAAGCAATTAATCGTCAACTTCAATTTGTAACGGCGACAGGCCCAGCGACGGGAGCAGACTCCAAGAAACAGACGGACGGCAACAAGGCCAAGCCGAAGACGCAGGCAACGACGACAGACGCGGCCGCCAGAGAGGGGAAAACCACCGACGACAAGGCCAAGGCCAAAGACGGCGGGGACGCCAAGCCGAGGCCCTCGAAGGCCGCCGAAAAACAACAACCGCTTCCGAAGAAAGAACCAACCAGGGGTGGGCGCTATGGTGATACATATTGTATCGTGATACATATCGTATAATTGTGATAGGATATTCAGAGATATTGTATATATTGTGATACAGTGAATGATGATTTGCAGTTCTATACCTTTAATTTATGCTTTTGTAGAACGACTGTTTCGTTAGCCAATATTAATATAATATATCTTTTAATATATTAACATAAATTAGTGTTTTGGTCTAAATGTTCTGTTACTCCTTTTTCTACTGTTAACCCATTCTGGGTGGGAACCCCTTTCGGTGTTTTAAGCGGTATGTTGTACTTTAGCGGTTGAAAAATAGCAGACCTACAAGCTCATAGCGCGGCACCGAGTGCCGCGCTATGAGCTTGTAGGTCTGCTATTTTTGAAAAATCGTGAAAACGTGGCCCAAATGTTTGAATATATTCTTTCAGAGCGGACGTTTTTAACTCAAATCTTTTCTTCCGGAGGGTGTCCCTGGAACAACATATTTTCAGATGGGGCTCGAAGGGCAATTACATATATTTTTGGGGGTCCTTGACATTAAAAGGTGTGAGAACGACTGACATAGAAACATGGGGGTTTCAAAAAACTGTCAGGATTTAGAAGACATTTGTAGAATCGTACTCGGGTCTAAATGGGTTAAGCAACTTGAACAATATCCCTAAAAACTGCCTGAAAAAATATCGTAATAATATCATGTATCGTGATACAGCTTGAAGAAATATTGTGATAATCGGTCAGTCCGTAAACAGCTGCTACCTTTAATCTAAGCTTTTTTTAATACTATTTAAATAGTCTTTTATTTGTCTAAAATGCTATTTGTTTCAAAAAAGCTTTATAACATGTATATAACGATGCAATGTGACATAGCTCTGTTTACTTAATGCTGTACCCCTCTCCAAATGTATACTTTCCCCATTTTCAACTGTTTTTTATTGTATTTTGACACTTGCTTTGGCAATGTAAACATATGTTTTCTCATGCCAATAAAGCTCCTTTGAATTGAATTGAATTGATATTATATTTTTTCCCATATCGCCCACCTTTAGAACCGACGTCGAAGGAGGAGATGAAGGAGGCGAAGAAAAAGGAGGACAAGCCGCCGCCGGTCGCCACAGCCGCCGCCGCTACCGCTGCAACGGGTGACCGGAAGCGAGACGCCACCAAGAGGGAACCTCCGGGGAGCGCCGTCAAACCGAAGAGAGACGCCGTCAAACCCGCCGAGCCGCCGAAAAAGACGTCGGACGCGAGCAAGAAGGACGCGAAGGCGGACGAGAAGAAAGGCGTGGCGGCGACGGCGTCGGCGAAAAGCGCCGGGCTCGTTGGTAAGAGAGCGGTTCGGAGTGCTGCGCCCGCCGCCGCGTCGTCGTCTACGGCAACCGCCGCGGAAAACGCCAAAAAAGCTTTGGCGAAGAACGCAACGGCGAATAAAGACGCCGCGGGCAACAGAGGGACCAAGCGGAAGGGCGGACCGAAGGACGGCGGCAAACCTCCCGACGACGCGACGGAGCGGCTAGACAACCACAGCGCTGGTATGTTTGCTAGGAGGTGTAACATTTTAATTAATTTTCTTCCAGTTTTTCATGTGTGGTGTGGTTGTTATTTCATGTGTTTATGAGGTGACATTACTTCATTAGACCCATTGGTGTGGTTGTTATGTCATGTGTTTATGAGGTGACAGTACTTCATTAGAGCCCTTGGTGTGGTTGTTATGTCATGTGTTTATGAGGTGACAGTACTTCATTAGAGCCCTTGGTGTGGTTGTTATGTCATGTGTTTATGAGGTGACAGTACTTCATTAGACCCCTTGGCGTGGTTGTTATGTCATGTGTTTATGAGGTGACAGTACTTCATTAGACCCCTTGGCGTGGTTGTTAGGTCATGTGTTTATGAGGTGACAGTACTTCATTAGACCCATTGGTGTGGTTGTTATGTCATGTGTTTATGAGGTGACAGTACTTCATTAGACCCCTTGGTGTGGTTGTTATGTCATGTGTTTATGAGGTGACAGTACTTCATTAGACCCATTGGTGTGGTTGTTATGTCATGTGTTTATGAGGTGACAGTACTTCATTAGACCCATTGGTGTGGTTGTTGTCTCCACCAGGCCGAAGGCATGGGGAGAGAGTATGTTTTGCACTCCGTCCGTCCGTCCGTCCGTGTGTCCGTCCGTGTGTCCGTCTGTGAACAGCTAATCTCCGCCACTGTTAACCCGGTCGATGCCACATTTTGCACACACACTCCCTGGGTGCCAACGATGAACCTCTGCCCCAAAATTTCCAGAATGGCCTGTTATAGCGCCACCAGGAGGCCGCTTTGTGCAAAACAAGTTTTTGGACAGTACACCTACAGATTTTGTCCAAACATCACGCAAATTGGTACACAGTCTCTCTAGAGCCATTCAACCAAACGCGTCTTTCAGATTTCCCAGACTCCATCCTGATTGGCTAAGATTGGCTTCCAAAGTTCGCAGGAGTGTTCAGTTTCAAACAAAATGCTGCAAATCATGAACACATCGTGTGATTTCCGTGAAATTGCGCACGCACATTCCCACTCGGCCGAGGAAGAAATGCCACGTGAACATTTTCAACTCAGCCTCATGGTGGCGCTATAACTGGCCGAAAAGTGTTTTTACCTCTAACTGCACGGATCTGTGGATAACTTTGTATGCCAACTCCCTAGAGGCCAAGGAAAAACCTTTGCCTGGAATTTTTCACATCTGCTCTTTATAGCGCCACCAGGAGGCCGACATATGTAAAACACATTTTCTAATATTACTCCTTCAGATGTTATCCAAATTGCACGCAAATCGGTACACATGCTCTCCATAGTCATGTAATCCACCTTCATTGCCTACGATTGGCTTCTAAACTTTTCAGGAGTAGCCCGCTTGGTACCCGTTTTGTACAAATCGCCACAACTACTCAACGCAGCGTCCGATTTCGGTGAAACTGTGCATGCATATTCCCACTAGGCTGAGGAAAAAATGCCACTTGACAGTTTTCAAATCAGCCTCATGGTGGCGCTACAACAGGCCAAGCTGTGTCTCACACACACACACACACACACACACACACACAAAACATGATTATATTACTCCTAAACATTTTGCCAAACATCACACACACTCCTATCCTCCTGGTGGAGACCTGTGCCCAGAAGGGCACTTTTTCTAGTTATGTCATGTGTTTATGAGGTGACAGTACTTCATTAGACCCCTTGGTGTGGTTGTTATGTCATGTGTTTATGAGGTGACAGTACTTCATTAGAGCCCTTGGTGTGGTTGTTATGTCATGTGTTTATGAGGTGACAGTACTTCATTAGACCCCTTGGTGTGGTTGTTATGTCATGTGTTTATGAGGTGACAGTACTTCATTAGAGCCCTTGGTGTGGTTGTTATGTCATGTGTTTATGAGGTGACAGTACTTCATTAGACCCCTTGGCGTGGTTGTTATGTGCAATGATGTTTTCCCTTCGTATTTAGGGTTTCTTCCTGGGGGCTGGAACCTTGACAGTCAAACGTGCCAATGAAAAAAACTGATATAGTGACATCACAATATCATCCCCTCTCCTAACCCCTCCCCCTTTATCATACAACAACAGCTGTGGGTGCGGCTTAAGTTCAGGTTAAGTTCACCACACCCACCAATCAAACCAGGCATACTAAATGAACGTGGTCGTGTCCACATAAAAAAACCCAACTTTTAACAAATACTGTACACTTTTTTTGAAAAAGATCTTCCTCATATAATAATAATCCCTTTTGATCATGTTTTAGGGTGGAAATAATCACGGCACTCCATCTTTAACAATGATACGATACGTATCACGATACATAGTTGACGATACGATATTGGCTATGACGATATTTGTTCATTATGGCGATACGACACGACTCAATGATTTAAAATCGATACGGTAACTATTTAGAATCTGTGTGTGATATGTTTATAGTGCAGATTTGTATAGGGAAACATTTATTATTATGGATATCAAGTAAACGGTGATTCTCTGGCAAATACGTGGACAATTGGACATTACCGTATATTTGAACACATCTAGACAAACCCGTACCTTGATGTGTAGCGATATGAGGTGTGGAAAAGTAATTAAACCACTCTTCTTCTTAACACATTATTTGCCCTTTCATTCTTTCAAAATGGCGACCCAGGGTGCCCACTTTTAGACCCACTTTTTGACATTTCTTTTGCCCAGTACGTCCACGGACGTCCTGTGCACTACATGCGATAATTCCTAGGACGTCTGTGGACGTTTTGGGCACAAAATGTGTTAAAATTGCTAAATGCAATGCAAAAAGTATTTATAGTATTGATAAAAATCGATTATTTGAAATTAAAATCAAATGTTGGATGCATTTCCTGTATCGTTAAACCCCTAGTTATTCCACCACAGGTTATATGCACCATAGACCTATGAACCCAGATAACACCTCATTTTGTTATTATTAAGCCATAGGACAGTGGTTCCCAAACTTGTTCTTGTCAAGGACCCCCAAATTGACACTATTTAGCCCGCGGACCACCATCTGAAGAGATTTTTACGGCTCTAGCAGTGATTCTCAACCTGTTTAATTTCAAGGACCCCCCCCTTTGACTTCCTGGACTACATGTTGTCTCAGTAAGACAGCCCTCCCCCAATCCACAAGGAGGAGCAGTGCACCAAAGCATTATGGGAATTGTAGTCCAGGAAGGAAGTGAGACCAGTGTCGATGACATCAGAGACTGGGCTCACTGCTAAAATCTAAAATATCTAAAACCACATAATACTCACTTAAAGACCCCCAGGAAAGTGTTCTAAACGTCATTAACATCTCTTTTTTGCAAAAAGGGTGCCTTTAAGTTATTACACAACAGGCTGTGACATACTACATCCTAAACTGTTACTTAAGGCTCTGTTCCGTAGAGCACGGTTTCCCAAACAGTTGGTCGGGACCCGATTGTGGGTTACGTGCTGATTTTTGTTGGGTCACGAGCAAATGGGAAAACAAGCTGGCACTGGGTGATTATTTAGGTATTTAATCTGGCAACAAAATGAGCATTACGCATTACTGCCCAGCCTTCCAGGCCAGAGGGTGGCACAAGTGCCAGAAAAAAAATCCCCACAATTAGCTTAGAAAACGGGTCACTTCCACCCGTGCCGGAAATGATGTAGTGTTGTTTTGCTAGGGGAAGCCTAGGGAACGGACAGACCATCTGCCCCATAGCAGCGATGTTGATCGGCAGAGGTTGGATTAACAATTAATAGGCATGTAACGATTATTGAAACATGGCATGTTATGCAATTCTGAGAATAAATAAGACTTTGAACCCTGTGCACGCGTGTGTGTGTGTGTACCTCGGATTATCATGTACGCTGTTTCTACAATGAGATGCCTAAATGGAAATTGATGCTAGCTGCAGAAGCTAAACGAGGCAAAAAAAAAAAGTTGAAAGACTCTTAACACATTATGTGCCCTTTCATTCTTTCAAAATGGCGACGTGGGGTGCCCACTTTTAGACCCACTTTTTGACATTTTGGGCATATATTGTTAATACGTTATGTTCATGTGATTACAGCCCTGAACGGTGTCCAGAACTCCAAAATGGCCGCCGTCGACGCCAACCACAACAACGACGCCATCGCCGACGACCAACCCATCGCCGCGGAGACGCCGATGCCTCCTCCTCCCGCCAGGACGCCAAAAAAGGGCGAGCGCAAGCGCAGCGTGAACTTTGACCTCACGCCCACGGAGTTCCACCTCCTGGACGGAGCGTTGTTGCGGAACGGACGGGAAGAGGAGGCGGGTCCCCCTGCTAGCTCCGCCCACAACGGCTCAGGTAAACACTGATGATGCGTACAGATGGAGATGTCCGATATTGACTTTTCTTTTGTTGCCGATATCCGATGTTGTCCAACTCCTAATTTCCGATACCGATATCTACCGATACTTTACTTACAAAACTTACTAACTAAACTACCCTTTTTATTATGTGTGTGTGTGTGTGTGTGTGTGTATATATATATATGTATGTATGTATGTATGTATGTATGTATGTATGTATATGTGTATATATATATATATATATATATATATATATATATATATATATAATCATTTATTTCTTTTATTCTTTACTGACATTTTCCACTTTTTCAGTGGTCCCTTACGGAGCTATGTGTGTGGCTGGGTGCGTCTGAGCACGAAAACACCATGGTTGTTTTTCACCACCTGTGCGCAACCTAACACACACACGCACACATTAACTGTATATATGTGATTTCAGGTGTGACAGTACAGTACAGGAGTAGAGGGTACCCCCACACGGTAACTCTGTCATTTCTCAACCGTTTCGGACGCGGGGCGGCTCGCCGGAATCGGGCCGGCACCCTGGGTTGCGTTCCTGTGGGTCTGGAACTTTCGCCCCTGGAACAACATGCAACGATTTGAGTTAAAAAAAAAGTTTTCTCTGAAAGAATATATATTCAAAGATTTGCGCCACATTTTCACGATTTTTCAAAAATAGCAAGTGCCGTGCTACGAGCTTGTAGATCTGCTATTTTTCAAAAGCTAAAGTATAACATAATGCTTAAACACCAAAATGGGTTCCCGCCCAGAATGATCAATGATCTGACTTTCTGGTATAGTCAGTTCAGTCACGTGGTCTAGTAGCAATGTAGTGGTGAGATTTCTCTAAGCCAATGGGACACTAAGCCCCACGGCCAATGGGACACTAAGCCCCATGGCCAATGGGACACTATGCCCGCACTCCCCTCCCCCAGCCAAACCGCACCATGACTAGAGACTGCAAAAAATGTGACTATAGAAAGCGAAAGCCCCACTAAGATACATTATCTCTGCTGTCTGGGAGGAAACCTCATAACTCCAAAATGTTCATTTTTCAGGAAATGAGTTATGAGGTTTCCTCCCGACAGCAACGATATGCAAGAGAATGGAAGGCAAGCCGATGTATATAATTACTTACTTACTTATGCCTATCGCTCCTTTTCATGGAGCATAGGCCGTTGACTACAGTTCGCCAGACTCCTCTATCCTGGGCCTTCTTTTCCAGCTGTTTCCATGTCAGTCCACACTGCTTGATGTCAGTCTCAAGGTCCCTGCGCCAGGTGTTCTTCGGCCTCCCTCTCTTTCTTTTGCCTTGCGGGTTCCATCTAAGGGCTTGTCTTGTGATGCTGGTATTGGGCTTCCGAAGTGTGTGGCCGATCCATCCCCACCTTCTTCTCTTAATCTCCTCTTCCACTGGTGGTAGCCTCGCTCTCTGCCAGAGGTCATTATTGCTGATGGTGTCTGGCCAGCGGATGCTCAGAATTCTCCTCAGGCAGCTGTTGATGAAAGTTTGCACCTTCATTGTTGTTGCCTTTGTTGTCCTCCACGTCTCTGATCCGTACAATAGTACTGGCTTGACGTTTGAGCTGAAGAGTCTGAGCTTTGTCCGCTGGCTGATTTGTTTCGAGCTCCAAATGGTCTTGAGTTGGATGAATGCGGCTCTTGCCTTGCCGATTCTGGCTCTGACGTCTGCATCCGTGCCGCCCTGACTGTCTATGACACTGCCTAAGTATGTGAAGGCTTTTACTTCCTCAAGTGCTGTTCCCTCTAGTGTCACTGGATCTCTGTGTGTTGTGTTGACCTTGAGGACTTTTGTCTTTCCTTTATGGATGGTGAGGCCAATTTGTGATGAGGTGTCTGCCAGCACTCTTGTCTTCTCTTGCATCTGCTTTTGAGTATGTGAGAGCAGAGCGATGTCGTCCGCAAAGTCTAGGTCATCGAGCTGTGATGTCATGGTCCACTGGATCCCGTTTCTCCTGTGTGTATATAATGGCTTGAGTCATTTCTTGTTTTAACTAACTCCAGCCCCTTTCAGTTCAGCACAGCATCCATCAATTGATTACTTTATTTACATTTTAAAATCATCATCATCATCCCTTGACTGCCGAGATGAGTGGTTCCCAAACTCTGGGTCGGGACCCATTTGTGGGCTGCAAACCTTTTTACTGTGTGTGTGTATGTGTGTGTGTGTGTGTGTGTGCGTGTGTGTGTGTGTGCAGGTCCAAGCCTGGGGGTCAAAGGTCATGATACCCTCCAAGACCTCCCCGCGACCCCCGTGACCTCCATGCCTGCCGAGGTGAGGTTTGCTTTAAAGATGGAGTGTCGTGATTATTGTTTTGTATGTGTCTATGGAGTTAATATTACTCTAATAGACCCCCAGGCTAGCCAATCTACATCAGAGATTAAAATAGGGTGCATTTTGCATCCCAAAACGCATTTTATAGTTAAGGGACGCAATAAAACAACGACCTCTGCATCCACGGGATGCACTACTGTACTACTGTACTGTTTTTTATTCTAGTTTATTTTGCTAGCTTTAGTTATAATAATCATTTCTTCTTCTGTTTTCTACATGAATATAAACACATTATAATCATATACAATGAAATGGGAGTTAAATGCTGCAATTTGTAAAAATATGACTCCTAACGTTGTTGAAGTGGGACTCATAAAACGTTACTGGGACTCATCTAAAAGACCATCCCTGCATCCCAGGACTCATTACATTGAAAACCTATTTACATCACTGCTACATTGACACA
This sequence comes from Electrona antarctica, assembly GCF_951216825.1. Taxonomy (NCBI): domain Eukaryota; kingdom Metazoa; phylum Chordata; class Actinopteri; order Myctophiformes; family Myctophidae; genus Electrona; species Electrona antarctica. Next base: position 57,221,845 of record NC_136812.1, on the reverse strand, counting down.
TTGTGAGCTTGTAGACTGGCCATTTTAACTATTCAAAAATGTTTTGCAAAATAGTAAAAAGGCAAATAAGTTTAGAGATAAGAGGTTTAGCGGTGACGAAAATGGAGCCCTTAATGTGACAATAACACCCCAAAGGAGTGGGGACTATTCTATTCTACACACAAACACAATAACCTATTTACCACTGCAACACACACACACACACACACACATACACACACACACACAGGATCAATCACAGGTTATGGAAGAGTGCCCTCTTTCGTAAATGTTGAATGGCGTAAATGTGCGTCCATGGCGGTCAATGAGTTAACTACAAGCGGGTGTTCTTAATCGTTGTGTCTGTTCAGGTGGGTTCTCCGCTCTCCACGGAGGTCGATGATTCGCAGTCGGCGGTGTCCTTCGAGCTGGTCCCACCTCCCGAGCAATTGCAGACCAACGGACACGCCGGGGGCGACTCGACGACCACGACAGACTCCAACCTGGGAGCGAGTTTACCCTTAAGCTCCGCCCCCGACAGCAGCGTGCGTCCGCCGGGAGACGGCTCGGAGGACCTTCGAGCCGGGTTGCAGGTCCTGCACCTGGACGTGCCTCACGACGTCGACCTGTGTCTGGTGTCGCCCTGCGAGTTCCAGCACCCGAAGTCACCCGACACCAATCAGCTACAAGCCCTGGAGTCATTGGGCCTAGAGTGCGACGCTAGCCTTCAAGACGTTTCTGGAGATAGCGACCGCTCGCAGGTATAATTACATCATCTACAACTCTACGGCTGCATTCACACACATAAAACACGGGTATTGTGTCTGTAAAATTTACAATGTAGGCTTTTATCAGACGCTCTTAATGGCTGCTCCGATTAATTTCCAATGGAAGTCACTGGACAAGCTTGATTTGCGGCTCATTTCTATAAACTAAACCAGTGGTTCCCAAACTTATTTATGTCAAGGACTCCCAAATTGACACTAATTAGCCCACGGCCCACGGAAAAAGATATGCCAGGGACTCCCATAAGAGAAGATTTTTACGCCTCTAGCAGTGATTCTCAACACGTTTAATTTCAAGGACCCCCAGTTTGACATGCATATTAGTCTACGGACCCCCATTTAATGGCATTTCTATCTCTGGGACCTCCATTTTTGCGAACGCAATGAGCACTAACTATGAGACCTAGCAGAACATGTCTGTCTGTGCGTGTGTGTGTGTCTGTCTGTGTGTCACGCTGTAACACCACCCGCCCGCCACCAGAGGGCGCAGCTGTATCACACACAAAACACAGACACACACACAACTTAACTTAAAAAAAAACGTAACTTAAAAAAAAACGTACAAAAAAAAACTTAAAAGAAAACTTTAAAAAAGAAACACACACACGCACGCACACATACACACACTAAAAAAATATTTAAAAAAAACTTAACTTAAAAAAACTTTTAAATAAAATTAAAAAAAGAGAACTTAAAAAAAACCTTAAAGTATGTAATTTATTCTAATTGTTATTGCAATTTACGAGCTGCGTTCGCTTCCCGCGTTCGCGTGTCTTACTTGTATATTGTAAAATCAATGTTAATTTAACTCTGAGAGTGTACAAATCTATCATGAAGATAAAGATATTATCCATACAATTTACAATAAAACATTACATAAAATACACAAATGCATTAAAATACTATATAAAATGCATCCGTGTTATGTGTATGCATTTCATATAGTATTTTATGATGATGAGCTGTGGGGATTAGGTGGTGAACTATTTAAACATTTTCTTATTTAAATCATGGCACAAACAAAGTTTTGTAACCCTTCTTTTTAGCTAATTTGGCTCTAAGCCTCCTGCCCGATGTCAACTACTCAAATTCAGAACGAAGAGGGTGGGTGGAATCCTTGTAAATCTGAATTGATATGTCCTGAAGTTGCAATTGTTTGTCTCCAATGATCTTACTGGCCTGGTTGGCTACCTGGGTGAGCTTGTTTGTATCTCTAACTGAGAGATTCCCATCATTTAGCTGGGCACCCCCTGTAACTCCCTCAAGGACCCCTGGGGGTCCCCGGACCCCACTTTTGGAACCACTGGACTAAACGATACGATTACAAAATGTATGTTTTGGTTGAATTAAATAACATTTGCGGGACCCGTTACATAGCGGTTATTCACTTCCTGATTCTCCGTTTTCCGAGATAAACGCCGTTCAAAATATGACGGTTAACTTAAAAGTGAACGGAGGCAGCCGTGGCTAATCTGCGAGTAGGACGGATTCAGCCACCAGATGGCGGAGAATGAGTCTAAAGGCAAGCGGAAATGGACATTTTTCTCAAATTATTTGCGTCAATTAACCCATTTTGGGCGGGAAACCCTTTGGTGTTTTAAACATTATGTTATAATTTAGCTATTGAAAAATAGCAGATCTACAAGCTCATAGCGTGCCACCCAGTGGCTCGCTACGAGGTTGTAGGTCTGCTATTTTTGAAAAAACGTGAAAATGTGCCTGAAATCTTTGAATATATATATATTGTTACAGAGCGAGTTTTTAACTCAAATCTTTGCTACTGGGAGGGTCCCTGGAACAACATATTTTCAGATGGGGGTCGGTGGCCAATGTCATATATATGTGACCAGATTTGACTGAGAGACTGCCATCGCGCAAATTACAGCTTTTCACCAGAGGAGAACAACTTTTTTTTTTTTTCTTTTTTTTTCAAAATGAGTTAATAGCACAGGCTGACTCTTCACATATTAGAGCATGTCTGAAATAAGTGTCAGAGCTGAAATCGACATGTAAATATGAAATAAATGCTTAAACATGTAGCTAGGTGTAATGTTAGAGACCACAGAAGTGAACCTTTCAAGCCTGTTTTCTCAACTCGCTGTTTTCTGCAAGACATTACTCTATAAGCCATATCTCCAAAACTGGTGGGCCAAACTGAACAACCAATATGTCAATTTGAAGCTATGATTCCCTACTGTCATATGACATGAAAAAACGAAAATTCAAAAAAATCCGATGGCAGTCCCTCAGTCAAATTTAGTCACATATTTGGGGGTCCTTGACATGAATATGTTTGAGAACCACTGACATAGAAACATGGGTTTTTCAGAAAACTGTCTGAAATGAGCCTAAATGGGTTAAAATGTCACCGTCCCGACGTCCTCAGGAGCCGTCCCGACCGCACAACCTCGATCCCTGCAGCGACGATGGCGACCGCCGTTCGCCCCAGGGCCAGGAGGAAACCCCGCCCACGTCGTCAAGCAGCCAATCGATGCCAAGCGCCACGGACTCGGAGGACGTCCCCCCCGATACGACGGAGGAGGAGTGTCCGTCCGTCACGCTGGGCAGCCAATCAGTGGACTCCGAGGAGGAGGAGTCCAGCGCCGGCGAGTTCCCCCTCCACCCTGACCACGTAAGCCCGTCACAATAATTACAATAAGGGCCTTTCTCGGCCCCACCCCTCTCCCATTTGTTTATATTGTGTTTAGTTTCCAAGATGGCCGCAGCACCAGGAGGGGGTGGGGCGGAGGTGAGCGGGCGGGGTCGACATATGCCCTTACTGGGCTGCGTTCACACATTCAAGACACCTGTCTTGTGTTTCTTGTGTCTGTGTTTAATGGCCGCTCCAATGCAATTCCAATGGAAGCCCATATGGTTTGACCAAACATTTTGTTTGATTGGGGGGAGGGGGGCAGAACACATCCATCAAAGCTGTGTTCAGACACAAGTCAGGTGTCAGACTCCTGGTGCTGCGGCCATCTTGGATCCTAAACACAATATAAACAAATGGGAGAGAGGCGATTCTAAAAAAAAAAAAGGCTTCTAAATCCTTAGTTTTCTGAAAACCCTATGTTTCTGTGTCGGTGGTGCTCAACCTTTTTCACGTCAAGGACCCCCAGAATTATGTGTATTTGGCTGCGGACCCCCATCTGAAAATATGTAGTTCCAGGGACCCCCTCCCAGAAGCAAAGATTTGAGTTAAAAACGTTCTTATTTGAGATACCATCTTTAAAAAATAACAGAAATAGCAGATCTACAAGCTTACAACATGTGTGACGTATTGTAAGCTTGTAGTACATTTAGTCATGTTTTAAAGAAAGACAAAAATATTAAAAATCATTAAATGTCAGTGATTTCTTTGTATATTTAAGTTATTTTTCATATCATGGCCTGGGCAATGTAAGGTTCTTCCGGGTGCTTCAAAACGCCACTGAAATGATGGGCGGGGCTATCACTTTTATTACTCTATGCTATATATCTATCCTATCCATCTATAAAATAAAATAAATAAAGGCGAAAGCCACAAAAAAATATCTTCCAAAAAAAATAAGAAATACAAATTGTAACGTTCCAATGTTCAATGCAAAAAAAAGAAGAAATTAAATTGTAATTATTTGTTGTGTGACAATTATTCATCCGCTTAAATTTGTAACGGCGACAGCCCTACTGCCACGACGCCACTCCCCACTTCTCACTCCAGGGGGCGCCATCGTCCAACATGATGGACCCGCCTCCCGCGCCCATGAAGGACCTCCCGCCGCTGCCCCCGCAGCCCGGCGCCTGTATGGCCGACCCAGACCTTAACTCCGCCCCCACGGAGGGCGTGGACTCGGGGAAGAATACCAAGATGGCCGACCCTAACCCCGCCTCAGGGAACAATACCAAGACCGGAGCCAACGCTGCTTCTGCTGCGAAGAGCAAGAAAGCAGGTATAAATGGTAAACGGTGCGTTTGCATAGCCTTTACATAGATTGTGGATTACGTTCACCCATTCACACACACATTCACACACCGATGACAGCGGAAATTCTGCAAGGCACCAACCTGCACATCGGGAGCGATTAGGGGTTCAGAGTCTTGCTCAAGGACACTTCGACACTAACTCTGGGGGAGCCCACGGGGATTGAACTGGTGTGGTTTTGATTAGTAGTAGTATTAACTATAGTGTATATGTGTCTAAAGCCCTAACCACACCAAAGGTTCAAGAAAGACGGTTTTAGCGTTAACTCCTTGCAACCGTTTTGGACCCAAGGAATTTGCATGGTGACCCTTTGGTGTGGTTAGGGCTTAAGGTGTGGGTATTAACTATAGTATACTACTGTCTCTAGGTGTGGTCAGTCAGAAGGCCACCGGCACAGTGACGTCCAACCAGAGGCTCCAGAAGGTCCAGAGCCGTGGCGTGAAGAGCAGCTCCAGTCTGGACACCAGGCCAGCATCCAGAACCTCTGCTTCTGCTTCCAGACCAGGGTCCTCCAAACCACCACCGGCCTCAGGTTGGGGAACTCATAGCTCTGGTCCATAGTGTCAGAAGGACTTCTCCTTAACACTATGTTACTTATAGCTCTGGTCCATAGTGTCAGAAGGACTTCTCCTTAACACTATGTTACTTATAGCTCTGGTCCATAGTGTCAGAAGGACTTCTCCTTAACACTATGTTACTTATAGCTCTGGTCCATAGTGTCAGAAGGACTTCTCCTTAACACTATGTTACTTATAGCTCTGGTCCATAGTGTCAGAAGGACTTCTCCTTAACACTATGTTACTTATAGCTCCGGTCCATAGTGTCAGAAGGACTTCTCCTTAACTCTGTTACTTATAGCTCTGGTCCATAGTGTCAGAAGGACTTCTCCTTAACACTATGTTACTTATAGCTCTGGTCCATAGTGTCAGAAGGACTTCTCCTTAACACTATGTTACTTATAGCTCTGGTCCATAGTGTCAGAAGGACTTCTCCTTAACACTATGTTACTTATAGCTCTGGTCCATAGTGTCAGAAGGACTTCTCCTTAACACTATGTTACTTATAGCTCTGGTCCATAGTGTCAGAAGGACTTCTCCTTAACACTATGTTACTTATAGCTCTGGTCCATAGTGTCAGAAGGACTTCTCCTTAACACTATGTTACTTATAGCTCCGGTCCATAGTGTCAGAAGGACTTCTCCTTAACACTATGTTACTTATAGCTCCGGTCCATAGTGTCAGAAGGACTTCTCCTTAACACTATGTTACTTATAGCTCTGGTCCATAGTGTCAGAAGGACTTCTCCTTAACACTATGTTACTTATAGCTCCGGTCCATAGTGTCAGAAGGACTTCTCCTTAACACTATGTTACTTATAGCTCCGGTCCATAGTGTCAGAAGGACTTCTCCTTAACACTATGTTACTTATAGCTCTGGTCCATAGTGTCAGAAGGACTTCTCCTTAACACTATGTTACTTATAGCTCCGGTCCATAGTGTCAGAAGGACTTCTCCTTAACTCTGTTACTTATAGCTCTGGTCCATAGTGTCAGAAGGACTTCTCCTTAACACTATGTTACTTATAGCTCTGGTCCATAGTGTCAGAAGGACTTCTCCTTAACACTATGTTACTTATAGCTCTGGTCCATAGTGTCAGAAGGACTTCTCCTTAACACTATGTTACTTATAGCTCTGGTCCATAGTGTCAGAAGGACTTCTCCTTAACACTATGTTACTTATAGCTCTGGTCCATAGTGTCAGAAGGACTTCTCCTTAACACTATGTTACTTATAGCTCTGGTCCATAGTGTCAGAAGGACTTCTCCTTAACACTATGTTACTTATAGCTCTGGTCCATAGTGTCAGAAGGACTTCTCCTTAACACTATGTTACTTATAGCTCTGGTCCATAGTGTCAGAAGGACTTCTCCTTAACACTATGTTACTTATAGCTCTGGTCCATAGTGTCAGAAGGACTTCTCCTTAACACTATGTTACTTATAGCTCCGGTCCATAGTGTCAGAAGGACTTCTCCTTAACACTATGTTACTTATAGCTCCGGTCCATAGTGTCAGAAGGACTTCTCCTTAACACTATGTTACTTATAGCTCCGGTCCATAGTGTCAGAAGGACTTCTCCTTAACACTATGTTACTTATAGCTCCGGTCCATAGTGTCAGAAGGACTTCTCCTTAACTCTGTTACTTATAGCTCTGGTCCATAGTGTCAGAAGGGCTTCTCCTTAACACTATGTTACTTATAGCTCTGGTCCATAGTGTCAGAAGGACTTCTCCTTAACTCTGTTACTTATAGCTCTGGTCCATAGTGTCAGAAGGACTTCTCCTTAACACTATGTTACTTATAGCTCTGGTCCATAGTATCAGAAGGACTTCTCCTTAACACTATGTTACTTATAGCTCTGGTCCATAGTGTCAGAAGGACTTCTCCTTAACACTATGTTACTTATAGCTCCGGTCCATAGTGTCAGAAGGACTTCTCCTTAACTCTGTTACTTATAGCTCTGGTCCATAGTGTCAGAAGGACTTCTCCTTAACACTATGTTACTTATAGCTCCGGTCCATAGTGTCAGAAGTAGGGATGCCAAACGACTCATATTTGGCCAATCGATAAATCGAGGCCGCAAATCGACGAGTCGATCGACTTTTTTTCCTATTTATTTTCCATTATTTTTTATTTTTTTATTTTTGTTGTTGCTGCGCAGCAGTTGAGGAGAACGCAACTATGCATTCCTTTAAGCAACACAACTTCTGCAGCTGCATCCATATGTTTAGAATTTGCATCAATGATCAAAGCCCAATAATACAAAATAAACTTTATTTTGTAAACAACGACACTGAAGGAGCAGCGGCGCTATCGGCTGCTATGCTATCTGCTAGTCCCAACTCTCAAGTGTCTGCAGCAGCCTGTCACAAGTAACGTAATGAACTGATACGGGACGCACGTTGTTCCGTATTTTAATGTCGGGTCGGGGAATAAATACAGTATGAATGACGGCGGGATTTATTTGACAACGCTGTCCTGCTTTCTTCACGAGAAGAGAAGAGCGCTCACAGCTCAGAACAGAGCGGACCTGTCTTTGAGCGTGAGCAATGACTTGCGAACCTGGGGTCTGGGGGCTCAGAGCTGCAGCCATTGGCTCATGATACGAGCACACGACCAATGGGACAGAGCATTCAGTGTTGCTAAGATACCCTTCCCCTTCACCCCACACCCTTGGACGATGGCGCTCTAACTGCAGCCAGGGCATGCATGTGCCATTACAAAAAAATAAAAAATAAAATAAAAACGATTTTTCGACTCATACGTTTTTGAGTCGCGGAAGGCATGAGTCGAAAATCGAGTCGATTTTCAACTTTTTTCAACATCCCTAGTCAGAAGGACTTCTCCTTAACACTATGTTACTTATAGCTCTGGTCCATAGTGTCAGAAGGACTTCTCCTTAACACTATGTTACTTATAGCTCCGGTCCATAGTGTCAGAAGGGCTTCTCCTTAACACTATGTTACTTATAGCTCTGGTCCATAGTGTCAGAAGGACTTCTCCTTAACACTATGTTACTTATAGCTCCGGTCCATAGTGTCAGAAGGACTTCTCCTTAACACTATGTTACTTATAGCTCCGGTCCATAGTGTCAGAAGGACTTCTCCTTAACACTATGTTACTTATAGCTCTGGTCCATAGTGTCAGAAGGACTTCTCCTTAACTCTGTTACTTATAGCTCCGGTCCATAGTGTCAGAAGGACTTCTCCTTAACACTATGTTACTTATAGCTCTGGTCCATAGTGTCAGAAGGACTTCTCCTTAACACTATGTTACTTATAGCTCCGGTCCATAGTGTCAGAAGGACTTCTCCTTAACACTATGTTACTTATAGCTCCGGTCCATAGTGTCAGAAGGACTTCTCCTTAACACTATGTTACTTATAGCTCCGGTCCATAGTGTCAGAAGGACTTCTCCTTAACACTATGTTACTTATAGCTCCGGTCCATAGTGTCAGAAGGACTTCTCCTTAACACTATGTTACTTATAGCTCTGGTCCATAGTGTCAGAAGGACTTCTCCTTAACACTATGTTACTTATAGCTCCGGTCCATAGTGTCAGAAGGACTTCTCCTTAACACTATGTTACTTATAGCTCTGGTCCATAGTGTCAGAAGGACTTCTCCTTAACTCTGTTACTTATAGCTCTGGTCCATAGTGTCAGAAGGACTTCTCCTTAACACTATGTTACTTATAGCTCTGGTCCATAGTTTTAGAAGGACTTCTCCTTAACACTATGTTACTTATAGCTCCGGTCCATAGTGTCAGAAGGACTTCTCCTTAACACTATGTTACTTATAGCTCTGGTCCATTGTTTTAGAAGGACTTCTCCTTAACTCTGTTACTTATAGCTCTGGTCCATAGTGTCAGAAGGACTTCTCCTTAACTCTGTTACTTATAGCTCCGGTCCATAGTTTTAGAAGGACTTCTCCTTAACTCTGTTACTTATAGCTCTGGTCCATAGTGTCAGAAGGACTTCTCCTTAACTCTGTTACTCATAGCTCTGGTCCATAGTGTCAGAAGGACTTCTCCTTAACTCTGTTACTCATAGCTCCGGTCCATAGTGTCAGAAGGACTTCTCCTTAACACTATGTTACTTATAGCTCCGGTCCATAGTGTCAGAAGGACTTCTCCTTAACACTATGTTACTTATAGCTCCGGTCCATAGTGTCAGAAGGACTTCTCCTTAACTCTGTTACTTATAGCTCCGGTCCATAGTGTCAGAAGGACTTCTCCTTAACACTGTTACTTATAGCTCTGGTCCATAGTGTCAGAAGGGCTTCTCCTTAACACTATGTTACTTATAGCTCTGGTCCATAGTGTCAGAAGGACTTCTCCTTAACACTATGTTACTCATAGCTCTGGTCCATAGTGTCAGAAGGACTTCTCCTTAACACTATGTTACTTATAGCTCTGGTCCATAGTGTCAGAAGGACTTCTCCTTAACACTATGTTACTTATAGCTCTGGTCCATAGTATCAGAAGGACTTCTCCTTAACACTATGTTACTTATAGCTCTGGTCCATAGTGTCAGAAGGACTTCTCCTTAACACTATGTTACTTATAGCTCCGGTCCATAGTGTCAGAAGGACTTCTCCTTAACTCTGTTACTTATAGCTCTGGTCCATAGTGTCAGAAGGACTTCTCCTTAACACTATGTTACTTATAGCTCCGGTCCATAGTGTCAGAAGGACTTCTCCTTAACACTATGTTACTTATAGCTCTGGTCCATAGTGTCAGAAGGACTTCTCCTTAACACTATGTTACTTATAGCTCCGGTCCATAGTGTCAGAAGGGCTTCTCCTTAACACTATGTTACTTATAGCTCTGGTCCATAGTGTCAGAAGGACTTCTCCTTAACACTATGTTACTTATAGCTCCGGTCCATAGTGTCAGAAGGACTTCTCCTTAACACTATGTTACTTATAGCTCCGGTCCATAGTGTCAGAAGGACTTCTCCTTAACACTATGTTACTTATAGCTCTGGTCCATAGTGTCAGAAGGACTTCTCCTTAACTCTGTTACTTATAGCTCCGGTCCATAGTGTCAGAAGGACTTCTCCTTAACACTATGTTACTTATAGCTCTGGTCCATAGTGTCAGAAGGACTTCTCCTTAACACTATGTTACTTATAGCTCCGGTCCATAGTGTCAGAAGGACTTCTCCTTAACACTATGTTACTTATAGCTCCGGTCCATAGTGTCAGAAGGACTTCTCCTTAACACTATGTTACTTATAGCTCCGGTCCATAGTGTCAGAAGGACTTCTCCTTAACACTATGTTACTTATAGCTCCGGTCCATAGTGTCAGAAGGACTTCTCCTTAACACTATGTTACTTATAGCTCTGGTCCATAGTGTCAGAAGGACTTCTCCTTAACACTATGTTACTTATAGCTCCGGTCCATAGTGTCAGAAGGACTTCTCCTTAACACTATGTTACTTATAGCTCTGGTCCATAGTGTCAGAAGGACTTCTCCTTAACTCTGTTACTTATAGCTCTGGTCCATAGTGTCAGAAGGACTTCTCCTTAACACTATGTTACTTATAGCTCTGGTCCATAGTTTTAGAAGGACTTCTCCTTAACACTATGTTACTTATAGCTCCGGTCCATAGTGTCAGAAGGACTTCTCCTTAACACTATGTTACTTATAGCTCTGGTCCATAGTTTTAGAAGGACTTCTCCTTAACTCTGTTACTTATAGCTCTGGTCCATAGTGTCAGAAGGACTTCTCCTTAACTCTGTTACTTATAGCTCCGGTCCATAGTTTTAGAAGGACTTCTCCTTAACTCTGTTACTTATAGCTCCGGTCCATAGTGTCAGAAGGACTTCTCCTTAACTCTGTTACTCATAGCTCCGGTCCATAGTGTCAGAAGGACTTCTCCTTAACTCTGTTACTCATAGCTCTGGTCCATAGTGTCAGAAGGACTTCTCCTTAACTCTGTTACTCATAGCTCCGGTCCATAGTGTCAGAAGGACTTCTCCTTAACACTATGTTACTTATAGCTCCGGTCCATAGTGTCAGAAGGACTTCTCCTTAACACTATGTTACTTATAGCTCCGGTCCATAGTGTCAGAAGGACTTCTCCTTAACTCTGTTACTTATAGCTCCGGTCCATAGTGTCAGAAGGACTTCTCCTTAACACTGTTACTTATAGCTCTGGTCCATAGTGTCAGAAGGGCTTCTCCTTAACACTATGTTACTTATAGCTCTGGTCCATAGTGTCAGAAGGACTTCTCCTTAACACTATGTTACTCATAGCTCTGGTCCATAGTGTCAGAAGGACTTCTCCTTAACACTATGTTACTTATAGCTCTGGTCCATAGTGTCAGAAGGACTTCTCCTTAACACTATGTTACTTATAGCTCTGGTCCATAGTGTCAGAAGGACTTCTCCTTAACACTATGTTACTTATAGCTCTGGTCCATAGTGTCAGAAGGACTTCTCCTTAACACTGTTACTTATAGCTCTGGTCCATAGTGTCAGAAGGACTTCTCCTTAACACTATGTTACTTATAGCTCTGGTCCATAGTGTCAGAAGGACTTCTCCTTAACACTATGTTACTTATAGCTCTGGTCCATAGTGTCAGAAGGACTTCTCCTTAACACTATGTTACTTATAGCTCTGGTCCATAGTGTCAGAAGGACTTCTCCTTAACACTATGTTACTTATAGCTCTGGTCCATAGTGTCAGAAGGACTTCTCCCTAACTCTGTTACTTATAGCTCCGGTCCATAGTGTCAGAAGGGCTTCTCCTTAACTCTGTTACTTATAGCTCTGGTCCATAGTGTCAGAAGGACTTCTCCTTAACTCTGTTACTTATAGCTCTGGTCCATAGTGTCAGAAGGACTTCTCCTTAACTCTGTTACTTATAGCTCTGGTCCATAGTGTCAGAAGGACTTCTCCTTAACACTATGTTACTTATAGCTCTGGTCCATAGTGTCAGAAGGACTTCTCCTTAACACTATGTTACTTATAGCTCTGGTCCATAGTGTCAGAAGGGCTTCTCCTTAACACTATGTTACTTATAGCTCTGGTCCATAGTGTCAGAAGGACTTCTCCTTAACACTATGTTACTTATAGCTCCGGTCCATAGTGTCAGAAGGACTTCTCCTTAACACTATGTTACTTATAGCTCTGGTCCATAGTGTCAGAAGGACTTCTCCTTAACACTATGTTACTTATAGCTCTGGTCCATAGTGTCAGAAGGACTTCTCCTTAACACTATGTTACTTATAGCTCTGGTCCATAGTGTCAGAAGGACTTCTCCTTAACACTATGTTACTTATAGCTCTGGTCCATAGTGTCAGAAGGACTTCTCCTTAACACTATGTTACTTATAGCTCTGGTCCATAGTGTCAGAAGGGCTTCTCCTTAACACTATGTTACTTATAGCTCTGGTCCATAGTGTCAGAAGGACTTCTCCTTAACACTATGTTACTTATAGCTCCGGTCCATAGTGTCAGAAGGACTTCTCCTTAACACTATGTTACTTATAGCTCTGGTCCATAGTGTCAGAAGGACTTCTCCTTAACACTATGTTACTTATAGCTCTGGTCCATAGTGTCAGAAGGACTTCTCCTTAACACTCTGTTACTTATAGCTCCGGTCCATAGTGTCAGAAGGACTTCTCCTTAACACTATGTTACTTATAGCTCTGGTCCATAGTGTCAGAAGGACTTCTCCTTAACACTCTGTTACTTATAGCTCCGGTCCATAGTGTCAGAAGGACTTCTCCTTAACACTATGTTACTTATAGCTCCGGTCCATAGTGTCAGAAGGACTTCTCCTTAACACTATGTTACTTATAGCTCCGGTCCATAGTGTCAGAAGGACTTCTCCTTAACACTATGTTACTTATAGCTCTGGTCCATAGTTTTAGAAGGACTTCTCCTTAACTCTGTTACTTATAGCTCTGGTCCATAGTGTCAGAAGGACTTCTCCTTAACACTATGTTACTTATAGCTCTGGTCCATAGTGTCAGAAGGACTTCTCCTTAACTCTGTTACTTATAGCTCTGGTCCATAGTGTCAGAAGGACTTCTCCTTAACACTATGTTACTTATAGCTCTGGTCCATAGTGTCAGAAGGACTTCTCCTTAACTCTGTTACTTATAGCTCTGGTCCATAGTGTCAGAAGGACTTCTCCTTAACTCTGTTACTTATAGCTCTGGTCCATAGTGTCAGAAGGACTTCTCCTTAACACTATGTTACTTATAGCTCCGGTCCATAGTGTCAGAAGGACTTCTCCTTAACTCTGTTTCTTATAGCTCTGGTCCATAGTGTCAGAAGGACTTCTCCTTAACACTATGTTACTTATAGCTCCGGTCCATAGTGTCAGAAGGACTTCTCCTTAACTCTGTTACTTATAGCTCTGGTCCATAGTGTCAGAAGGACTTCTCCTTAACTATGTTACTTATAGCTCCGGTCCATAGTGTCAGAAGGACTTCTCCTTAACACTATGTTACTTATAGCTCTGGTCCATAGTGTCAGAAGGGCTTCTCCTTAACTCTGTTACTTATAGCTCTGGTCCATAGTTTTAGAAGGACTTTTAACACTCTGTTACTTATAGCTCTGGTCCATAGTTTTAGAAGGACTTTTAACACTATGTTACTTATAGCTCTGGTCCATAGTTTTAGAAGGACTTTTAACACTATGTTACTTATAGCTCTGGTCCATAGTTTTAGAAGGACTTTTAACACTATGTTACTTATAGCTCTGGTCCATAGTTTTAGAAGGACTTTTAACACTATGTTACTTATAGCTCCGGTTATTTAAAGACGTTTACGCCGCGGACAAAGCCAACTCTTGTCGTGACAAATCATTTAGTCATAGTCTTTGGAATGAAAATTCATTTAGTTTTAGTCATATTTTAGTCACCTGGAATGTTTTAGTGCTAGTCTAGTTTTAGTCAACTAAATATGCAGTTCATTTAGTCGACTAAAATGTATTTTGGCGGGCCTTGATGCCGTCGTAATGGCTCATTTTAGTGTTGGAAATAGCAGATCTACAAGCTCACAATGCGTCGCGAGCTTGTGGATCTGCTATTTTCAGCATGCAACCACGTGTAAAATCATTTATACTGGATCTCATCTCGTCCACTAGTCCCTTCCTAACATTTTAGTCTAGTTTCTATCTGTTGACGAAATTGGCAATACATTTAGCTTAGTTTTAGTCATCATAGCTTCGCTTTCATTTAGTTTCCATTTAGTTTTCGTCAGTGGAAAAAGGTAGTCGGCGAACATTTTTCGTCTTAGTTTTAGTACGACAAAAACAACACTGCTTATAGCTCTGGTCTATAGCAATAGAAGGGTTTCTCCTTAACGCTATTTAACTTTTATCTCTGGTCCATAGAGCAAAGAAAAACGTGATCAGGATACCAATCATCGGAATTGGATCGGGAGAAAAAAAACCTTGATCGTCCCGATCGCGTTTTTTTTTTGCTGTCGCAATCGGCCCCCAATTTCCGATCACGTGATTGGATCGGGACAAGCCTAGTTCTAACCTCTCTCTCTTGTTTGCCTCCTCCTCCTCGGGCCTGGACCAATCAGGTACCACCAGGTCATCTTCTAGCTCCTCCCCCACCACGGTGTACGTGGACCTGGCCTACCTGCCGTCTGGCCCCGCCCTCAGCACGGTGGAGGCGGAGCTCTTCAGGCACCTGCGCTCGTCGCACTACGTGCTCAGCGGAGACGATCGCCACAAGATGGCGCTGGTGAGACGCGTCCTGGACGCTCTGCTGGAGGGGAAGAGCTGCTGGCCCGACGTACAGGTTACTATAATTATAATAATAATAACCCATTCAGGACGGGAACCCCGTTAAGTTATGCTTTAGCTATTGAAAAATAGCTATTTTTGAAAAATCGAGAAAATGTGGTGCAAATCATTGAATATATATTCTTTCAGAGCGAAGGTTTTTAACTCAAATCTTTGCTTCTGGGTGGAGGAGGAGGGGGAGGGGAGGGGGTCACTGGAACAACATATTTTCAGATGTGGGTTGGCGGCCAAATACAGATATTTTTGGGGGTCCTACCGTCCTTGACATGAAAATGTTTGAGAACGACTGACAGAAACATGGGAGTGAACGATGAAATGCCATTAGAATTGAGGGTATGTGCATGCTTAAAGTGAATGGCACATCGAGTGGCAAAGCAACATGCATAGTGAGTTTAACATTGTTTAACGTTGTTTAATGCAATCAGATAAGACTTTTCTGTGTGGATGTCTGGGCTGTCGAGGCCACTCAGTAGGCGTTCCTGCATAACTTCCTGGTTTGATGATGTCACGCGCATACCCTCTATACATGTTTTTTTTATTGTGATCTACACACTACTATTTATTGTTTACTTGCAGCAGAGAGTACACTGGGTTCCCCCCTCCTGCTCCCATCTGGGAACTCTCAGGCAGACTTGATGCCCGGGCACAAAACGGCCTGGCCAATCAGCAGCAGCTAGAGGCGGGATCAAGGCAGCACTGTGTATGGCTTGATCCCGCCTCTAGCTGCTGCTGATTGGCCAGGCCCCCATTTCAAAATGCGTCACATTTTGATCAAAAAGCATAACAGATAACCAGATAAATGCAACACTGTCCCTGAATGAACCTCAAACCCCTGTGTCACAGCTGACCCTGAATTAACGTTGACCCCTGCGTGTGTGTGTGCGTGCGTGCGTGCGTGCGTGCGTGCGTGCGTGTGTGTGTGACTCGACAGGTGACCCTGATTCCGACCTTTGAGTCGGTGGCGATGCACGAGTGGTACCAGGACACTCTGGATAGGCAGAGGGAGCTGTCAATCAACGTTCTGGGCAGCAACAGCACCGTGGTCATGCAGGAGGAGACCTTCCCCGCCTGCAAGGTGGAGTTTTGACCGCTGCCTCCACTAGGGGGCACCAACACCCACCACCCACCCACCCTGCAACGTGGAGTTCTGAACAGTAGAACTACAACATAATAATGGACTACAAATTGTTCCCTCCCTCCCCACGCACGCGTGCATGCGCACACACACACACTTTTTTTAGGTGGAATCAGGAAGTTGTGGTGAATTTTAAACTTTAGCGTTGCTAAGGTACGTTGGAGCCGGAGGATCGTAGTTCAAAGTTCATCAGAGAGAGAGAGAGAGAGAGAGAGAGAGAGATGTTTGAAGGGTTCGAAAGTTGTCAAATTGTAGTGTCGCTAAAAATGTCGTCTTGAATTCTTAAAAATTAAAGAATGTTTGTGTAAGCATTGCAGTGACATCATTGCAGTGACATCATCAGCAGTAACAATGATCAGCATGGGAGCAACAGTTAATCAGTCAAATTGATAATTATTAATAAAAAACAATCTATTGTTGCAGCCCTATTGATAGTTTTATCAGAATCACACTGCTGAACCTAACGAGCACTAATTATTTAATTGACCATTATCTCGTTAACTATTTCCCATCATGTCCGAGCTGAAACTCCTCACCTATTTGCACAGCTTTCATTTGATGCAATTCATCAGAATTACAAAAATGAATTATGATTAAGAACAATTACAAATTTTCTATCAATTACGCACCAAAATGAAACATGGGAAATTCATTCCCTTTTTATTTATTTATTTGCGCCAATGAGCCAATAATTTGTAATATTGGCTGATGACCCAGTCAATAAATGATTGGCTTAGGAATGTGACAAAAAACAAAACAGTCATGAATTCTAGGCTTCATGGGGTGTGTTGATTGATAGAAAATAAGTTGTTGGGTGAAACACTCCTTGCCGCCAGGCAAGCTAGCTTAGGCTCACCTCGCTGTCAATGAATGCTGCCGTGGACGCTCCAATCGCACATGTGATTTATTTATTTTTACCTTCCGTTTTTCCACGCACATTCTCTTTGAAACACATTGACATGTTGAATGCCAACATGATCCTTACAGATACTAACACAAGCCTTACAAATGCTATCACAAGCCTTAGAAATCCTAACGCAAGCCTTAGGAATGCTAACACATGCCTTAGGAATGCTAACACATGCCTTAGAAATGCTAACACATGCCTTAGAAATGCTAGCACACGCCTTCAGAATGCTAACACATGCCTTAGGAACGCTAGCACACGCCTTCAGAATGCTAACACAAGCCTTAAAATGAATTGGTTGTCTAGTGAGTCTAAATGCTGCCTCGATGGGGCCAAACGTCAAAAGCACTATCCAAACGTATGCATTAATTTCAGCCTTGCACGCTTAAACCATATTACGTTTGCTCTTCATTTCAATTTTGCACAGTTGCACAAGTTTGATTCCAATTCTTGGTTAAATCCAGGCAGTTACATCTTAATTGTCTGTAAGTCATTACATTGTCTGCATTGACGTCGTTATTCGTTCGAGTACCACAATGACGACACCAAAGAATTATTTGACAGCATGTCGTGGTTTTCTGTCCGCTCAAGTGTTTTCGGACGGCCTCTGTAAAGCCTAATTTATGCTCCGTCTCACCACGCTGTTGAGAACATTACATTACATTACATTACATTACATTACATTACAGTCATTTAGCAGACGCTTTTATCCAAAGCGACTTACAATAAGTGTATTCAACATAGGTAGGGAACAAAAACTACTAATCACCAGAAGTCTTTAGTGCATTTTCTGCAAAAACAAGCAACCAAGAGTATACCTAGCGCTAAGGTAAAAGTGCAATATATCAGCTACCTATTTCCTTAAACAGATGAGACAAAATAGCTAAATCAAATGAGCATGAGCTAAAACAATTAAGTGTATCGACTAAACAAGATCCAATAAACATTACAACAATAGAAAACAAGCGTTCGTACAACTAGTTAACAACAAGTAGGTCAGGCAGAGAGGAAGGGTAGTGTTTCCTGAAGAGGTGGGTTTTCAACCTGCGGCGAAATATGGGCAGTGACTCTGCTGTCCTAACATCAGTGGGGAGTTCATTCCACCACTGTGGGGCCAGAACAGAAAAGAGTCGTGACCGTGTGGATCGGCCAGAAGGACCCTTGAGTGACGAGGCAATCAGTCGCCCCGAGGTGGCAGACCGAAGTGGTCGGGCAGGGGTGTTGCCTCCGTGACGACGTGGCTTTGAGCTTGTAAGTCTGCTTTTCTAGCCGTGCGACAACGCTACGTGGCACCGCTAGACGACAGAGTACGAGTTGGGCTTAAAGGACAACTTTAGTTTTTTTCAACCAAAGGTTCATGTTTTAGGTTGTTATTAGAGAAGGTAAAAGATGAGTGTTATTTTTTTCTCATTTGCTGCTTTCTTTCGTTTTAGGGATTTTAGCTATTTTTGACAGGGGGGCGGGGGGCATTCAAACATGGGGCTAAATATGTATTTTTTTTTTTATAGCGATTTATTTTTTTATTATTTACTATTGTCCTAATAGACCCCAGGAAACTACATCTGGCCACAAAAGATCACTGAATGTGAAGGAGGTGACAAACTGACATGTTGAGCCATATAACACAGTATGGCAGCCCCCTATAGTACCCCCCTTCACATTCAGTAGATCCTGTGATCTTTTGTGGCCAGATGTAATTTCCTGGGGTCTAGTAGGACTATAGTAAATAATAAAAAAAAAAATCGCTATAAAATGTTGTAAAATAATACATATTTAGCCCCATGTTCGAATGCCCCCGCCCCCCTGTCAAAAATAGCTAAAATTGCTAAAACAAAAGAAAGCAGCAAATGAAAAAAAAATGAACACGCATATTTTACTTTCTCTAATAACCTAAAACATGAACCTTGGTTGAAAAAAACTAAAGTTGTCCTTAGAACGGGGACTCTTGGAGACACTTATCGTAAGTTCAATTGGAAAGGCTTCATGTTCAGTCTGTATGTTTCATTAGAAGGACTCTTGGGGAGCTTCCGTCCACATCTTTACGCTACCAGCCTTTAGATGCGTGGTTCTCTTGGTTATGGACGGTTGTCATGGTTCTTTGTAGGACGGAGGAAAGCGACGGTTTAAGAGTCGCTTGTTAGGATTTATTCTCATCTTTCAGTGCCTCGTTTATCAAAATAGAAGGAAAAAAATCAGACCCGTCTGAACTGAGTGGTGCTTAGCCTGGCATGGCCAGACTAATATCACTGCGTAGATATTAGTCTGGAACTTCTGTGTGTAAGATTTATTTCCAAGGTCTCACTTTGAATAGTGGGCTCTGATTGGTCACCCACAACTCTTGGGCGAGCGAAAAGTAATTAAAACCGAGGAGTGCCAGACCAATCTCCACAGGGACTTTTTTATTTTTTTCCTGTGGCAGATTTGTCTGGTTTCCAGGCTAAGTGGTGCTGTGTGTGTGTATGTGTGTACTACCCCACACGCACACACACGCACACACACACACACACACAGACCTACACACATAGTCACGTATAGGAGTGGCTAGCACCACTCAAAAATCACGTTATGCTGTAGTGGGGTGTGTAGTTGTATAACGGTTACACTTAGTGGAGTTTATAGATCCACAGCTTTAACGCATCAGATACAAAAACACGTTAAAAAGGTTATAAAACAGGGTCCAACTGTATGACAGCCTGCTTGCACTACCGATACACACATTTAGGTTGACGATTAAAACACATTGTGTGTCCAGGACGTCTCCAGACGTCTATAATAATCCCCTAGGGTGCCCAAAGACGTCTGGAAACGTCTTGGGGGGGGGGAATCTTTTTCTTTTTTTCTTTTCTTTTTTACTTAAAAGAATCGTCCAAAACAGGCTGGGTACTCTACTGAACTCTACTGAATAAATCTATGGGTATATTTTGTGTTAAAAAAATCATCCAAATAACATGGGGCACTCCACGTCGCTGTTCTGAAAGAACACAAGGGCACACAATGTGAAATGTCACGCAAATAATTGTGAGACATTTCACATTTTGTTTTCATTGTACATTGGAACGTTACAATTTTGATTTCTGTTTTGCCTTTTAGGCCCAAACCACACCGGCTGCAACTACTTGCAACTCCTTAATTGCAACAAAACAAACCACACCAATGCAACTCCTTGCAACATGCCATTGGGAATATTGGTTGCAAGGAGTTCCATGGGGACCCTCTGGTGTGGTTAGGGCCTTAAGGGCTGATTCATACTCCTATTTTACCGCTGTTTCGGCGCTGTAGTGCCGAAATGATTTCGGCTCGTCAGAAATTTCCAGTAGCACCGAAGAGCCGAACCTCAAATGACGTCATATTGTAGGCTCTACAGAGCCGAACCGACTTTTTCGCCTCTAAAATAGGAGTATGAATCGGCCCTTAGGCTTCACAATCACACTGCACAGGGCAGGATATGACAAATGACTGAAATATACAAAGAAATCACTGTCGCATAAAATCATTTTTAATATTTGTTTCTTTCCAAAATAAAATGTACAAAATATTGGAAATAGTTGATCTACAAGCCTACAACACGGTCACAAAGTGACGTGTTGTAGGCTTGTAGATCAACTATTTCCGCTATTTTGGAGAAAATGTTTGAAATGTATGGACATGTTTCAACATGGACACGATTGACATGTTGCCAAAACATACGTTTTGTATGTAATGTTTGTGACAGGCCTAGTGACAGCCTTGCTTGCACTACCTGGTAGATGTCACCTGTCTCCTAGCTCAGGGGTTCTCGACGTTTTAGGCAGGGGATCCCCAGGAAATGATTTGGCCATGTCTTGCGACCCCTTCCCCCCCAATACAAATTGACCGCTACAGTAACCTTAATAATAGAGAAAATACATACTGAAACCAGATATAATCATTAAGGAAAGTTTATAAATGCATGTACTATGTGTACTATTTCCATTTTCCAGCCATTCAGTTGAGATATATATATATCATTTTTAATCTTTTGGAAAATAATCTGGAGACCCCCCAAGGGGTCGCAACCCCCAGGTTGAGAACCACTGAGCTAGGGCAAGTGCGGTTCGAGTCCCCTGTAAATTTAACTCTGTTCACAAAATGGTTCCATTTGTAAACTCTCGAGTTAAATGTACGCTCGCTAATGATACTGCAGTGTAGTCTCGGAAAGATCTCTTAAGTTTTGGCGGCCCCCCCTGCATATCTTTTCACATGGTGGGTCCGTGTATCAATGTTGGGCGTCCCTAGTTAAACGTGACGACGTCTGAGAACCACAGCTTACCAAGCGGGTGCTAGAACATTTAGATCAGAGATTGTACAGCTTATACGTTATGTAGATCAGTGATTGAAGGAAGCTCTCTTATTCCAAGAAGGATGATACAATAAATGTTTTTCTACTGGCCTGCTCTTCACTCAGAAGACATTGAATTTTGTTATTATTATTATTATTATTAACCGTATTGTGGTTTATTGTCTTTGCATGAGTTTAGTTTACATGTTTTCTTTTATTTTGTTGTGGTTTATTGTCTTGGCATGAGTTTAGTTTACATGTTTTCTTTTTTTTGTGGTTTATTGTCTTTGCATGAGTTTCTCTGTTTTATGTTAGTTTTGTGTGATTTTGAAATAACGTTACGTTTAGATATGGACCAATCGGGTTCCACTTCCGAGTCCCGGTCCGATCAGTGTCATTGGTACAGAGGTAGATGTTTGGACCATTCTGATTGGTCGACGAGATCTGCTGGTTTAATGGACCATTTTGATTGGTCCACGAGTTCTGCTGGTTTAATGGACCACGCTTACTGTTGGCATCCTGCTACATTTCAACAATGATACACGGCTCCTCCAACCAATCAAATCGTGTGTTTAGTTTCTTCTTTTTTTTGTTTTTGTTTTTACATTTTGGTTTAAAACACTTTGCCCTCAATATTTCCAATATTTCAATACTGCAATATATCAATACTTTCAACACATTTTTTATGACAAACCTAAAACGGTCCATTTCACAACAGTACACGCCATGATATTTCTACAAATTTAACAGCCAGTTTTCTGATTTGTTTGTTTTATTTATTTTTGATTTATTGTGTGATTCATTTAACCAAACACGCTTAAAGAACCAATGTTATTGTTTTGAGCATGTTGTTAATGGGTGCATGCTGTTGGCATATTTTCACTTATTAAAAAAAAAAGTTGAAGACAATAACTGCTCGGTTTCATTTATTCAGCTTAAACCTTGCTTCATGCTTTGTCGTAGGGGTGCAACGATGTACTAACTGTCGAATTATCAATTTTAATTTAAGAAAAAATCAAAGTAAATCGTTATGTAAACGGCAACATATCGTATCGTTTAACTTTGTATCGTATCGTTTTGCAAGGGAAATAATCAATTTGGTCAATATTATACATTATAAATACTTGTGCATTGCATTTAAGCAATTTTAACTCATTAATGCGGCATTCACATGGGATCAGGCAAGCGGTAGACGGCAAACGGCACCACCTGCTGGACGCCACGGAACGGTACAAATATTAAATATTTTAACATTGATGCCGTCTGCCGATACCGTCGCCGGTTCTGGCTGCCGTGCCGTCCTGGTCCCGTCCACTAAAATGACTTCCGTTTTGCCATCTGCCGTCTCCCATGTGAATGCAGCATTATCGCCAAAATCGCCTTTGACAATCCACAGTGGTGCGATTTCACAACAAACTAATGATTCACTCATGACTTGTTTCAGCATCTTGTTTCCACATTTCAGCACCATATCAACAGTAATGAATGATCAACAGTAAAGTAACGAATTCATGAATGTCTATTTTAGCGAAATTGTGGCGGTCACCTAATCACGTTTGATGATCAACATATGGAATGTCAGAACAGGTCAGCTTCATATATGGAGATCTAAGGATGGCAGCGGGGGCAGTGTCTTGAGTGTACAGGGTTTGATGAGGGCCCAGGTAGGGCCTTAATCGGGCCTGTTGAGAATTTGTTTTCGCCGGCTGCCGGGCGCGGCTGCACTAATGACTTTGGGGCGGACGTGTCTAGAATACGAATGGACAGGTATCAGTCAGACCTTTTAAGAGGAAGGACGGGTGGGGGGGGATCAACATATGGAACAGGTGGCTCCATTTATGGAGATCTAAAGGTTTGAGGTCAGATGTAGAGTTGCCGCAGGCCAGCTCCATATATACAGATCTAGGTGATGATCCTGTCTTCTCAATGTATGGCTATTAGGGGTGTGTGTACTGCGAGAGTGAGGTCTAGCCAACACCAACTCGGGATTCCTGGATCGCTGCCCTCCACAAATTCCTATCCAACATCAGGTTCTTGAGCTCTGCGGTGTTGTCAGCCAAGCTGTCGCGCCGCAGCACGTCTACATAGGTGGTACGCTTCTTTCCCCTCCTGGCTTTGCCCTGGGTTGGCTCCCATAGGGTCAATTTACTTGCCTCAAGTTCTGGGTGCCTGACGCAGTGCCCTGCCAGCCTCATCCTTCTCTCTCTGACTTTGTCCGTGACGCGTGGTAGGTCCCCATAGAGGTCCACATTTCTGATGCGGTCCGTCCATGTGACACCTAGTGCCATTCGTAGCATTCTTGTGTAGACTCCATCCAGGGCTTTTTCCTGTTGTACTGTGAGGGTCCATGTCTCGGCCCCATACAGCAGTACTGACTCCACAGTAGCTATGAACAGCCGCCTCTTAAGGTCTTCTCCCATGTCTGATTTCCACACTCTCCTCATCCCGTGCAAGGCTTTCCAGACAAGTGCTCTCCGAACCTTCAGATCCTGTTCAGTTGAGGCAGTCCAGGCCCCGAGGAGGTACTTGAAGTCCTCGACTTGCTCGAGCACCGTCCCGTCTGCAGTGGCAATGGTTTTGTCCTCGGTGTTGAATGTCATTACCTTAGGGTTTAACGATATAGTAACTATCAAAATATCGATTTGAATTAAAAATATATCGATATTTGCAATAATTGGTATCAAATCGTTTTACAATGGAAATAATGAATTCAATTAATACTAAGTACTTGTGCATTGTTAGCAATTTTAAGAAGAAAAAATAAAAAGATGCGTTTAACTACTTTTCCATTCAATATAGCTACAATTGGTATAGCAAAAAATCACACCCGTGTGAACTGAGTGGTGTAAGGTCTTATATAGCCTGTCTGACGTAATGAAATCATGTCTGACGTAATTAAATCACACCCGGGTGAACAGGGTGAACATAGCAACCATGCTCATTTTTTCTGCACAGACTAACAAAGCCAGTTGTAGGAGTGGTTTACAGGGTGAACATAGCAACCATGCTAATTTTTTCTGCACAGACTAACAAAGCCAGTTGTAGGAGTGGTTTACACCACTCAAAAATGTGTGTATTCTCTGTGTTCATGTCAAGGCGTGGGTGTGTCCATTATGTGTTCAAATACAGAGAATCACTTTCATTTTACACAAGAGTTAAAGATCTATATAAGGCTCCATTTGGTTACCAACTCCCCATCATTTAGCAAGGACCACTGGTTCAGAGCCACTGCTGTAGAGCAGAATACTTCTATACAGCAGAAAAATCCGTGTATCTTGTGTTCAATCAATATTCTGTATGGTGTCCCAAAATTGAAAATCGAAAAAGGATGGAAAACGAAAATTGACTCAAATCGCGTTTTTCTTTTTTGTTAAACACAACTTCTTGCCAAGATAAGTATTCTGAAATCGAAAATCCAAAAATGCCCTTTTTCAATTTCCAATATCTGTCTTTCGTCTACATGAATGGAAAATGAAGTCATCTTCCGCTTGTAGTTTTAACGTTAACACCCGGAACCGATCCGGCAGCTTCCAATGTTTTTAGCTAGCCGACTGTAGGGCTAACAGATTAGCACAGTACTGTACTGTCTGTAGTACAGTAGCCTACAGTTCTTGCGTGCGGGACGGACCGTCGGAACAGGACGGGTCCCTCGGACGCGGCCGTGGATCTCCCGGGGGTGCACCGGGCGCCCCATTTATGATTATGATTATTATGATCGCCCTTTTTTTAATAGCCTACTTTATTATACAGAAACAAAAACACAATAAAACATCAAGACAATGAATGCTTTGTTCCTGATCATATCTGTTCTTATCCTTAATTGTTTCCATATCGCCTATCTTTTTTCAGTCCTGTGTGTGCATGTAGGCTACTGGTCACCGGAGGAGACAATACATTAATTTATTGTTTTAATTGATTTATTTACAATACATTTCTAAGCGATATCTTTATATAGTGCTGGGTGTGTGGATGACCTAATGCAATGATAGCCATTGCATACATTGCAATCGGATTTAGCACTAAGATAATAGATCATTAATCTAGAATTAAATTAATCGATAAAATAACGCATTATTCAATGATGCATTATGGCTACGCACTGTGTGGGTGCAGATAGCCGATCTACAACCTCATAGCCTACATGAATATGTAACAGGCCTATATGATGATAATAATAATAGATAAACCAGCCAAATGTGCTTCCTTTCGCTGTTCAACCTGGGGGGTGGGGTGGGGGAAACCCCATTTTCTTTTTAACAAAAAATAAAATAAAAAAAAGTTGATCACAAAAAAAAAGTGCTTCCTTGCACACTTTTGATTGCACCTGTTAAAATCTTATTCAGCTGTGAGCGGATACAGACAGACAGACAGACAGACAGATGTCAATCATGTCACTGCAGTACAATTAAATGCTATTTTTAACTAATGCAATAGTTAATGCTTTAACTAAAACTTTTAGCATCAATAGTAGTTAAACATTTGTAAACGGCAATGCTGCCAACTTTCACGCTTTGAGAGTGACAGTCACGCAATGTGGCCACGCCACACCTCCCATTTCTCACGCACGCACAATACGCACGGTGAGGGGGGGCATATCATGTGCCAAAAATAGCCTCCACAACAAGTGAGTAAGTGACTATCTCTCTGGCGTCTCTTGCGCGAGATGAGGAACGGTGTGTGTGTGTGTGTGTGTGTGTGTGTGTTTGATTGATTGATTGAAGAATTTATTAACAGTTTGCAGAATTACAGTACATTTCAAGCACAAACTCAATACAAAGGCTGTTAACTGTGAGTGGACGACCCAATTAAGCATTACACTTGTTTCCAACAGGGTCCACCATGTTCAAATCATCAAAACATTTAGAGACGTACAAATAGACACTTCTATAGACAGAACAGGAATTCATCAAAAAAGAATTCATCAAAAAGGAGGTAAAAAGGGAAAAGAAATATATACAGTGAGGGGAAAAAAAGGGGGGGCGGGGGGGGGGATTCAGATTTTACGGGGGCCAGTTTCGAATTGCAGCCATCCGTAGGTGCCCTTTGAGAGCGGTTTTGAAGGAGTCAAGGGATTCGCATGTCTTAATGACAGTTGGTAGGGCGTTCCACATTTTGGTGGCATAGGAGCGAAAAGAATTTAGTCCCTTGTTTGTGCCGAATCTGGGTTGTACATGGTTCGTTGCACTCCCTCTGGTGTTGTGGGTGTGGACTTCGTTAACATTAAGGAAGTATCTAGACAGGTACATGGGTATCTTGGTGGTGTATCGAATCTTGTGGACCAGACCCATTGCAAGATGCTGTACTCTGTCGTCGACCCTAAGCCATTCCAGCCTGTCGAAGTGGGCAGGGGTGAGGTGGGTTCGGGGGGCTAGATCAAGTAGGAGCCTGACCAGTTTGTTTTGGGAAGTCTGGAGCCTGGTTTTAAGGGCCTTTGAGGTGCTGTGGTACCAGGAGGTGCATGCATAGTCAAAGAAACCCTGTACAAGGGCTCCTGTTAAGGTCTTCAAGGTGTTTTTGTTGACCAGTGAGGAGATCCTGTAGAGGAATCTTGTTCTATGGTTGACTTTTTTGATTACGTTGGTGGCCATTTTATCACCGGAAAGATTAGCCTCCAGGATGGAACCTAGGTAGGTAATTTCATCTTTACGTGTGATAACATTGTCACCCACTCTAACCAAGAAGCCATTTGCCTTGCTGAGATTACTAATAGAGCCAAAGAGTGTGTGTGTGAGAGAGAGAGAGAGTGTGTGTGTGTGTGTGTGTGAAGGGGGAGGGGCCGCATCGCGACTCGTCGTTAGTTCTGTTCAGAGAGAGAGAGAGGGAGCCAGAGAGAGAGGGAGGCAGAGGGAGGCAGAGAGAGGCAGAGAGAGAGAGGCAGAGATAGAGAGAGAGAGGCAGAGAGAGAGAGAGAGAGGGGAGGCATAGAGAGATAGGGGGACTCTCTCTCTCTCTCTCTGGGGAGGCAGAGAGAGATAGGGGGACTCTCTCTCTCTGGGGAGTGCCCACAGGTGTGTGGGCATGGGGAAATCATGAAACATATTCCCCAATTTCCACTGAGATTATGGGGTGAATGAATGTGGCAACAGACCCATCTTCTCTTTCTGTCAGTGACATTGTCCTGCATCAGATCATGTGTCCCTATCCAAATCAGGTTCTCCAATCTTCAGTTTTTTGTTTTGTTGACAGACAGACAGACAGAGTTCCACTGAGGTGGGTGATTAATTTGTGATGTAGTCTGTTTTATCACATCAGAATACGTTTTTAAAAGTCTGACTTTTATGTAAACCGATATGGATATTTAATAGGAGACATGGGCACACATGGACACATGGACAAAATGTGGGTTATTATTCAGCATCATATGCAGATATAATTTTATTTTGCAGTTTAAGCAAAAAAAAGAAAATATATCCACAAATATGTAGGATTTTTTGAGTGGTCCAACCACTCCCTTATGGAGCTATATGCTGGATCTGAGCACTATGTGTGTGACTGGCCTTTGTGTGTGGCTGGCATGGCTGGCTGGCTGGGTCTGCGCACGAAAACATCATATTGTTTTTCACCACCTGTGCACAACCTAACACACACACAAACAAACACGCACATATTAACTGCATGTATTTATGATGATTTCGGGTGTGCCAGTACAGTACAGTGACAGTACAGTACAGAAGAGGGACCCCGACACGGTAGCTCTGTCATTTCTCAACCGTTTCTGACTCGGGGTGGCATACCGGAACCGGCCCGGTCCCCCGGGCGCGTTCCTGGGGGTCTGGAGGTTCCGGGGACCCCCGGGGCCCCTAACATGGTAACTCCGTCATATACCGTTTTGGACGCGGTGCGGCTCGCTGGAACCGGCCCAGCACCCTGGGCTCGATCCTGTGGGTCTTAACCCCCCCTCCCCCACTCACTTCACATGGGTGTGATTTTATTTTCTAGGGTGGGATGTCTGTATTCCTCTAAATCAATGTTAAAAAAGGCCAAATCGACATTAAAAAAAGGCAATTTTTTTAAATAAATGTTTATAAATGCTTTATAACAGGTCGTTATTGTAAAGGGCTACCTTAAAATATTCAGCTGTGAGCGGATAGATAGATAGATAGTGATGCTTCGTTATCGTGCGAGAATTATCTGATAGTCCAATAAACAGGCTGTAAACATAAGTCATGGAATTATAAGAACTGGCATATTTTAATGATTGCCCGGGATACTTATTCACACATCACAAATTAGATTGGATCATATCAGTCCGTTGGTCGGGGCGCCCCTTGAAGCAGGCCAGAGGGGTCGTCTGACCTGGAGAACTCTGATGTGTCTCTACTTTCTCAGACACTGTATAGAAATCTTTCTGTCTCTCTGTGACCTTGCGTTAGCCTGGCTAATAAGCCAGACCGAATCAGCCGTTGGCAAAAAAAAATGGCCTGCCGGTTGTGTGATATTAGCCAGGTTAACCTTGCTTGAGCACAGCTAGGGTGCACACTCTTATAAGTAATGGTAACTGCTTAAAAGGTCTAATTTATCCCACCAATAGACAGACAGACAGACAGACAGACGTCACTGCAGTTCAATGAAATGCTATTTTTAACTAATGCTAATAGTTAATGCTTTAACTTGTTACACACACACACACACACACACTTCAATTTCTTGATTTGAGTCCACATTTATAATTAAAAAATCAAGGGCACAGATATTTTTCAGTTATACTACAGTTGCTTCTGATGTCCCACACTGATGAATGATGAATTGAAAAAAACTGTTGTAAACAAGTGTAATTCTTTATCAGTGTGTCGTCCTAACAGTCTTTGTATTGAGTTGTGTTTTCAGTGAAATGTACCCATTCTGCTAACTGTTAATACATACTTCAATCAATCAATCAACACCCTCGAAACAACCTCTGTGTGCCTAGACTGTAAACAACGCATGCACATAAACTTAATCACATGCAGTCAAGGTCATACACTTGAGTCTGACATGTTTTTTTATTTAATGCCATTAATGTTGATATTACAGGCCTAATATGACTATCAAGTAAATAAAAACACCTGCACTTCATCTCAAAACGGTTGCCTATACGCCTGGCCTATAGTCTATAGGGCAGGCCTATACATGGCTTTGTAGGCCTAATGGTTGGAAAGCTTCCTCCAAACTTGAATAAAAAGCACACCAACTTTATAGGAAAACAAACCTCTGCTGTTCTGCTGATTTGTCAAAGCACAATGACATCCTGTTTTGCCATTATATTTGCAAGCACATACATACACAGTCAGTCACCTATTGCATTGAAACATTTCTGGTTTCACACATTTTTGTAAAACACAAGAGAGCAATCAAACGTGGGTGACACATCTTTGGTATAGGCCTAGCCTAGCAGTTGATGACGAATAACAGTCTAAGAAGTCGATAATTTATTCTGACACCTCCCCGAAAAGGCATAGCTGTCGTGACCCCTAATCCATCATGTATTTATATATTATATATTAGTGTGGACTTAGACTGTTATTCAGCTCAAGTAACTGCTTGTCATCTGTCATGCCTGGCTATATGCCTACAGTCTTTGTAAACATTAGGCCTACATCCTGACCTGATGCTGCAGCTATACACAAGGTAGGCCTACACAGTGCGGCACTGCGCCTGATGTTCCATCGCCGCGGTACAGGAATATTGGCTATACGGCTATTTGCGCACGCCTTGATTGACAGGTCAATGATAACTCGTCGTCCGATCCTTTACACTTTTATTTTACAGATGTTTACAGATAAATAGTTTTAACAGATAAATTGTTGTAAACACCGTCACCCGTCCTGGCAGTCCATTACATTACACAGACCGGTCAGAGTTCACGCCAAAGTGGCAAAGCCGACATCACACACACCTGCTCGCACGCACGCGCACGCACGCACGCACGCACGCAAAAATGTTGTCTTGTTCTCTATAATGCAATGCAATCTTATCTTTTTAGCATAGGGCTTCAAAGAAGTGCCATCATGACTTTATAAATGTTTTACAAGAGGAAGTAGGCCAATAGCCTATACGATTATTATTGATGCTAAAAGTTTTAGTTAAAGCATTAACTATTAGCATTAGTTAAAATTAATTGAACTGCAGTGACATGATTGACGTCTGTCTGTCTGTCTATCTGTCTATCTATCTCTATCCGCTCACAGCTGAATAAGATTTTAACAGGTGCAATCAAAAGTGTGCAAGGAAACACATTTGGCTAGTTTATCTATTATTATTATTATCATCATATATAGGCCTATTACATATAGGCTATGTCGCTATGATGGTTGTAGATCGGCTATCTGCACCCACACAGTGCGTAGCCATAATGCATCATTGAATAATGCGTTATTTTATCGATTAATTTAATTCTAAATCCGATTGCAATGTATGCAATGGCTATCATTGCATTAGGTCATCCACACACCCAGCACTATATAAAGATATCGCTTAGAAATGTATTGTAAATAAATAAATTAAAACAATAAATGAATGTATTGTCTCCTCCGGTGACCAGTAGCCTACATGCACACACAGGACTGAAAAAAGATAGGCGATATGGAAACAATTAAGGATAAGAACAGATATGATCAGGAACAAAGCATTCATTGTCTTGATGTTTTATTGTGTTTTTGTTTCTGTATAATAAAGTAGGCTATTAAAAAAAGGGGCGATCATAATAATCATAATCATAAATGGGGCGCCCGGTGCACCCCCGGGAGATCCACGGCCGCGTCCGAGGGACCCGTCCTGTTCCGACGGTCCGTCCCGCACGCAAGAACTGTAGGCTACTGTACTACAGCCAGTACAGTACTGTGCTAATCTGTTAGCCCTACAGTCGGCTAGCTAAAAACATTGGAAGCTGCCAGATTGGTTCCGGGTGTTAACGTTAAAACTACAAGCGGAAGATGACTTCATTTTCCATTTCCATTTAGAGGTAACACTACGGTTCAAATGTTTACCTTTGTGGGTCCATTTGGTTCCATTTGTTACACTGAGTTTCATACCTGTAAGGGTCCATTTGGTTCCATTTGGTTCTCTCTAAGAGTCACAGACCTGTAAGGGTCCATTTGGTTCTCTCTAAGAGTCACAGACCTGTAAGGGTCCATTTGGTTCTCTCTAA
Organism: Electrona antarctica; assembly: GCF_951216825.1. Classification (NCBI taxonomy): domain Eukaryota; kingdom Metazoa; phylum Chordata; class Actinopteri; order Myctophiformes; family Myctophidae; genus Electrona; species Electrona antarctica. The sequence goes on along the minus strand of NC_136812.1, from coordinate 57,190,324 downwards.
GAGTTACAGACCTGTAAGGGTCCATTTGGTTCCATTTGTAGACCTGTAAGGGTCCATTTGGTTATTTCTAAGAGTTACAGACCTGTAAGGGTCCATTTGGTTCCATTTGTAGACCTGTAAGGGTCCATTTGGTTATTTCTAAGAGTTACAGACCTGTAAGGGTCCATTTGGTTCCATTTGTAGACCTGTAAGGGTCCATTTGGTTCTCTCTAAGAGTTACAGACCTGTAAGGGTCCATTTGGTTCTCTCTAAGAGTTACAGACCTGTAAGGGTCCATTTGGTTCCATTTGCAGACCTGTAAGGGTCCATTTGGTTCCATTTGTAGACCTGTAAGGGTCCATTTGGTTCCATTTGTAGACCTGTAAGGGTCCATTTGGTTCCATTTGTTACACTCTTTAAGAGACAATAAATATTTTCATGGGAAAAAAATGAGAATTATGGAGTATATTATGGAGAATATTTATTCATGTATTATATGTTGTTGTTTATGTTTTACAGTAAGGAGCGACGCGGTATAATGTTTATTCCTGTATTATATGTTGTTGTTTATGTTTTACAGTAAGGAGCGACGCGGTAGAATGTTTATTCATGTATTATATGATGTTGTTCATGTTTTACAGTAAGGAGCGACGCGGTAGAATGTTTATTCATGTATTATATGTTGTTGTTCATGTTTTACAGTAAGGAGCGACGCGGTAGAATGTTTATTCATGTATTATATGTTGTTGTTCATGTTTTACAGTAAGGAGCGACGCGGTAGAATGTTTATTCATGTACACTTTAGCTATTGAAAAATAGCAGATCTACAAGCTCGTAGCGCGCCACTCGGTGGCGCGCTACGAGCTTGTAGATCTGCTATTTTTCAATTTAGACAGACAGACAGACAGACAGACAGACAGTCTGCGCTATGAGCTTCTAGGTCTGCTATTTTTTGGGGGCCACTGTCTGTCTGTCTCCGTCTGTCTGTCTGTCTGTCTGTCTGTCTGTCTGTCTGTCTGTCTGTCTAAAATAGCAGACCTACAAGTTCACAGCGAGTGCCGCGCTATGAGCTTGTAGGTCTGCTATTTTTAAAAATGCGGCACAGATCTTTGAATATATATTCTTTTAGAGCGTAACGTTTTATTTTGTCGACGTCTAAACCCCTAAATGGGTTAAAACACCAACAGGGGTTCCTGCCCAGAATGGGCTAAAGACGACACACTTTAATTTCAAGGACCCCCAGTTTGACATGCATTAAGTCTACGGACCCCCATTTAATGGCATTCCTATCTCTGGGACCCCCATAGAAGGCTTATGAGGCAGCGGTGGCCGAACGGTTTGCGGAGCGGTCTTGATACCGGAAGGTCGCCAGTTCGTATCCCCGAGACCGGCACGTTAAAATTACCACCGCTGAAGTGCCCTTGAGCAAGGCATTGAACCCCAACCATGAACTGTTCTATGAGCAGGGCGTGGCTGTAAACAAGCATCTCGAGCTTAGTCCACTTACCCCTGGGTAAACAAAGAACTTTGCTTTATATTGTCAATTGACCTTTTTACCAATAAAATAATATTAAAGAAACTGGTTAATATGTGTACCGTCACATTAAAAGTGTCCCTTTGTTTACCAGCGCTGCAGGGTTGGCAGGTATCAATACACTTTGTTTACCAGCCCTGCAGGGTTGGCAGGTATCAATACACTTTGTTTACCAGCCCTGCAGGGTTGGCAGGTATCAATACACTTTGTTTACCAGCCCTGCAGGGTTGGCAGGTATCAATACACTTTGTTTACCAGCCCTGCAGGGTTGGCAGGTATCAATACACTTTGTTTACCAGCCCTGCAGGGTTGGCAGGTATCAATACACTTTGTTTACCAGCCCTGCAGGGTTGGCAGGTATCAATACACTTTGTTTACCAGCCCTGCAGGGTTGGCAGGTATCAATACACTTTGTTTACCAGCCCTGCAGGGTTGGCAGGTATCAATACACTTTTAGACCGACATCATGTTTGTGCCAGCTGGGATGATTAATACATTTCTTTATGCTCGATAGCAGGCTTGATAAGCCCAAATCTTATTGATAACGGGTACTCAATACCCCCCCCCCCCCGAACCTCAAGTAGGGACTACAAATTCCACGCCCCCAAATGAGACAGCGGCCCCACTTCTGGTCCGTTTCAACTGAACGATGTACTGCAGCTGCCAATGCAATCCCTATGAGAGGCATCATGAAATACCCTAATTTCACTGGTCCATTACTGAGGCTGTAGCCATTTTTTTGTGTTCTAATAAAGTGTGCCATTTGTCCTTTTCAATGTCATACCTGCCATCTCAATATACAACAGTCTGTGAAAAGTGCTAGCATTGTAAATCTCAAGTCAAAGTGGTCGCACGGTATATACGTCACTGTTGCATCCCTTGAGGTTTTCAATACCCAGATATATTTGTTGTATTTCGTTGTATATGCTTGTATTTGTTGAAAATGATCTAAACAGCATCTTGCAAGACTATTATTAATACTCATCTGGAGAATTCACTAGGTAGTTGAAAATGTCAGGATGTCACTCCTCCATTTAGCTGGGTTAGTTCCCCATGCAACTATTCAGCCAAGTTCATTATTATACAACAAGTTGACAGCGGTAAAACACACCGTCGGAGCTCCGCGGTAGGTAGAACATATTAGTAAGCCTGTGACATGTTCAAAATATAGACATGAATAACAAAGTAAGTCGGGATCGGGATGTATTATTGAGAATTCCACTCGTAGCCTTGTAAAGGTAGTGACGTCCTTAAAAGCGTCAGGTTCTCTGTCTGCCGTCTCCCCTCTGCTCCGTTAACATTATGGGTAACTCATTCAAGTGGTAAATTAAATGTGAAATACATCCTCTATTGAGAAAACAACAATATATGTTGACAAAGACACTTCATACATTTGGAAACATATTTGTATTCAAATCAATATAGTCTCCAGTTCATTTCATATTATTTTAAAAGTAGGCTAACTACAGTTGAATTTCAATGGACTTCTATGGGCTGGCCTGCAGTACACGTCCGTTCCAACGGACCAGAAGTGGGGACGCTGTCTCATTTGGGGGCGTGGCTGCCCTGGCTGTCTGAATCCCCCCCCCCCCCCCCCCCCCTGGCTGTCTGAATACCACCCCCCCCCCTGAGAGGGCACCCAGAGTCTGGACCAAAGAGCAAGGATTTAAACATGTTTTAATCCTTACTGCCTATTATCAGTATTATCAGAATATGATCTGGTTATTATCTGGTTATTATCTGGTACACACATACATTATTTTTACACAGGGCAGCAGAATTGTTAATTAATAGACTGGAACAATACTGTTGCCAATTAACGTTTTATTAAATGCTTACACTGTTCAGTATACAGTACAAGGTGATTAAAAAGATGGCTTACAATACAGTACGTTATCAATGAATAATTACAATACAGTCATTTATGAATGAATCATTACAATACAGTCATTTATGAATGAATCATTACAATACAGTAATACACCTGCTGGAAGGTTCAAACATAATATTCCAGGAATGTTCAAAAATAGCCCAATGTACTGTAAGCTCACAACCCTCACGTTGTGAATGAAGCTCACAACCCTCACGTTGTGAATGAAGCTCACAACATGTCTTGTAAATAGTCTATTTTATAGGGACTTAAAAGATTATAGTTGTATGTTTTATTTAATTTTTTATTTAGAGTAGCCAATTATTTTATGCCGCCTTTTTCTCCCCAAATTAGTCGTTATGCCAATTAATTCCTTGTATTGTTGTATTCCTTGTATGTTCCTCCTGTGTTTGTGTTTGTGTGCGCGTGTGCGTGCGTGCGTGCGTGTGTTGTCACTGCTGTTGTATCCTACTGACTCACCTGCCAGTGAGGATAGTGTTGATTATTATAGTGGGGGTCCCCAATTCAATGATTATTTCTGGGGGGTCCCCAATTCAATGATTATTTCTGGGGGGTCCCCAATTCAATGATTATTTTGGGGGGTCCCAGTTCAATAATGATTATTTTGGAGGGTTGTGGTCTGAAAAGGTTGAGAACCACATTTATAGTTGACTGGGGTCCCCCAGGGTTCTATACTAGATCCTCTAACAGTGGTTCTCAAACATTTTCATGTTAAGGACCCCCACATTGATATTATATATTTGGCTGCAAACTTACATCTAAAAATAAGGACCACCATGAGAGAGAGAGAGAGAGAGAGAGAGAGAGAGAGAGAGAGAGAGAGAGAGAGAGAGCACCTCTGCACTAGCGCATGTCCCTCTTCACTGTGAAAATAGCTGATCTACAAGCTCACAGTGCATGGTGTCGTGGACGCGCTGAGAGCTTGTAGATCTACTATGTTTGGCAGAATGTTGGTCCCCAGAATAGGGTCACTGGTTGGAGTTGTTCTAACATGCTAAAGAAAACAATAAAATGTTTGTATAATTTTCACTGTACTACTAATTACTACTAATGTACTTAGTTACTTTCCACCACTGAGTAACAGTAACTACAGTTTTAAAATAATCATAGTGGATTAAAAGTACAATATTTGCCTCTGAGATGTAGTGGAGTAGAAGTAAAAGTACTGACAAAGGGGAAATACTCCAGTAAAGCAAAACATTCCTCAACTGTGTACTTAAGTACAGTATTTGAGTACATGTACTTACTTTCCACCACTGCTTGTAGTGGAGTAAAAGTACAAGTATTGCAAATTGGAGACACTCCAGTAGTAGTACAAATTACAAGTACAAAGTACAAATACCTAATAATTGTACTTAAGTAAATGTACTTAGTTACTTTCCACCACTGACTACAAGTATTTGAAGACTTTAGTTACTTTGTAGATTTGGATTATTATTACAAAACTTGCATTAACCCCTTCAGCAATATACATTGTGCCTTCTTAGGCCGTTTGAACATAGCAGATCTACAAGCTATGTGAGCTTGTAGATCTGCTATTTTCAAATGCATTTTTATACTTTCGGAAACCTGTGAAATGGGACACTCTGCAAAACAGGTACTTTTTTTACTTTCCGTAATTAAGTAGATTCAAATACTTTTTGTACTTTTACTCAAATACATTTTGAATCCCGGACTTTACTTTGTGGAGTATTTTCTTACAACGTGGTATTTTTTACTTAAGTATAAAATGTGAGTACTTCTTCCACCGCTGGCAGCACAACGCTGAGCTGCAGTTTCATCAATGGAGTGAAAACACACTCATTTTTCACAGATTGCGTACCATGTATCTGAACATGAGTAATTAGCCCATGTTCCAGGGTCAGTAGGGTGACGGTAGTATGCACAGTTCCAGTCTTCATAGTTAACAGGATATCCACTGTACCAGTACCTGTACAATAAACACAATGTATTGACCCACATCCACTCAGTCACTCACATACAGTACCAGTACCTGTACAATAAACACAATGCATTGAACTACTTACAGTGACTTTGATATAATTACAATATAAAAACATGTAAAATGTCTCACGTTGTTGTCAGTGGTGTTCCATCCACCCACGTCCATCTGCCTCCGCTCCTCGTCAGACCAATCCATGAACGATAACCCCCAGGGTTCAATCCTCTGATGAATACCTGATAATTTGTACATGATTGAATCATCATTAATTTGATCC